>NW_005187421.1:5383335-5400894 GCF_000239375.1 Pundamilia nyererei
CCCACCCTCACCACCTGAGTTCTGCCAGTGAGGAAGTCCAACACCCGTACTGGTGGAAGTTTTACAAACCGGTGTGTGATTTTGTACTTGTTTATGTTTTGGAAATAATTAATGAAAAATTTATTCAACCAGGATAGCAACAAAAAACACAAAACAAGCAAATGTCAAAGCTGAGCAACCCTAAAACAACAGAAAAGTCCGTGAAAGCAGTCATTGATGTAATTGCCTCCAGATCTAATCAAAGAAAATCTACTTAAATTCATCTACATAGACCGGATCTTTCAGGTTTATTGATTTTTGCTGCTGACTGCAGGTGGAGGGTAGTGAGCATGTCAGTGCTCTTTATCCAGCTGCACTACATTTTAAAGAGCACATTTTAAGGGTGCCTTTTTTAAATATTTATTTTTATCACATTCTATTTTTAGATAATATATTTTAAATATTGTATATTGTGTATCATATTTTATATAATATTTAACATATTTATTCTTTAAAAGTGACAATTCATTCGTGTATTTTAAAGTGAAACAATATTTATATTTCAATTTCATTTCTGCTTTTTACCAGAGATATTTTGTGGGGGTTATTACCCTGTCATAAGGAACTAATAAAATTAATTAAATAATACATTTTTAGTGTGGACCAATAGATAAAAAGCTAACAAATAGGCTACCTGATTTAAATTTATGAAATATAATACCTTTATTTTATTTTATAAGATTTTATGCAATCTTATTAATTAAGGAAAAAAAATAAGACTCTTGATATTGTATGACTGCAGTACAATTATAAGTTAGGTAAATTGGTAACAACCGGTCAAGTACAGGCAAAGAATAAAAATAAAAGACAGAAACAACCAAAATATAAAAACTTTAGTATTATAAAATAACTTTCTATTAGTTCTGTGAGTATTTTGTTCAAGAAGTGCTTTTGTTTTAACGGGTCCGATGAAAATGTAAAAATTAAAAGTTAAACCTGTTAAAAAGCATGAAAAGAAAATCGTTTTTATATCGCTTTTGTATTTTATATTGCTTTTATATGCTTTTATTGTGGTATCAACGCTTCCGGTCATTCTGAGAGTCCATTGATGGAGCGCTCACTTTGCGGGGTTTCTATCGGTCACCAGCAGCTGGATTCACTGTTTCACAATAAAAGACGGCCCAGCTGATATTTCACAATAAGAGAGTTTCCGCTGTGATTCATGTGAAATGAGAACACTGAAGACGCAACGTACTAGATCTTTATTTATTTAGTGATCTTTAACCGGACATACACATTGCTTACTCCATTTTGTAGTTTCTTTATTTTGTTATCTTGTTTGTTTGTTTTTTAAGTCTGGAACTGTGTGAATGTATTCACTGATTAGAGCTCACTGATTGCTGAAACATTTATTCTGTTACTAAGTTGATGTTAGTTTTACTGACCCAGCCTTCACTGAAGTACCTAAGGGGTATTTAGAATTTTAATTCATTACACGTTAATGTGGTTTGCCCTTTTAATGTATTTTAAGTTGCTTGCCCATTTTACTTGGTATTTATTTTGTTTTACTACATTTTACACTAAGTAGTGATAAGGTGGTGATCCATGGAGGGTGTCTGGCCTCTCTGGGAGAGATGAGGAGGAAGGTAGGGGGTTGGTCATATTGGAGAAACTCAGAGCAGAACTGCTAGTCCTCGACAACAAAGGGAGCCAGCTGAGGTGGTCCAAGGACCTGACTAGACACATTAAATTGATGGATGACTCACTGGTAGGACGTACTCAGAAAATAAAATGAATCTCAGACAATAAAAGAAATCCTGATATTCTCACGGAGGAGTCTAGATTTCTTTAGATAATTCAGGAAAATGTTTATTTTTAACTTTATGGTTTCTATTAATCAAAAATGAAACTCAACTTATCAAGATTCTGCTGATGCACTGTTGGATGGTGAAAGATATACTCTTCCTCAATTCCTGTGAGTACATCTTTGACCATCTTATAATGCTGTGATTGCAACCATTCCCCAACTCTCTGTGAATGGTACTTAAATGTTTGCAAATGTATTGTTTATAAGTTTGGGCAAGCCTGCTGAGACCGAAGAAGTTACCTGGATGACACATTTCTCCCACAGAATCAACTTTTTGTGATTTGATTTTCTTACCTGGGTGATTAACAATGAATCAGAATGTTCCAAATACTAAACCACAAACTAGTAAAACACTCACACAAACTGTATGACTTTTGTATAAGTAGGTGAGAGTGGAGCCATTTCATTGGTGTTTGTACAGTGACATCACAGCTTGATTGCTGATCCAGAGGCCTGGCTCCAGATGATCACACAGCTGGATACGTGCGATATAATCATGCATCTGAGCTGTTGTGCCACAGAAACACAATCCCTTCAACTGTCACCTTAAAAATCTTCTGCCGTATACACTCAGTGTTCACACAGACCTGTCACAGAGAAAGAGCTGCCCCTCAGAGTTATTATTTTTGAAAAATCTCTTTAATGTCCAGAGAATTTAAAAAACTTTGGCATCTATTAGGTATTTGGCACTGATATGATGATGTACAGACTTTACTGACTTTAATAAAAGCGGACATTGTCCCTCAGGACTTCCAGGCAATACTTGGCACAGATATACTATACAGGTATACTATGCCGGCCACTCGGCATTTTCAGGAGCTTCCTTGTCCTGATGTCAGTGGCTTCTATCTCCTCCTTTGAGCAGCTTATTATCCCAGCTGATCACCGGTAGGGTGTAGGTTTTGATTGCCCTGATCTTGTTCTTCCCATTCAGCTGACTTTTCAGGACTTGCCTGACCCTCTGCAGGTATTTTGTGGTTGCAGCTTTCCTTGCCTATTCATGGTTTCCATTTGCTTGTGGGATTCCAAGGTGCTTGTAGCTGTCCCTGATATTGCTGATACTGCCTTCTGGTAGTGCGATGCCCTCAGGTCTGACTACCTTAACTCTATTGGTTACCATCCGACTACACTTCTTCAATCCGAATGACGTTCCAGTCTCATTGCTGTATATCCTTGTGGTGTGGATTAGCGAATTGAGGTCTCGTTCACTCCTCGCATACAGCTCGATGTCATCCATGTAGAGGAGGTGGCTGATGGTGAATTCCATCTGTATCTGGTGTCACGGACTCAAGCTCCGGGGACTCGGGGTCCGTGAGCAGCGTGGACTACTGTTATAATTATTGCTGTTATTTTGTGATGTGTGTGTTGTCTGCACTGCTGCTGTTCTTGTGATTCCCCATCCTTGTATGTATAGGCAAGTGGGTGTGTCTGTGAATGTGGCTGAGTACTGGGTTTCAGGTAGGCCTGGTGGGCGTATCCTGTCTAGAGGATGGCCACACCTGAAGCAGATGATCACAAACCCTGAAGCTAATGAAGTGTCGTTGGAGAGCTTCTTAAGGCTGTGGCTGAGCGCTCCTCGGCATGGGATTGTTGTGTGAGACTCCACGTTAATGTCGATAAATGTCAAGTTCAGCGAGTGCATGCCTGCGGTAGTCGAGTGTCCTGACAAGTTGCCTCTTTGTTATTTTCTCCAGGAAGGAGCAGGGAAGACAAGAGCAGCGAGCACGGGGTGTGGGGACACACAGGAGCGGAAGAGCACGGACTTGTGGGTGAAGACACGACACGGAAGTCAAGGGGAAAACACGGGGATCTGTTCTGTGAACTATTTGCACCACTGTAAATAAACGCACTACCTTCATCATTAAGTCCTGCATCTTGGGTCCTCATTCCTCTCATCCCCACGGTCTGCCACACAGACCGTGACATCTGGTATCCATAGCCAGTCTTTTCAATAATCTCATTGAGGGGTTCTGGCTTATGTAGAAGAGCAGTGGGCACAGGACATCTCCTTGGTAGATTCCGCAGTTAATGGTGATTTTTGCTATTTGCTTGAAGTTAGCCTCTAGTGTTGTTTTCCACATTCCCGCTGAGTTCTGTTTTGGGTGCTTAACTACATGTTATTAGGATACACTCATGTGAAAAAGAAAGTTTTCACTGGAAAGAGTAGAGTCCTGTGGAAATTGTATGTACATTTGTGTTTCTTTCAGTACCTCCTTTGTTTCTGTGTTTATACCTTGGTCCCTTCTGTTTCCTGGTCTCTTTCATCTCAGGTATTAGTAGTTATGTTCTATTGTTTGGCTATTTCCTGTTTTATTTTAAAGTTATTCCCTGATTGTGTTCACCTATATGTTCAGTTAAATAACTGAACTAATATAAAGACATTCATACAGATATTTTTTGTGTTCTCATTTTTGCTTAGCTTTTATCCATTCAATAATATTTTTTAAATGTATTTTCCTCTAAGCTGCTCTATTTGACATCCCTTTTATGAGATTTTCATGATTTTTCCTTTGCACCACCCATTCTGTGTTGTCACTGTGTATTCTGCATATTTTTCTGTATACTTGTTGTCTGGAAAGCACCTTGAGTAAACTCCTGATTGTTTCTAAGTGTGCAACAGAAATAAATGACCTGAATTCAAGTCTGGGCCACAGAAGACCACTGCTGTACCTGAGCTCTTTTGTGGGTAATTACAAAAGGGCACTTATCACCATGACAGCACAGCTGCACAAATGACAACCAGCTGTGAGAGTTTACTTCCAACTGCTGCCCCCAGGAAGCATTAAAAGATGTTTGTTTGAACTTTAGCAGACATTGAAGCACACTTTTAATAGATTTTAGCTGACATAAGATTTCAGAAAGCCTGTAATAACCTGGTTGTCTATAACTGTGAAATAAAGTAAAAGCTTGGAAAGTTTAAATTTGTTGTCTTGTTGCGTTTTTCCCGACGATGATGAAGCATCTGCTGTGTCACACTGCCCTCTGCTGCACCAGAGTGAAACTGCACCATCACATCAGTTATAAATACGCAAGGTTTCTTTGTTGAACATGTTGGATGATCCTGTTAATAAACTTCTGTTCAATTCAGTAAAAGTTTATTTATACAGTACCAAATCACAACAGCAGTTGCCGCAATGTGCTTTCTATTTTAAGGTAAAGACCCTATAGTAATACAAAGACAACAGAGAAAAACACAACAATCATGTCCCCATATAAGCAAGCACTTTGGTGAAAGTGGGAAGGAAAAACTCCCTTTCAATAGGAAAAAGCCTCAAGCAGAACCAATCTCAGGGAAGGGCGGCCATCTGCTCCCCGACTGGTGTGAAGGGAGGATGCTGTGGAAGAGAGCCAGAGATTAATAATAAGTAATGATTAAATGCAGAGAGGTGTATAAACACATATGAGTGAAGAAGAAACACTCAGTGGATCATGGGAATCCATCAGCAGTCTACACCTATTGCAGCATAACTAAGGGAGGATTCAGGGTCACCTGACCCAGCACTAACTATATGCTTTAGCAAAAAGGAAAATTTGAAGCCTAATCTTGAAAGTAGTGTCTGTTTCCTGAATCCAAACCGGAAGCTGGTTCCATAGAAGAGGGGCCTGAAAACCGAAGGTTCTCCCTCCCATTCTACTTTTAAACACTGTACTGTTTCTGTACTGTGATGAGCTTTGAAACCCAACTGAAACTCTTCAAATAAGCACGATAACAACAACATTTAATAACAGTGCTAATCTTATGGATAAACATCAAGTCTAGCCAATACCAAGAACTATTATTATTTCCCTACTCAAGAAATTTTATACAATTTCTTGTTTAATAAAGCTGCAGCCTGTGCAGACTTAATTCCAGACTGTTAAGCATGCCTCATGGACATGCTCATGGACCTCATGGAACTCAAACAGCAATCAAATGATTACTTTTTAATTTTTTTTATTTTTTATTTTTTTGTATTCTGAATTACATTTACCAATAAAGTGTGAAAGTCTGAAATAAAAACAACAAAACAATAAATCACTTACAAACAAAAAGTCTTCCTCATACCACTCTTGGATATTCGTTTCCCAACAGCTGTAATAACATTTTTAGTGCTTAAAAATGAAAAGAAAGCATAATTTTTCAAATCCAGAATTTCAATCTGCTGAAACTTTACAAAGGTACAACGCTCAGTGTCTCTGTGGTTTAATAAGATCAGCCATTCTCTCTGAGGCAATACCCAAGTGTTCTCAAGCAAGTGGCAAAAAGCTCATTATGATCCCTGTCTCGTGATATCCATCCCTCCATCCATCCATCTTCTTCCACTCTGGGGCCAGGTCGCGGGGCAGCAGCCTAAGCAGAGAAGCCCAGACTTCCCTCTCCCTGTCCACCTCCTCCAGCTTGTCCAGGGCCAGCTGAGAGATATAATCTCTCCAGCTTGTCCCGGGCCAACCCTGGGTCCCCCTCCCTGATTCTATATGATTCAATATGTATTAACTAATGGAGTTTTTTCCCTTTTGTTGATTTATTGTTATTTTCTTTCTTTGTTTGATTTTGAAAGTAAAACCAGAATAAATGTAAATGAAATGCAAACATGGCCTATTAGCAGCTCTTTTATTCTGCTTGGATTTGTGACTAAGGTTGTTTCACCTTGTCAGACCATGTTATTCCTCCTTTCCCTTGATAAATGCATTAAACACAGAAGTGGCTGAACACTGCCTTGTCTCCATCAGAGTCGGACTGGACACCGGCAGCTAGCACATTGGAAACATTATGGATGAACCCGTGTCTAACTTCACAGGAGCTTTGGTTGGTGTAAAAAGATCAATCAACTCGACACAACTCAAATCCTCCAAACAGACCCAAGAAGTCAAAGGGCACCTCATTATGTCAGTCTGTTTGTTTTAGAAAAGATAACGAAGGAAACTCCATCTCTAATAAAAGTTTTACATTGTCTACTTTTTCCATTTCCAATAACACAATCTTTTTTTCGTTTTGAAATCAGAGACCAAAAATTGCACAGAGTTGAATATTTATAGTGTTTCTTTGTGAACATTTTACACAAGTATGTCATCTTTGCAAGAGTTGCTTTGTTTCAAACTAATTCGTAATTTATTTTGTAATCTTTGGTTCTTCTGTATTCCTGCCATCTTAGTGTTAAGGGAGGCAGACTAAGAAAGGGAGCAAACCTTTATTGCCCCAGCTCCATCACCATCACCTGCTCGCAATCTGTTAAGAACTCTCCAGTATATAAACTCCTCTGTGTGTCTTTGGTCCTTTGCAGTGTTTTCTTGTTCTCACCAGTTAAGCCTTCCAGAAATTTCTTTGGTCTTGTTTGTTTCCTTCCTCGTGTTTCTGCCCGTCTTTGGATTTTTGCCTCTTCCTGACAGATTTGTTTGGTCACGATTGCTTCCTGCCTGATTCAAATGTGATTTTGAGAGAAGTTAAATATTTCTGCTGAACATTGCTGTCTGTGAACTCTTTAAATGAACACATACAGTCATGACGCCCTCTGAAGGAATGGAAACATGACTGTGTGCGTTAATTTGAGACTTTAATGAATCTTAATAAAACTTCATGATTTATGTATGTATATGAGGTTCAACTGCTTTACGTGCCCGAAATGTGACCGTGTGAAAAGTTTAATCTCCCATAACAAGAAGAACGCAGGAAAACACATGCCCACACCCCCCCCAGTGTTCAGCCTGGTACAACAGTAAACAATAAGACAAAAGCTCTCTGTCCTCTGCAGCCTGATCAGACCTACATCACTGCCGTCCTCAGTCTGACAGCAGCACCAGGACTCTGCGGAACCCTCCGGGACCCTCCAGGACTCCCACAGGAATATGGACCCCAAGCGCCTCTCCTCAAGCTCTCAGCAACAGGTTCGGCTCAGGCAAAAGGTAAAAGATCTGCTGCTCTTCACACAGCAAACGTGATTATTTTACATGAACACACACACTCAAAAAAAAAAAAGCAACGCAAAAATGAACAAAACAATAAAAAAGTGGGTTTGGTTTCACTCAATGACTCAGCGAGAATCTGATTATTATTTACAGGAAAATTAGTGGGAGAAAAAAGTAAACTTACCTCCAAAGTACTACAAAAAATACAACAACAGTATGATAACAAAGCACTGACTGGACAATGAATACAGGAGTTTCTAAACTGACTGCAGTACCTTTATTGAGGAGTTAAAGTGCAATTTGGAAGGTGAGGGAACCCTTACACTTTGTTTCATGAGCTTTGTGTACAGGCTGTGATTTGCTAACCCTGCTGCTACTCCAATATTCACCGTCCTTTGTGGAGAATTAAACTTAACAAGATGAAAGCAGAGAGCTTCATGGCTCAACAATACAAAGCAAGTTTTTTTAAAAAAAAAAAAGCACTTTAACCCCTGATTTTAATCATCAGAAACAATTTGTTGTTGAGGGATGACCTGAGGAGGTAGGGAAGCTTTCACTGCAGCAAATGTATGAGTAAAATGCAGCAAAAGAAAACAACTGCATTTAAACACAAAGTGTGGAAATTGACTTATTTCAGCCTATGAGGGGCTACAGGAAGTTAGCAGAGTGAGTGCAGCTTTAAAGACAAATACAAAAGTGAAGGAAACTTTGCAAAATCAGTGTAACACTGAATGAAAATCAGCATCCTCACTGTCTCACACTTACAGTCACATCAGCACTAAAACAGTTTAAGGAGGGGCACACGGCCTCCTGCAGAAGCTGCTGTCATGAAGACCAAATCCCTTACTTCATGGCAATCAGAGAGAGTACGAAATAAACTTTCGTTTTTAGTCTTTGGGCGGGATGCCATGACAGCCTATAAAAATGCTAAAAAAGGTGATCACAGCTGAAGGCACGCCCACGTTAACAGATGGTTTAATGAATGCCTCAAAGGAAAAACTGAGAATTTCTTTAAACATTCAGATCAGATTTCAACTGAAGGAAAATCCTCCTTTAAATTTATACCAGCAGTAGCAGGTCAGCTCTCAGATAAAAGTTCAAACACTCAAGCTTGACATGATGAAAGTTGAATCTACAGTTTAGCTGTGGTTGTAGAAGTGACACAAACATGAAGAAGTCCTTTCTCAGAAATCTAATATCTAGTGTGAGAATGTGGTGTGTGAAGAATTCAAAAGCAGGACACAATCAGACCAAAAGTGAGTCATTTATTTGGCTGAACAAAAGGTAAACAAAAACCAGAAAGAAACCAGCATCCACAACAGGCACAAGGAGCAAAAAAATTAACTTGAGGAATACAGGAGCACAAAGGAAGACAAGGTTGCAGGACACAGCACAGGTGAAAGCAGTTAATAGCAAATGAGAATAAGGGAAATGATTGTGTTAGTGCAGAATACAAATAGTACAGCCTGCAATAAATAAACAATATAGTTACAGTAAAAGTGCCACAGGTGCATAGTATGATGTGCAAACTTTATGTACACAATAGTGATTAAAACAAACAAATAAAATACAAACATTAAATTAGGTTAAGTTAGACAAGTTAAACAACATGGCTCTGTCTGTATTTATAACAGTTCCATCCTTTCTTAATCTATGACAAAAATATTTTGACATCATGCATTATGATTTTCAGTCATTTTATGAAAAAAAAAAAAAAACCCAAACAAACCCGCAGTTCTGCCATCATAGTTTTCTCAGAAGGGACGGTATGCCTGAAAATGCACCTGGCTCTGAAAGCTACCAACTGTTCATCCTCACAGAGATCAGAACCAGGGAGACAGGCCCAGCTACAAACATTGTTCAAATATTCCTGAAAGGTTTGTTCACCATCTGCTCTGGCTGCTCGATTGTCAAACTGCACGTACTTCAGGATATCTTCGAGTCTTCTTCTAGATCTGTCTCTTCGAAATATCAGAATGTAGCCATTAGAAGTCAAAAATCAGAACAAAATCTGTACAGTGCTAAAAATATTTCCACACAACTTTCTGTTTCCCTTTCCTTTCCTTTCCACACCAATGGAACAGTTTATATTAATAGCTATGAAAAGTTGTTAAAGTAGAATTATGACTAATTCATGGTAGGAAACATTTCTATAATTGAAAATACCGCAGCAGCTGCATGGCTTCATAAATGAGCCAACATAGTCTCTTGGAGGTATATGAACGTAGTGATGCAAAGTTCAAACGCCAGCCTTTTTTCTTTCTTAGCTATGACAGTGATAAGTCCAGCATGTGGAAGAAAGCGCATGTTGCTGTAGGATGGTGTGTTGTGTATGTGGTGACTGGTGGAGAATGTCAACAGTGCACTGAGTGTTCGCATGGACGTGAAACAAAGATGTCACTTCTTTAAATGTTGCAGGAGCTCTGCGTGGCAGTCTGTCGGTGGAGGTCAGAGGTCAAACTGCTTTCTTTAAAAGCTTTATCAAAATCAGCAGGTTTACAGTGACAGACACAGTGGCTTTCTTCAGCATCAACAGCAAATGCACACTGAGGAAGAGGAGGGAAATGAAAGTACATAAATACATACATGCAGGGGAGCTGACAACACCAGAGCAGCTTCTTCTGCAGCACAGGTCAAACTTATCATCCCGACAGTGAAAACATCAAAAGGATAAACAGTATTTGTAAGTGAGGAAGTTTACTGAAAATTAATCTTCAGCTCCTCTTATTTTGGTCGCCACAGATGATCATTTGCCTCCATCTCCACAACAACCCTCTGTATGTCCTCCTTCACTATATCCATGAACCTCCTCTAACGTCTTTCTTTTTCCTCCTGCCAGCCAGCTCCACCTTCATCATCATTTGTCCAGTACATTCACTCTCCCTCCTCTGCACATGTGCAAATCATCTCAGCCTCACGTTTCTGACTGAGCTCATTTTTAATCCTGCATCCTGTTTACTCCCAATGGAAATCTGAGCACCTTCAGTAGCAGATATCAATCTGGTTTGCAGAAATGTATAATTGCGGGATTTTGGGGGAGAAACTGAGGTTTAATTCTTTATTTATTGCATAGATTGTTGCATAACTTTGGGGTATTTCACTCTGTTTGAGAAAACTGTTGATGATTACTTAAAAGATGTGACTGTTTAGAGTGTTTTGTGTTACTTTCTAGTGTAGATTAGCTCTACAGGGCAAACAGCGGCATCTTGCCTTTAGAATGGATTTAGTGGTCAAAGCAGGTACTGCAGCTGCAGGTCAAAAACGGCTTTGTTGTTCTGCTCCGCTCACGGCGCGGGCACAAGCGCAAGCGCAATGAGATGAATGGCCGCAGCACCTGACGGCCCACCAGGAAGTGTGGCGGACAAATCCTCGGCCGTTAATCCCCGCTCGGTTAGGTACCCGGAGTAGCCTCCGACAAGTAGAATGCTCAGCGGGTCGGAGCGTTCTGTCTGACCGTCGGGACCGTCTCCGCTCCGGGTTCGGCCTCCGGGATCACGCGGGGCTGGTCGTCTCCTCCTCGCCCCCCACCCCCCCGCCTGTCGGGCTCCAGACCCCGCTGCTGCTGAGCTGAAGCTCTGTGAAGCTCCGTGAAGCTCCGGGCACCTCCACCCTGACTGCAATGGGATGCTGCGGTAGCACGGAGGTAAGCGCGGCCTGGTTCGGTTCGGTCCGGTACCGTGCTCGTTCTTCTAAGCGTGTCCTTCAGCAGAGCGCCGGTGTGTGTTTATTTTGTGACCGTGAAAGGGAAACCGGTCCCGGGGACCAGAGCGGGCCGAGCTAGGATTAGAGCCAGCAGCTCGTTTAATCCAATTAGCTCCAGCCGGGAACAGGCGGGTAACCGCGGCCTGTGAGCGGCCCCGCTCCGCTCTCTGCGGCCGTAAACAGACACGGAGCTGGGGGATGGAGCCGAGTTAGCAGGCCGGGGCAGGTGGGATAGAGGGAGGGATGGAGTTCCTGAAGGCCCTGCTGTGCTCTCACCGTGTGTGTGTGTGTGTGCGCGCGTGCGTGCGTGCGTGTGTGTCTTTCAGAGGACAAAGAGAGAATGGAGACCGCTGGAGGACCGGAGCTGCACAGACCTGCCCTGGTTTCTGCTCTTCACCGTCTTCTGCGTCGGCATGGTAACCACAGAAACCCTCCATCAGCACCCACATCACTCACAGTACTACAGTAATGCTACAGTAATAAAAGACACAATACTACGATGATAATATGGCGATAGTAACCTGGTATTCCAGTGATATTACCTCAGGAGTACATACAGTAATGTTGCCACACGACACTACAGTACTATTACTGTAATACCCTGGGTATTATACCTCTGAACTATAGTAATATTACATTAATGATATGCCTAATACTACTACAATGATAACAAAGTAAATATTACAGTAAAGATGTTCTCATAACTACAGTAATTTTAGAGTATTAATACCAACTAATAGTACAATGACAATAAGGTATTAATATCCTATTATTAAAGTAATGAGAACCTCAGAACTACAATATTATCGTAGAAATATTGTTCTTAGTACTACAGTGATACTACAGTAACATCCCAGTATTACAGTGATGATACCCTCGGATATACAGTATCAATACAGTAATAATAGCACACAAAACTACAGTGATACTCCGGTAATTGCAGTTAATTACAGCAATTACAGTAATGGTACCCCAGTACTACAGTAATAATACAGTAACAATACCCTCAACATTACAGTGATATTATAGCAATAAGAGTTCCAAACAATAGTAATAGTGCATTTATATCACCTCACAATAATATAGTAGTACCACAGTAATAACACTTCCTGTACTACAGTGATACTGTAGCAATAGCACCCTCCTGTATTACAGCAATTATACCACCAATGCTACAGTGATACTACAGTAGTGATACCTCATAAAACAGTCATACTATGCTAATAATGTCCACCAGCACTAGCTGCTAAGTAAAATAAAAGCACAAATTATAGTAGATTTTTGGGTAAATAAGAGCCCACTTGTGATTATGAGCATAACTCTTCTGTCTGTGTTGCTCACAAAATAATTTTATCAGTTTATGAAGGATTATGTTCAAAATCTCTAACGATAACTGCAATAAAAGTATTTTCACTGTTAGCAATCTTGATCCCATGTTAGCCATTATTTAAAAGTTACTTGCTTCGTTTATGAATATTTTCTGAGTTACAAGCGGAATAAATTTTAGTTACTGAAATAAAAACTAGACTTAATTAAAAAAATGAAATGATATTGTTACTTATTAAATTCACCTTGGATATTTTGCCCAACGTATTCTTAACGTGTTCTTTGAAGCAGGTCATATAAAAAAACAAGGTTAAAATCATCACTTCATTACAAAGACTGGAAGAACATAAACAATAATGGATATATAGCTCATAAACGGTGAAATACAATGCTTGTCCTTCCTTCTCGAGAGACGATCGAGTGGTTTTTATTAAGGCTTTCTGTGGCTGAAGTCAAATTAATTAATAATAAAAGTAAAAGTAACACAGCAACGGTCATACCGAGTAGTAAGGACAATTCAATTCAATTTTATTTATATAGCGCCAAATCACAACAACAGTTGCCTCAAGGTGCTTTATATTGTAAAGTAGATCCTAGAAAAATAGATACAGAGAAAAACGCAACAATCATATGACCCACTATGAGCAAGCACTTTGGCGACAGTGGGAAGGAAAAACTCTAATGAGTGCCGGCTATTTGAGTCTGAAGCAGTCTGAACAGATGTAACCAGTAAAGTGGCTGATGGCTAAAAATGAAACTATGTTTTATTTTGTTTTTTAAACTTAAATGAGCAAATTTTATTCACTGACACTAAACCAAAGATTTTAAATGAAATAAAAATACAAATTATTATGAATCTGCATCTTACTGACTGATAAGCGTTGACCCAGAAAATCAGGCGAGTGAATTTAGCATTTTCTGATGTTTATGGTTGAGGGTTGGTGCTAAAATGTGGAACAAGCCTGTTTTAGTCTAATGTTTTTCATAAAGAACGGACTCTGAGGCTTCTCTGTAACTGGGATTTGGCTGAGCAGCGTGAGAGCGCATGACGGTATAAGCAAGACGTGGGAGATGTGTGAACACTTTGAGAGAAAAAAACATGTATGAAAAGTAAAGTCGGTGAAACTTGCTTTTACAGCTTTGTCTTGTTAAGAATCGACTTGAAGAAACTGTTTGCACTGTAGTTAGAAGCCCCTTCAAACTGCTGCCTGCCTCTGTAATATGTTTGGTGTTGTTGATGTTCTAACAGCGTTTCTGTTTGAGTTGATTTATGAGGAAAATTACTTACTGGACATGCAGCTGAATACTTTTCTGCTGCCAGAAGCACAGATACAGAAAATCTTTACCAGCTTGTGCCACAGTGACTGCATTCATTTTACATTTTAACCCCTTATTGTAAATTTTGACTTAATAAGTCTTCAGTTTTTTAATATTTTATATACAGTTAGCCATTGTAACACAGTAATCGCTGACGATGGATTACTGCTGAAATGCCGCTGAGTCTTTGCCCCTTAATAAACATGGTTAAGTAGTTTTTCTTCCTTTTCAGCTTAGTAATTACACAACTTTTGGGTTCTCTTACATCTTAAATTTCTGAGAAAAAAACTCAGAAGTAAAGAAAAGACAGCACAGATTGCTTTACTTTTCAAGGTGAAGTGGAAAGATGTTCATTCGCTGGCCCTGGTGGGTTCAACAACTCAAGCGTAAACGCTGTTAGAACATCAACAACATCTCCTGCCAGACTTATTGAGGCAAGCAGCAGTTTGAAGAGACCTGTAACTACAGCACAGCAGTGATAAAACTCATTTTTATTTGCGGCACGTCTGAAGGCAGAAGGCCAGGCTGTATGATGCGGGCAAACTCTCTGATTATTTAGGTGTATTATTTTTTGACTCGGCACCACGACATGTTTGGTTTTATTAAATGCCTCATTCTAACCATAGCTGTTAGACTCAGGCTTGTGAAAGTTGTGAGGTACCTGAAAAAATACAATCAGAATGAATTCTTTTCCAAACTATAACTTGATGGTTAATTGTGTGGCTCTATGTGGACCACACTGAAGCATGTTATTAAACTATATATTTCTGCCCCTTTATATAATTTTTTGGGGGGACTGAATGAATGTGCACATCTGGATTAAGATTCTTGTGGTAACAGGAAGTAGCAGCAGGAGCAGAGCAGGCAGCTGATTGGCTTTTAGAGCCTCAGGCAGAGCTCTGACTGGTCAAGAGTCGTTTGATTTTACAACTGAAGCGAGGACAGGAATAGATGCATGAAAATTTTATGATGAGTAGAGAATAAACAGTGAATCTGAGCCTGTTCAGGTCAGAACATCTGCTATTCAGCCCTGATTTCTGAGGATTTAAACTTTTTAGATGTCATGTGGTCTTAGATTTTTCACAGTGATGTCCTGACGGGGTTTTTACTGGAACTCATCCTGAGTTTGGTCATTTTATGTGCTGCTGAGACGAGAGTCATGAAAGTTTCCATATATATTCATAGTCTGGTGCGAGTATCAGTACAGATAAAACACAACAGATTTTCCCAACCATGCAAAAGCTGAAGGCCCAGATTCAAATGTATGCAGTTGATCAGATTAGATTATTGACTGAAGATAAATTAACGTGTAACTGGAGAATGTGACAGCAGTAGATGGGATACAGTGCACTGAGGGATGAGATTCAGTGAATATAGACAGCAAGAAACGCGCCTGTTGCTTAAGGTGTGTTGCACTCGCTGACTCTCTTTCTATCCTCCAGGGCAGCATCTGCGGGTTCACCATCGTCACCGGCGGCGCCGCTCGCCTCGTCTTCGGATATGACAGCTATGGCAACACTTGCGGCCAACGAAATGAACAGATTGAAGGCGTCAGGCTGAGTGGCCTCGACCACACAGACAGGAAGTAAGTACTGAGGTTTTTACTGTTCTTCGTACAGTTAAAGTGTTGAGTTTGGTACTGTTTGACAGGAATCTGTGCATTTTGAAGTTACTTCTTCTGACTATTTGAGAAACAAAAATGTGATATTTGAGTAAATATATACTCCTCTTAACAAAGCAATGTTTAAAAACAGGTTATCAGAGGAGAGATTTTGTGTATGAATTTTTCTGTCGGAAAAACTCGCGACTACAGGAATTCTGTAGTTTGGCTTGTCTTGGTTTATAGGTTGTATTAAGGTGTTCATCTTTACAGTTTATAAAGCTCTTTCAGTGCGTAGCAGTTTCGATTATTGTGTTGATATTTTATTACACGGTGCTGTGTTTTGTGTCTAATAATTAGGATTTTATTGCATAAATATTTTTGGTTTTTTTTAAGTTATCAGGGTCTTTTTTGCAGTTTTTGTTTCATTTATTTTGTGCTCCTGGTGGTGATATATGTAAATAATTTAATTTCACTGTAATTCTTTAGTATTTTTGTTTGTATTCTGGTTGTGTTGCACGTCTGTCCTGTACAGTCTGTCTTTGTTAATTTGCAGTATTACTGAAGTAGTACTTGGGTATTTTTAGAACATTGTGGCAGCTCATCCTGGCACTTTAATACTCGATGCGTTTGAGTTCCTGTGGGAGAGTTCACCATTGATTATGCTGACACTAGCTGAGAGCTGTGACTCATCTCACACACACACACACACACACGCAGAGCTCCACCTGCTGGAGGGCGAGCAGCTGTTGGAGTTTGGAGGCGATGTCAGACCTACTTTTACACACGGTACAGATCTTTGTTAGGCATCTGTCAGCTCTTTACTGTGTCAGACTGTTTGATCTCTGAGACATTCTGACTGATGTGGGATCAGATGTAGTCTTTCAGCTGATATAAACCCACGGGAACACGAGGCTGAACAGAGAGCGAGGTGATTTCAGGTGAAGTGAGCGGGATCACAGGATCACAGATTCCTGCGCCTGTAGGAGAGGAACGGCAAGGGTTTGAGTCTCTGCAGACTCTTTGTGGCTCTTTGTTTCCATTCGTTGTTGAGTCACACGTTTCTCCCACATCTACATTCCTGCATTCTGCTCAGCTTTAATCCTCCTCTGCTCAGACTCAGCTTCTATTTTTACTCAAACACTTCTGTTCATGACTCAAGTCGGGATTATCAAACTGGGCAGACTGGGCAGCACTGCCAAAATTCAGCAGTCAGTTCAAGTCTACAGTACGTGAAACAGTCAGATAGTAGCAGAACTGATACACGATGGACTGAAGAGCAGGCAGCTGATGTAGTGCTTCTGCTGGGTTTTCTATAATAATGAGGTTGATTAATAATAAAATGGATCATGAGTATAAAATTATAACTTACACTCCGTTTATCCAGTTTTTAAAGTATATTTCCTTAATGTGATTGCATTCTATTGCAGTCTCAACACGCCTCTTTTAATAGAAATTAGATGTAAAATATTCCTGTTCTTAAACATTTCTGCAGTTGATATTTATTTGAATGTGATCCTTTAAAACTGATACTTTAAAACGCACTGAATAAGTAGGTCCATTCAACCCTACTGAAGGCCTTACCTGCACTTAAAGACACTTATCAGAAGAATTTTTGCTTTATTTATAATATTTGGTACTCTTCTAAAATCTGGAAAATTGTGCTTTTCTTTTAAAAATGCATTGTGTTCTTTATCAGCAATTCCTGAAATTAAATTTTGATAAAGTTACTGGCTTCATGTCTTCATATTTATTAGAAGATGGAGATTTTTCTGGTTTTAGAAGCACCATTTGTTAAATGGTTTAAATGCCAATCCAATGCTGACCTATTTGGTGTCACTCTTTTTTAGATTTTAAGGTCTTTGGAGGCATTTACCTGCGTTTT
>NW_005187421.1:5400914-5412368 GCF_000239375.1 Pundamilia nyererei
TATATATATATATATATAGAGTCATTTTTTCTATTATAAATGTCGATGTGCTGACTTCCTGTACTTTCTGTCGCTTACAGGTTTGTTTTCTTCCTGGATCCCTGTAACATCGACATTGTTCAAAGGAAAATCAAGTCGATGGCTCTTTGTGTGTCTCTGTGTCCCACAGAGGAGCTGAAGACCTACCAGGACCTGAAGAGGTTCGCTATGGTCAATGGTGAGGGCATAAATGTCACACGACTCCTTGCACACTTGAATAGGTGTCTGGATATCCAGATATATTTTTACACGTCTGAGCTGAGGGACAAAGAGGCTTTGTTCTAGGCTTTAGAGGCAGGAGAGGGTGTTGATGGGAAATGTATTTGAATCTGTGTCTTTATTTGTTCAGCAAGGTCAAACGTTTAAAGCAGGTAAAGTTTTTGAGGTATAAACAGATTATATGTCAAAGATGAAAACAGGTGAAGCTGGCCGGGGTGATGTGTTGGAGGTGAAAACTGAAAGGTGACGATTGTGCTGAGATCAAGTGTGCAGAATATAAAAAAATAAAAGCAGGTAACTTAATAAATATGAAGATAATGGAAGCAATAAAAATAGAAGGAATTAAAGTGTAAAGAAGCTGATGTGTTTGAGGTGATAGCAGGTGATGTTTTTTTAATAGGATTTATTTTCATTTTTCAATAAAAAAACAAAACAAAAGCTGTTACAGAACATTTATGGCACATAGTAAATATCTGCAACTCGTTACAGTACGGTAAGTTATTGTGACTATAGGAACACACTTAAGTGTATATTCTTGTATCCATGCCATTCAAGGGTCATTTCAAACATCTGAAAACCCAACACATGAAGTAATAACAATATTCGTGATTACAAGAAACAATTAGGATAATACAGTATGTGGGAGAAAAAAGAACAAAACAAAAAGTAGAGAACACGTTATACAACCCCCCCCTAGCAGATGATATGTTGAGGTTGAATAATATAATAAAGTTTGAAAGAAGTATGCAAAGTGTTAAACAGGACAGCCGATGAAGTATTGAAGCTTAAAGCAGGTGAACCATTAAAGATAGAAGTAGGTAAACAGCTGGAGGTGAAAACAAGTGATGTCTTGAAGTTGTGACGACGCTTAGGCACTAGATGTCCCTGTTTTGGTTTTGGTTTTGTGGTCTTGTCTGATTTGGAGAGTAATTAGCTGTGAGAGTTGGGCCCAGTGAAACACTCCCTCCTGCCTGCACTTGCATTGCTCCTTGTACTGGATTGGATTTGAAACCAACCTTCTAAACTGGACCAGTTCAGCTGCATCATGTTTTCTTGTGTTATTTTTTGCTTTGCACACATTCTGCTGCATGCATGTGCAAGCTTTACACTTCTGACAAAGGCATTCTCTCTAATGAATTTTTTTTTTTAATAATCATTTTCCAGCATGCAAAGTGTTAAAGATGTAACGGGTGATCTGCTGAAGGTGAAAACATACAATGTGCTGAATCTGAAAGCAGGTGTTAAATATGAAGGGTGGGTGATGCGTTGGAGGCGAAAAGCAGGTGGAGTGCTGGAAGTGGCAGGGGATTGGAGGGTGCACTGTGTGACTCGATGTTCTCACAAAGACCGAAGTACGAACATGTTGCTGGTTTTAAAGGAAGCAGTGATGTCAGCACTTGGCCGACCGCGCGCCATCGCGTCACCGTGATGATTGAATGTCTGCAGACCGGACACACCAACAGTATACTGAACTTACAGTACAGTAACAAAGGCAGCATTAATGCGTGTCGTGTAATTGGTGCCACTCTGCTCTGCTTCTCCTCCATCATGGCTGCTCTGTGACTCAGAGCCTTCACTGTTCACTTGAGACACAAACGTGTTGAAACATGACGGCAGACCCTCGGTCAGGTGACCTCACAGCTCCTCCGGCAGTCGTTTATAAAGGATCCACTGTCACAGATTCACACAGAGGAACTAGTTTATCTGCTACACCTGAGCAGCCTGTCACAGAGGCCCAGCTCCAGCACGCTCACTCAGTTTGTTCATACAAGCGGAAATATTCATATCTGTGTTTCAGATTAAACTTTCAAAATAAAAATCAAATCAAGTTCACAGTCAGGAATGATACAAACTGGGCATATTAGTCAAATGACTGGGCATATTGGGGACTAGTTTCTTTTGGAGCTGTTTGCACTGGATGGTGTTTTTTTCCCCTCTTCAGCCACGCGTTCCCATGGGTTTTTTAAAGGATTTGCACACAAGACATTTTAATGACTGCAGTCATCTGAGCTTTGCATGTTTCTTTTGTTCGAGTTCTTCCCTCATAAGAATGGTGCATTTGGGTGGTGATTATGTATGGCAGCAAGCATGATCACTGTGAAGAGCAGAGGTAGTGATACCTTTTTGATACAAATATGTGCAATTTTCTGCAATATGTCTATGTTGCACCAATAAATAAAGCCCAAGTAACTAACTGGTTTAAAAATAGTATCATACCTCTAGAGTATATCAGTATAGTATATCCATGTACACTTCAGAGTCCATCAGTAACCAGCAGTGGCCTAGTGTCACTGGAAGCTAAACTGGTCCATGCATCACACTTTCTGGACTGCACACTGTATGGATGTGGTTTGCTTCAGATCCTGAGCTGTTCAATGCCTTCTCCACCTATTTTCCCTCCATCATTACTCTACATGTTTATTTTAGTTTTGTCTGTTTGCTGTTTCAGAGCTATAGGTTTTGCGGCTTGTGCTGAACCCACTGGAGTTTCTCTCTGAAGTTGTGTCTTTATGGTAAACTTGAGCAACAATATGTTTACCTCCTGGAAAGTGTTCTTTTTTTCTTGACCATGGAAAGGATCCTATGATCATCCTCCACTGTTGTCTTCTGTGGACGTGCAGACCTTTTAGTGCTGCTGGGCCCAACATTGTGTTCGAGTTTTCTTCTGAATGTACCAAACTATCGATCTATCCTTGCCTAGTGTCACAGGTCGTGGGAACAGTGAAGGATTTGTATTGTGTTTAGGGAAGTTCAACTGGCTGCATGCTGTGGGTTCACACAAGCAGCTGCCAATTGCAGATGGACCTGGACTCATCTATCAACCTTTTAGCTGTTTAATTTATGATGAATTAATGAAACTGTGTACCACAGGTTACATTTGGCCCCTGGAAGTTGTCTATGTAGTACAGACCTATAATTCCTAAACTTTTCCTCCAGATGTCAAGGCCAGAGGGCCAACACGAGGAAATGGACTTGAATGCAGACCGCACTTGGAGTCAGGGACTGTGAGCAAAATAGACTTTTATTACAAACGTGAACTGAGGCACAAAGTGTACAGAAATGCAAGGAGCGATAGCAAGTATACCATAAACTTAGGGCAAGTGACAAAGCAAACTAGGAAGCTACTACTCAAATAATTCTTTGACACATTATGAACAGGAGTAATACTATGATGTACTAGTTCCCTGAACTGTACTATAATCACGTGAAGTATACTATGAAGCAAAGAAACAACACTATAAAAGTTACACGATTACAAAAACACTGAAACGAGTGGTTAGTAAATCACTACGTGAACTGTGACATGGTCCGTGAGGGAGCCTTGGGGCTGTTGCGGACGAGGGCTGGGGACCCAACACTGGGTAACATCCAGTGCAGGACCCATGGGGTGTGGGACAGAGGGAAAGGGTGTGGCGTAATTCTCAGAGTCACTGAAACAAGGGAAACAAGTGTTAGAAGGGATGCCAGATGCGGATCCAAGGCGTAGGTTGCAAATTGCAAACAGTCTTACTTTTCACAGGCGGAGGCGAAGCATAGAGGGGTTGGTGCGGATGGGGTGTAGAGGTACTCCGATGAGTAAATCCGTTAATGTCAGAGCGCTGGACAGGAAGGCAGGCAGGTGAATGTAAGTGGAGAAGCTGTGTGCTGACCAGTGACTGAACCAAGACGGGTTATGGCAGTGAGTTTCAGCAACATCCAGAGGTTTTCTGTGAGCAGAAGGTACAAGGTCAATACAAGAATAACTATGGCAAGATACTGTCACTGTGGCGGCTTGACTAACGAGGCTTAGCAGACGATCTGGTGGAGAGTGAATATGAGCACTGATTTCAAGAAGCCAGCAGCCCAGATTACACTCAGGTGCAGCCTGTCAGCGGTGATGCGGCGGATACGCTCAGAGTTGGAAACGCCGGCACTGTGGAAAAACCCAGCGCTCACCCCGACCATCAGCTTGGATGTGAAAACCATGAAAGTCTGCATGTTAAGATCATACTGATTCTATAACTTGAGGACTAGAATACCAATATTTTGAATATCAAAAAACCCAAATTTAGCAGAACAGCTTATAGTTGAACAGTGGTGCCTTTTTGTACTTTTAGTGACTTGATCCCATAAGTACATCTACTAAAAATCTTGGATGAGTATCAATATTGGTGACCTTGACCTCAAGGTTAAGGTCAAAGGTCAGGTTTACTAAAAATCTTGTGAATGCAATAGGTGTATTTACACAGGAAGAATATAATATAGGCTTCTCATACTAATAATAACTTAACTGACAATCTCTGACACTTTGCAATTTGACAATCTTGATCCAATTCATGCATTTTTGTTTTGCAGGTTTCTCAATGACGCAGAAAGCAATATGTAGTTAAAATGGTGTCAGTGTTTCAGTGTTTTGACACAATGACATTCAAAGCTTTTTCCCAGTTTACATTCAGTGAATTTTCATAATGATAATCACGCTTCTGGATGTTCAGGCCAGGGCACAATTTGATTGCAAAAATGTTAAAAGATGTTAATGTTGTTTCAACATTATACAATAAGCATAGAACAACTTTTAACCTTGTTAAAATGTAAAAGTGGGATTGTGCCACCTAAAGATTCAACTGCCAGGAGGCTGAGGCGCTGGCACCTGCCAGTATTTTATAAAGTTTATTTTACTGAGTGCTTTGAGTGCTCAGTGAGAGTAGAAAAGCGCTATATAAGAGCCAGTCCATTTACCATTTATCTGAATTGTCCTGTGAAGGACTTTGTTCTGAAAAACAGTTTATAAATAAAGATTATTATTATGTTTTATTGTTTTTAAAATGGTTAAGCCAGTAAAAACCTATTTCAGGAACTGTTTGATTTACTGAAACAGATGTGCTTCCATTAGGTCATGCATATTGTCTGCAAACATCATCTGATGCTGTTGGCATAAACAAAATAATATTATCAACATATAGGGATAGTTGATGGTCAGTGTGTCCTGTTGTTAACCCATAGATTTGTGGGTATGATTGTACAGTTACTGCAAAAGTGGAATTGCTAGTGTAAACAGCAGCGGTAGCGGAGGACCATCCCAGTGAGACTTTAAAGAACTAGGATCATTAAACCTTGTCAAAGACCTTCTCTGCATCTAAAGGGCCGTATTAGAAGTTATTTTATTATTATTTAAAATATGATGGTGTTTTTTTTTTCTTTCAGGTTCTGAGCTGTGCTCCTATGAGTTAGCAGCTCATAGATATCCTGTTCTCGAACAGAGGACCACTAAATGCCCCAAACTACCTGTTCCACCCAGGTATGTAGCAGCTTTTCACCCCAAAGTCGCTTGCTTTTTTGCTTTTTCTGTGACCTCTGACCTCTGTCTTCCATTCTCAGTAAACCGCTGCCCGTGTTTAATCGCTGCACTCCGGTGGACATCTCCTGCTACGCAAGGTTTGCTGAGGCTGTGGTGACGTTTGTCGGGGATAACAGTGTTCTGCACCGACTGATCGCTGGCGTCGCTGCCAGTAAAGAGATCATCATCGGACTTTGTGTCCTCGCACTGTGTGAGAACAAGCATCAACCTCTAAGACGAAAATCTAATTCTCATATGGAAGTACCAAAAACTGCAGTTCTTCTAATGGCCACTTGAGACTCTAACATCACTTTTTTTTGCCTGTCTTTTTCAGTCCTCTCCATGATCCTCATGGTGATCATTCGTTACATCTCTGCTGTCCTCGTCTGGATCCTCACCTCACTGGTTGTCCTTGGATCCCTTGGTGAGATCACTTCCTGTCTGTTTGTTGCATTAAAAGATGTAAACAGATGAAATGTGTCTGAAATCAGGGCTCTGCTTTTTGTGTCTAAGCGGGGACTAGTGTGCTCTGGTGGCTCTACATTGACTACCGGCTATACGGGAACGACACTTCCTCTAAAGTACTGAAGGAAGCGAAAGAGGAGGTGGAGGTCACCAGAGATAGCGGACAGGCACTACTTGTCTATGCCGTTGCTGCCACTGTATTCACTGTATGTACTCGACATCAAACAGAGCATAGAAAGTGTGATCGATTGGTGTTTTAAACCCGAGACTGACTGTGTGTTTTGTCTCCAGATCATCCTTCTGCTGCTGATGCTCTTCATGAGGAAACGAGTAGCTCTGACCATCGCTCTGTTCCACGTAGCAGGAAAAGTCTTCATACACCTCCCCCTCCTCACCCTGCAGCCCTTTGTCACCTTCTTTGCCCTCCTGCTCTTTTGGATCTACTGGATCCTGGTCCTTCTCTTCTTGGGAACCACCGGTCAGTTGCAGCAGTCAAAGAGAAAAGCTGACATCATAAACACAGAGCTGTCCCTCTGATGTGCTCATTTCTAATCCTATCTCTCCTGGTTACTCCCAGTGAACATCTTAACACCTTCAACTCTGCTACTGCTACCTTGGCCTCCTGTCTTCAGTTTAAACTACAATGCTGTTAGATATTCGTCTTTGTTTTGCTAATAAGTCAAACAGCTGGTACATATTTGGTTGAAACCCCCCCAATCACATACACATGTTCACATGTCCAGTTTCTCTCTGTCCTTGTTGTACCTTTTGGTTGTAGTGACTCATTCGTAAATCGTTTATCCTATAAATTATGCTTGAACCAATTTGGGCAGATCGCGGTACCCGAAACTGTCTCTGTGGATTTATGTTTCTGTTGAATGTTGAATGTAAAGTAGCAGATTTCATTTAGTTTTAGTCATCAAATTATTCTTTCTCTCTTTGCTCTGTGTGGTCGTGCAGGTAACCCCGTACAGAACGAGGAGACGGGGCTGACGGAGTTCAGACTGACCGGTCCTCTTCAGTACTTGACCTGGTACCATGCTGTGGGCCTGGTCTGGATCAGTGAGTTCATCCTGGCCTGTCAGCAGATGACTGTGGCCGGTGCTGTGGTCACGTACTATTTCACAAGGTGAGTCCATACTACACTTTACATACCTTTTTCATACTTGATATTTCACTGGAGAATTTGGTATATGATGGTATTTAAATAGAAAAGACAGCTTCTTTTCACCTGAGACACTGACTGTAATCGATGTAGTAAAGCAACATGGTGGAAAGTGGATAAAATCAGCTTGGATACTTTTAAGAAAATGAACAGCTGGTCTGTAGGTATTTGGACAATGACAGCAGGATCATGTGTCTCTCTTTATCCATACCTTTCTTTAGCAATCGTTCTGGTATAAATTTATCTGTGCAGGCTCATTAGCTGTTTTGTCATAAAGTCTAATCTAAGATAAGATGACCTTTATTAGTCCCACACGTGGGAAATTTGTTTTGTTACAAAGTGGACAGTGCAAAGTTACATAACAAAAATTTGAAAAACACTGGAATAAGATAAGAATAAGATACTGTACACAACTGTACACAATAGAATAGCATAAAATAAAATACTTTAAATAATAGAATAAAATAGAATACAAATGCTATATACAACTGAGTATAATACAACGATGCCAGAAAAGAGTATTGCACTTAGTATTATTGCTTTTGCACATGTGTGGATGTGTGTGTTTGGTCAGTTGGAGTCTTTGTTGTACAGTCTGACAGCAGTGGGGAGGAAAGACCTGCCCACACCGTGGGTGCCGCAGCCACTGAAGGAGCTGCTCAGTGCTCTCAGAGTCTCCTGCATGTGATGGGAGATGTTGTCCAACAGGGATGACAGCTTAGCCACCATTCTCCTGTCACTCACCACCTCCACTTGTCAAGAGGGCATCCTAGAACAGAGCTGGCCCTCCTGTTCAGTCTCTTCCTGTCCCCAGCTGAGATGCTGCCACCCCTGCAGACCACACCATAAAAGATGGCTGAGGCCAACCCAGAGTCATAGAAGCGCTTCAGTAGTGGGCCCTTCACTCCAAACGACCTAAGTCTCCGCAGCAGCTACAGTCTGCTCTGCCCTTTTCTGTAGAGGGCGTCTGAATTATGAGTCCAGTCCAGTTTATTGTTCAGATGAACACCAAGGTACCTGTAGCTGTCCAGAGTCTCAATGTCCATACCTTGAATGTTTAGTGGTTGCAGTGGAGGATGTTTGTGCCTGCAGACGTCTACCACCAGCTCCTTGGTTTTACTAGTGTTGATCTGGAGGTAGTTCTGCTGGCTAATCTGGTCCTCTTGTTGGTTGTAAGCAGTGGGTTGCAGCTTGGTTACAAGAAGCTACAAAAAGATAATATTTTTGAAGGTTTCTCTTGATTGTAGACATTGGCCGTGATACTTCTAGAGAGTGCGCTTCAGTCATATCGTAATTGTTTGAAGTAAAGTACACTGTGGAGGTGTACAGAGTCAAAATTACAAAAAAAATTATTATGCTTGTTTTATCTTAAGATATTAAAATCATACTGTCTGTATTTCTAGTCACTCTGGTATACAATGACAGCATAATACTGCATCTTTTTAGCCTGCCTTTTTAAACTCTGGATTTCCGAGTGGATTCTCCACATGTGTACCCCCTCGTTTCAGGAAACATAAAGGTTCTTCTAAATGTCTCATGGCAGGAAAGACTCTTAACCAGGACTTTGTGTTTCAGGGACAAGAACCGACTCCCAGTGACTCCAATCCTGTCCTCAGTCCTGAGGCTGGTCCGGTACCACCTGGGCACAGTTGCAAAAGGATCCTTCATCATCACACTGGTCAAGATCCCACGACTCATCCTCATGTACATCCATAATCAGCTCAAAGGAAAGGTACAAAAAGTTTATTTACTAGACTGTTAAGATAAGATAAACCTTTATTAGTCCCACATCTAGGAAATTTTTTGTGTCACAGCAGAAAGTGGACAGTGCAAAGTTACAGCAGCAAAAATTAAGAAAAACAATGGAATAGAATAAGATAAAAGAATAACATACTATATAAAAATAGAATAAAATGCTATAACTAGCGCAAAGCAGTAGTGCATGATGGCAGAATATAATTGCTAAGACTTAAGTTAGAAAGTTACAAGAAGAGAGGAAAGAGGAAATAAGAAAAAAGCTCAGAAATGAGCAGAGCTGCCGTAACAGGCTGCCACACGCCAGAAGCCTTTAAAGAAAATCCAACGCTGAAGAAATTAGTTTTCACTTTTACTAAACATGAAGTAATAAAGCAATAAGATGCAAACAAAATACCTAAAATCAAAGTTTTATTTATTCAAATAAATAATTTTTAAAGAGGACAGTGCTTAGTGTAAACTGAATATATACCAACCAAGTAAATGTTATTTCACCAGATCCCATTAAATTGATTTTATGTAACAATTAGTTAAAAAAAGCATTTTGGCAGATCTTCTCTTTTTCTGTATGCCCTCTTGAAACTCCTGATGAATCCTGAGATGTGCATAGGTTTATGGATTTTATTTCTCAGTAGGGAACCTTACCATGACACTGTCACTTACAAGAACAATGTGAGCCTGTCAGTGGCGAACACACTGTTGCTAAGATTACATGGAAGTGATTCATTGAACAGTTTCACCAATTATGATCAATCTGGAAAAAAAACATCAGAAGAATGACTTGATGTCCTTTAAAGGTTTGGTAACAATACGAAGGGCATCTGTCTGTATGCTGATGATGTTTTGGTGTTCAAACAGAAGTCTCCTCGTCACTACAACAACATTTCTGTTGCATTAACAACTCGTTCATCCTTTTTAAAAATGATTACATGTACAGTGTGTTGTATGTGACATGTAAACATAAATACATTTTATGTATAACCTGATATTATCTGTTGTTTATCAGGAGAATGCGTGCGCTCGCTGTATGCTGAAAACTTGTATCTGTTGTCTGTGGTGTTTGGAGAAGTGCCTCAACTATCTCAATCAGGTAATACTCCACCCTCTTCTCTTCTCTTCTCTTCATTGATATGATCATCTCACCATGTCTGGTTTTATTTCCCAGAATGCATATGCAGCCACAGCCATCAACAGCACCAGTTTCTGCACGTCTGCACGTGATGCCTTCGTGATCCTGGTAGAAAACGCGCTGCGAGTCGCCACAATAAACGCCATTGGAGACTTTGTGCTCTTCCTGGGGAAGGTGAGGCGGGAGCTTGATTTTTCATTTTTCCTGCCAGTTTGTGCTGCTTTGGAGGAAGGATCTTCACTTTGAGTGTGATCACCTAACTGGATGTTGCTGTAAGAGAGCTTCGAGTGCTCAGCTACAGCAGAAAAGCACTATATAAGAACCAGTCCATTTTCCATTTACAGTTCTGTGGGATTAAGTTCAGAATTTCCAAAACATTGACTTTAAACACTTTTACTGGTCCCGTGAAATGAGATTTGATGCCATGCCTAAATTTTTTTTCTATACTATACGTATACGCCAGTATAGGTGGGGAAAGGAGCTATTAGCTAGCCAGATCCAGAAACAGTGCTATTATGTTCGTCTTCCTTCCTTTTCTTTGCATTTGTTTTTTAGCTGTAAAATCTAGTGGCAGGGAGGGCTTTCATCTTGGCTTTTGTCCACCATTCTCCTGTCACTCACAGAAAGATAAATTTCTAGCTTACAAACACCCCAGCAGAGCTGGAGCTGATGTTGACTTGTAGGTTACCTGTCTAAGGTGTTCTCGGGAGCTCTGTTGCTTTTTGTCTTTAGTAGAAAAAAAGTAGCTAGTGAACTTTGAAGCATCACGGCATATGGACAGTGGATTTCAGTTTTTCTTTTCCCACCTGTCATCAGTTTATTTGAATATATCTCCTCAGATCCTGATTGTGACGACGACGGCGTTCGCTGGAGTCCTCCTCCTGAACTACCAGCGGGATTACGCAGAGTGGCTGCTGCCGCTCATCATCGTGTGTCTTTTCTCCTTCCTGGTGGCCCACTGCTTCCTGTCCATCTTTGAGATTGTGGTGGACGTCCTCTTCCTCTGCTTCGCCATTGATACAAAGTACAACGACGGCACTCCAGGGAAGGAGTTCTTCATGGACAAAGCTCTGATGGTGAGATCTTTCGTCTGTCTCCCTCAGAGCTCGGTGAATTTACTAAAAGGACTGATATGGTAACATTCAACTCTGAAAATATGTTAGTGTAATGATGACCTGCAGCAATGTTCCCTCTATGCTGCGCGCATGCGCAATTGCGCACTGCTGGCACGGTCTCTGCGCACAGAAAATCTGCATTGCGTTAAAACTTTAACAATTCTGTTTTGCAGTGTTAGTCAGTAAGTGACTGGCTGCTGGGATTAGAACGATGCCACCTTATCCCATAGTCCAGCCAATAATGCGATTC
>NW_005187421.1:5413768-5423295 GCF_000239375.1 Pundamilia nyererei
ACCCGAAACCCTGGCTGATTGTGACCCACACCCACTTTCACACCTTGGCTCATGTGATTAGGGTCATCAGGGGGTCCTTTTGTCCCTCTGTGGGGGGTTACTCCCACTAGGTTTATATCTGGGACTCTCCACCATTTGACCTTAGAACTGAAGAAGCTTCTCGGATGAGAGGTGAAACGTCTTGAAGCAACTCAAAGAAGTCCAGACGCTTTTCTTTCCAAGCTCCTTAGACTACTTTCAATAGTGTTAACATACTACACAGGTCATGAACAAGAATTTTTAAAAATTTTCATTGTAAGTGGGCTAAAGCAGTTAATTAAAAGTAGCCTAACATAAATGTAAATGCTGTAATTTGATTATTTGAATAAACCATGTAACTTGGATGGATTTGATGCTGGCATGACCACAGTGCACACATCTAATGTTGCTCCCAGTGGTCCAAGGGACCGCTCAGGGAGTTTGTGTGTTCGCTCAGACACACGAAAAATTAGAGGGAACATTGACCTGCAGGTGTCAGTTCAAGAAGGGGAAGTTGTTTGTCGTAGAATCTCCAGTTTGCAATTCATCATGGGATGTGTAGTTCCTTTATTGTTAAACATAATTATGTTCAAAATAAAGTTCTGATCATGATTGCTAATAAAAGGACTTTCTTGAATATCAATGGGGTGCAGTGTTTTAATGTGTTTGGTCTTTGTCCACCTTTCTGTGTTCCTGCAGGAGTTTGTGGAGAGCAGCCGGCGGTTGGAGCGTGCTGTGGAACGTGGGCGGAGTCGGGTGAAGGAAGTGGCATCAGAAGGGGCGGAGATCAAGCCCATGGTGAGTGACAATGACACCAGAGGGGGCGTGGTCAGGCAGAAGAACTCGTTGGAGGCGGCATCGGTGGGTCCAGACTGGGGTTGTGACGGGGAGTGGGAGGAGCATCAGGAATTCCAGGTGTACTACCTGTTGGTGGGAGTGCTGGTGGACTGGATGCTGATGGAGCAGAGTGACTTTGTCCTCTGTCTCAGCGAGGACGTCGTCCTCTTCCTGTGTGTCTACCTGCCCACCTCCACTCTCTTCCTGTTCGTCAGCCTGCTGAACACACCAAACCCCGCCCCCTCTGCCCATTCACATGTTAAATCAGCCGCCGTAAACACTGTGTGCTAACCTATACATGCTAACTGATGCATGTGGTGACTCAAGCATGCTGACTGGATGGCCCACTGACGCATGCAAGCCAAACCCATTTACATCGCCGCCATCATCACCATCATCATCATGCTGGCTGCTTCCTCAGAGACTAAACTCCTACTGACTTTTTGTTTGTAATCTATTTATTTTTTACTTTTGTAATTTTTATATTTGAATTTTTTTTTTTATAAATGTGTTGATGTTTTGTTGCTGTTTGAGTGAACTTCTGTTCAGCCTTATTTTCTCACTGTGGTGCTTTAAACAAGAAGAAGGACTCAGCAGATGGTAAGCTGCAGCTTCAGGTTCATGGTTCAGTCTCAGGCTCTCTTTATGCTTCTGTGATTCTGGTCCTGTCATCACATTTTTAGATATACTACCTTATGATTGCAGAAAAATTATGTAAACTGAGATGCAAACTCTGCTCTTCCCTGCTGATCAGAATGATCGAATAACCAATAAAATTGGAACAGACGTAAGACAGGTTAGTTAATTTTTAAAATATGAATCAAAAATGTTTACAGAGTTCAGTTTATGGACCATAGATTTAAAAACAATCTATTTTTCAGGAGCTGATTGAGGTTAACTAAAGGTGGTTTTTTGAAAGATGCTTTCTTCTGGGTCCTAGCTTCCTATTTGGTTTCAAAGAATGATATTTCATCACTTGAACTCATGTCCCTCATAGTTCGAGCAGCTTAGGAAGTCAGCTAGGTCTGACTCAGAAATGAATTCTAAAGGGTTCACTGTTTTGCTCCTGGTAGAGTGAGACGAATTAAAAACCAGAAACCAGGTGGTTGTCACATCCTGCATGTTTGTCCTTCAGCGACCCCCAACAATCAACCAAAGAAAAACTGCAGAGAAACAAAAAACAACCAAATCTAGAAGCGCAGCAACAACAGAGAGATGCAAAGGACCACTCCAGCTCTTGTAGGTTTGTGCAGATTGTGTTTCAGTTTGTGAAAAATCCCCAGTATTTTGTCACAGTAGTAACAGCACTGGAAAAATAGCTGTGGTGGATACACTTTACCCTGAATCGCTTCTAAAAGTTTTGCAGAGTAGTTTAAGGATAGCTTTTCCACTCTGGAGCCAAACAGCTAAAATGGCTATTTTAACTGTTATAACACCAGTTCATTGTAATACCGTAACGTCAAAAGCCTACAACTTTAAGAAAGAGGTCCAACAATCAGACAAAACTTTTATGAACAGCACTTGGAGATGATGGAGAGGAAGAACTCCCTTTTAACAGGAAGAGACTGCCAACAGAACCAGGCTCAGGGAAGGATGGACTGTCTCGATCAGTTGGAGGTTATTTGGCAGCTTCTAGGCTAATCTTTTACAAATATAACACCAAGGTCCTTGTCCTTCAGTTAGTCTTACAGCGAAGCCAATTTTGCCTAAAAACTATCATTGTTTTGCTAATGGTTGCTCAGTTTAGGATTTATGCCAGGAGGTCGTCCTTTGGTGGCAATAGCTACATAGATCTTACAAGTGTTTGTAGACAAAGTGGTGGTTAAAGGTGATGCTATCTGGAAACTACTGCTTGTATGAAGCCAGATATCAGAATGTAAGATATAGTAAATGGTGCTGTAGTACTCGAGGAAAGGGGTTTTACCACAACATTTACCCCTTTTAGCTCTAAGTCCATAGGGCCCCATTTATTCTAAGCATCCCCATGAGCGTCCCCATGAAACAGGATCCCCAGAGATTGGAACTCTCATGGAAATAAGGGACCAACTGAAGAATTGTTACACCCCTAATAATGATGATGATAATAATAATAATAATATTAAAAACTTTTAAGTGAGTAACTTAGTGAGAAAAACTAGGAAATAAGCAAACCCTGCTCCAGCTATGTGGACCTGACTCACCTTCATCTCCCATTACGCTCTGCTCTCTCGTCCATACCCTGTGTGACTGCCTGTAATGTGTAATGACTTGTGTTAACCATATGACCGTTTTGCTGTTTCAGGCTCCGGGGACGAGTTCAGCTTGACCAAAATCAGCCAATGGGACTTGTTAAAAAGAGACATTCCAAATGTTTATTTTTACCAACGTGTAACATGTTTACTATGGTTTCACTCCAGGGAAAACAATATTTTAATAAGAAACTGTAAAAAAGTAACAATGTAATGAAGCACTTTATATTGAAGCGCTGCAGATTTTAAACTGGCTGATGCATTTTTTTCGTAGTGATGTCCTTTTTTATAAAACTCACCCCAACTCATCGCTCACTCTTCAGTTCCTAACAGTTTTCAGCCACTTTTCCGTTTTTTGTCTTAACGTTTGTTTTGGAGACGACCCGCGCATCGCGGAAAACAGCTCGTCAACCAAGTCATCAAAGGGACGGGGCCTGTGGACAGGCGGAACAGCAGCCATAAAACTCCATTTATTTGGTGGACGAGATCTGTCCAGGTCATACCGAGGCTGTCAGACTCTATGTGGGATGGATCACCACGAGTGTGCGTTTTTTGTTTTTTCTACCGTAGTTACTGCTACAACCTGCAAGGTGTGGGTCATGAGACCAGTCATGTGACTCCTTAATGCAGCACCTTCAGTTTGCTGAAGCCTGAAGTTCTCCTGCAGCTAGGAAGGACAACAGAGCTTGTGGAGAAGACGGGGTTAGTGGCTCTTTTTTAAATCCACCAGACTTGTTTGACAAAAACAGGGATTTTTTTAACACTGAAAATGAGTGTTATTGACCTATTTGTGTGACTTTTGCTTTTTAATGCATTAGTTTAGGTTCGAATTAATGCATTATAACACCAAAGTAGCACAATATTACAAACTATTCAATTGTGGCAACAGTAGATGAGTAACTCCTGTGTTCTTTGAGGTAAAATTACTGTTTTGATGAATGGGGTCTGGTGGAGTGTAACAGCTTCAGTTACTTGTTTAAGAAAAGCTGTTTAATATGGGTAAAGTGGAGAAAATCTTGTGTACATAGCAGCTCATGGTTCTTGTTTGTGCATCTGCTTGTGGGCGTGGCCTTCTGCCACCCACTGCAGATAACATATTGACTGTGAACAGTGGAAAATAATTTTAAAAGGTTTCCTGACTGATAAATCAATACATTTGAAATCACGCTCTTTTTAAAAAATATCAATCAGTCATTTCAAACACCAAGATATGTATTGTGCATTGCCTAAACATATCAGGACAGAATCTTTGATGCATATCAGACCTATAAATAGCCTATAGAAAACTGTCTCCATCAGTCACATGACTCTCACCTCGTAGGCTGTAACAATCAGCCGAGTCCCCTTGTGGTCGGGGCTCAAAATGGTTTACTGGCGTCAGAGACGGATGCTCCAACAAACAATCACCCGGATCCCACTTCCTGTCCAGAGCCGAAACCGCCGTCTCTGAAACGGCCACAAATCAAATTGTTGTTTCCATTGAGAAGACGGTGGGAGATGTGACGGCTGAGTTCAGTCAGCAATAAAAAAAACTGCATCATGTGACCACATCAACAACGACAACAAGTCTTCCTGCTTCCTTTTGTTCAACATGTTCCAGGTTCAATGATTAATTTCGCCTCAGGCAGGAAGTCCGACCAATGGCTCGACTGTCAGAGGTTTAATCTCCTTTTATTGTTCAACAAGGCAACTCATTGGGCAACCTGAGAAAGAAAGGTTGCCCAAAATGTGAGTTTGAGTTATCAGAATGTCTTGAGTCAAGTGCTGAAGAAAGTGAAACTTTTGATTTGAGAGCAACGGTGCTGCCGAGGAAACTGCTCTCCTGGTTGGCCAACATGTTGCCTTGTTGCACTGCAGGTTAAGCTGTGTGTGAGGCTGAATCCAAGCGTCCTTCCTTCAGACTGAAATACAGACTTAACCCAGATAGCAAACATGTCTGGCCTTATCTGGGCACTTTGGGGACCTACAGTTCAGTTATGTTGTGTAGACTGAACACTCCTATATCATCCCAAATCCTAAATCATTATGATGATCTGCACATGAGTACCTCCCATTGGAAACCAGGTTCAAAATGGAGGGAAATTAATAAATGTTTAGAACCTAATTAGTGCTGCAAATAAAATCCTAAAATTTCCCTCACCAAAACTGAAGCTCAGAACATTTGGACAGTCAGTTAGTACAGAAACCTCACAGCAGCCATATTATTGGTCAGATAATTGCATAAAAATGCTTCAACAAACACGGTGCAGAGGTCCAGTTCTAACTCCAGTTACTTGAGGTGAAGCCTAGCAGACAGCTAGCCGCTACAGTCAGCTGTATCACTATCCAGCTGTCAGTCAAAGAGACCACACCCCTAATTATGCAAACTTCAAGCCTTAATATAATTTAAAGAGGTGAGTTATAAAAACATTCTTGACCTGTAGACGTGTTATGAAGGTGTAAATTATCTATAGAGACAAAAAACGTTTTTATATAAACTGTAAACATGTTTATTTCTGCTGTAAAGTTTTAACATGGGGGTTTATGGGGACTGACTCACTGCTGGAGCCTCCGGTGGATGTTAGAAGAACTGCAGCTTGTGGGCACTTTACCATTTGCATCAGTGGAAACAGCAACTTTCATTCACATTATTCAAAAAATGTTGCCTTTACAAGCTGTTTACAGTAAACTGAAGCTGAAGGTGTTTCCATGGAGACACCCTAAGGATGAAGTCTGGAGTTTGGACGTTCTCTGGGTTCAGTCAGTTTAAAGTTTGTTGTGTTCAAACATCGACCTGCTGACATGTTTCTGGTCTGAGTCTGTGACGATGAACATCTGTGTGCAGTTTAACACTTTTTGTTCCTGAGATGTTAATGGGCGCAGCTGATTGGCTCCGACCGGCGGTGTTTAGGCTGCGACTGTTCCCATCATGCACCTCGTCTCTGCCAAACACCTCCTTCACTTTGACAGATAAACCACTCAGAGAGGCCAAACTGAGGAGCGTCTCCTCCAAACAAAAACAAAACAACCCGACAGATTCACAAGCTGTTGTGGAAAATCTCTCCGTGTGCAGAAAACTGGACCTCAGTGTGACATTCAGCTTTCAATTATTAAGCGCATGTGTGTGAAAAAGCAGCGAGGCCGTGGTCGCCGCACTCGATGCTCTGAGCATGTTAACTAATTGCACTAAAGATGGAGTTCATTCATCACTGACGTCCGTTTGAATTAGCTGTAAAGTATTTTAGATGAACAGTGTTCGTAGCTCAGATATTACCACACACACTTACACTCTCTCACACACACATTTATTCATGTTTAAACGTCCCAAAAAGAAAAAACTAAGAGCAATCAAAGGAAATATTTAACTCCTGCTATTCAGATACACTTAGATTAGTTTGGACCATGTGACTGCTGTCGCCGGGCAGATTAACTTGACTGCAGATTAACCTGGAACTGAGAAGTTTCATTCCAACATCAGAAAAGTCTGATCATTTCAAGTATTCAGTTAGAATTTGTACAGACACTTATATACAGGACTCAAATCAATTTAAGTGGTGTGTCTCCTAAAACACAAACAGACTTCACTTTGGGGTATTTTTGTCCAGACATCTCTACAGAATTGTTTTAATTAAGAAACTTTAGAGGGTGTTCTGGCGTGACCGGCCTGTTTAAGGACTTTATGTGAAAATCATGAACTAACAAAGCAAATTTGTTATTTATTTAACTCTATTTCTTCTTGGAATGAAACATTTCAGCTCCTCTTCCTTGTCTGCTGATTAATTATACGTTTCATTTACCATTATCCATCCAGTCGGCACGCAGAGGTCAAGCTGCTGCTGAAGGTATAGGGTCAGCAGGTGAGCTGTGGGTTAGTGACACTCCAATCAGAATCTTTGTATCGACTGACTTATGCAGCGTTGTCATAATCAGACTGCTTTTTTTCCCCCAGTGGATCTTATTGTATTTTTTTATTTAAACACAGGGTGCATCTAACTTTAAGGTCAAATCTGTCAAATTTGCATAAAGAAAACAGCTTTTAAAAAGAGAAGCATCAGTTTGAAATCACACAGGTAAAAACACAAAACACAAATTTAAGGCTGATTTAAGTCAAATTCTGTCTCGTCTCAGAAGGTAAAGAATGTTTCCAAAACCTGAACTGAGCCCCAGATCTGTCACAAACGTGACCTGGTGTTTGTGATGTTTGAGCTGCTTGTAGCTCAGTGAGATTTAGGTTACAGCCTATGTGAAAACATTTCACCTCTTCTTTAAAATAAAGTATAAAAACTTCATCGTTACTGGAGGGTTATCAGGTTGCATCTCGTCTTTCTACTTTAAGAAGTTTAGAATGGGTTAGCTTTGAGTCTCGACAAATTTGACCAAACTCACAAAAACTATCCAAATACAAAGTAAATTTCATGTATGTTTTTTTTTTTTTTTTACTTCACAACATTGTTTCAGTTCATCACCATTATTTTTTCCCAAAGATTTGCTTTATGTATTTCAGTTAACTAAAGTGTTTTTTCAGGCTTTAGTAATTATAATAAGTGGTCTGAACAGGAGGTGGGTGGGGCTACTGTGCCCTACATCTTACAGCTTCAAAAGAGGAAAACAACTCTTTGAATCTAAGCCTTTAGAGTGGCAACCTGAGCTTTTGGCTCACAGGGATTACTTGAGAAATTCTTTATTTGAAACCTGTTCAGTATGACAGGAAATAACTAAAAGCAGAAGAGCAGATGTATTCAGGACGACTTCCTCTTGTTTGAGCTGGTTCTTTGAGTTTGTGTGACCAAGGTTTTAGGTGGTCAGTAGTATTTCACAGAACCTGAAGAGGACGGTTAACCTGCCCCCGTTTCTGCATGCCGCTCTTCAGGTGTGATATCATATCTTTGGTATTTGGAGATCTCGGCAGTCACAGCTAAAATGGTCTTATTTATTCTCCTGTGAAGTTTATAGGTCCATTTGTCAGAGCCTTGAAGTTGTTTCTTGCTTTTTACCCCTCAGCCATAAAAGGTTGACCTTTTAGTGACCTGAACTTCAATGTGAAGGTCAGAGGTCAAGTTTTCTGAAAATGTTGTCGTAGGTGCATCTGCTAGGAGGCTGGGGGTAGCACTTAAAACTTAACAACATTTTAATAACATGTTTGCATATTCTCTCCCGATTATTAACATCTCAACCCAGACTACTCTGATATTTTCTTAAGAACATCAGTGGTCAGTTTGATATAATGTCCTAAAATGTCCATTTGTATTTTTTATCGATTTTTATTACGATAAAAAGAATCCCAAATCTAGCTCTTTAAAGTTTAAAGACTTGCAACTTGAGCCAACCTTTAAGTCTGTGCACAGCTCTTTGAGTAATCCTGTTAACAGACCAACCAAACCAGTTACAGGTTATTTATTTTTATTCAGATGTGATTTTCTGAGCCTTGGCAGTGATCTTTCTTTAACATTGGAGTGTCTCTAACTCGTCCTCTACATGCCACCCTTCTCACTTCGGTTGTAGGTTTTAAATAAGGCAATCTGAGACTGTTTGCCTGCTTCCTCGGGCCCGGATCGGAGCAGATGAAGGGCCGGTGTTGTAGTAAAGTTGCATGTCCATGTGTCCCAGCTCCGTATTGCAGCGCGTCGTCTTCATACGGTGTGAATAATCTGCTGTTAGATCCACAGCACTAAAAACTCTGACGTCTTTGTTTCCTTCGGATGTGACTCTTTGTCTTCATGAGGGACGGCTTCATAGCAACAAGAAAAAGTTAAGACTTTAGGCAACAAAAGTTTAACTGTCAGGTGTAACACTAGTGTTTGTTTTCTCTGCAGTACGAAGTGGTTTGTAACATTGAAGAACTTTTTCTTTGGCTCTGGGTTGTTTTTTTATATTTATCATTTCTTATGTATATTTGTTTTTTAAGAAAAATAATAAAAAGGAAAATTTGAATCTGTGCTTGGTATCTTTCTTGACTTTCAAGATCTGTGTGTTATCATATCAGAAGGGAATATGATTGACAGATTAATCGTTTGGCCTCCGAAATGCCTGAAAATATCCAACAAATGGTCCCACGTGGAAATGTATGTACACAACCTGACAGGACACATTGGTGGTTATTTTTCTGTTGATCTGAACAATAATCTGTCTTCTTACCCTTTTGTGACACTTAAAAATTTTTTTTTAGCCAAAATCCACATACTGACTGGCCGATTTCTTAGGTACAACTGTTCAGCTGTTAACCCGTTTCAAATGAGTGCAACTCTAGACATGAGCAAGACGACCTGCCGAAGATCAAAGTGTGGATCTGGATGTGGAAGAAAGATGATTTAATGGACTCGTGATGTGGTTGTCCATGCTAGACAGGCCGGTTGGGTGGTGTTGATGTCAAATGACCTGACTGCCTCAAGCCAATACAATACCCCTACTTGTTAGGAGCTTTGGGCCCCTTGTTTATATAAGAATAAGTTATCATTTTAAGAAACA
>NW_005187422.1:0-12297 GCF_000239375.1 Pundamilia nyererei
TAGCAATCATTCTATGTTTGAGTAGTTTACAGAACCAGCAGTTAGCAGCTACAACTCTGCTGCTTCAATTCAAGCATGCAAGCATTTCTTTATACACAGCATTTCAGTCAGGTTGAGGTCTGGGCTTCCATGCTGCAGATTTGCTTCTGTACCTGGGGTCATTATCCTGTTGCATGGCCTAATTTAGGAGAAGCTTTAGCTGTCGGACAAATGGCCTCACATTTGACTCTAGAAAACTTTGTCATGCAGAGGAGTTTGTCAGCTGCAAGGTGACTATCTCTTGTGGCTGCAGAACAAGCTCTTTTTGAAAAAATCACCACCCTTGAACCAGCATAGTTGACAGTTGGTTTGAGGTGTTTGATTCTTGCTGAAGGTACTGCTGTGCATTATGGCCAAACCTCCACTTTGGTCTCAGATGCAGCTCTTGGGTAAAGAGTATGTGTGGGGAGTGTGAGTGTGTGTACAGTGTCCATTTTGTTTTGTCTCCATGTTGGGCGAGTGTCGAGTATTTATATATGTGTGCATGAGGGTGGGAATGCATGTTTGTGTATGTGTGTGTCTGTGTCAGGTCGGGTCTTAGACAATCTGGGAACATCTCAGGTACCCTCAGACGTCGGTGCATTGGTGGTTCTTGCTGTCCAGAACTGGACGCTCAGGTATGTACCGGTTCACTACCGGTACCTGATTTGCAGGGGCTGGCGCCTGTGGCTCAGTTGGGTCCCTTCTCGGGGGTGGGGGGGTTCTCGGACCCCAGGCCTCAGTCTGCTCTGGCAGCTGGCGGAGCGCACGGACACGTCACTGCAGCTCCCTGTGGCTTCTGCACCGTCCCTGCTGCGTGACCCCACATCTCGGGCTCTCCTCAGCTCCTTCCGGGAGGGTGGCGCGGCTGCCCCTCCGATGGTCCTCCTTGGGCTCTCGCGCTCTGGGGGCTTCTGGATGTCTGGGGCCTGGATCTTCTGCATGCCTGCTTCATGCCCTGGGGGGCAGGGCTATGGCTCCCCACAACCTCTAGCAGAAATTCACATGGAGAAACCTTTTGAATACAAGCGCACTCATCTACACAGGTGTGCACACACACGGGTGATCACGGACACAAACTATATCTATCTTGGCTGCTACCTCAAAGCACATCGTGCGCTGTCGGTCTTGTGTGCTGCAAAATAACATTCACTATTTAGTATTTATTGTTACTTACACTTGTCTAGGTTATTGCTGTGGTCTTCATATTGTTTTGCTCTCTTTTTGCTTGTTTTCTTCTTCTTTTTTCTCTTCTCTCACTGTCCCTCTTCCTCTCTGTTTTTCTTTCCCTCCCTTTCTTTCTCCCTTTCCCATCTCCCAGTCATGTCTGTCCAGTCTGTAGTAAATAAAACAACAACAACAACAACAATAACAAAGGTCAATCAAGTTACCATAATGATCCACTTGGTAAAATTAATTCATTGGGCATCTTTCTTGGCCTTCAGACAATAATTCTGATTACTAAAGTACCAAACGGGACAGGCAAAATAAAATAAAATAAAATAAAATAAAATAAAATAAAATAAAATAAAATAAAATAAAATCATCATTTTAGGGGCAGCCTGCTCGTCCCTTGTGAGTACACAGCATCTGTGTTAGTCTTTCATTTCAGGCTTGTCCTCTTCACCCCAAGTCAGCATCCTGTCCCAGGATAGACACGGGCCACGTACCCGTCCTCTTTCTTTTAAAGTCCATCGCCATCTCTTTTTTTTTTTTAAGTCTTATTCACATTAAGAAGCACACGATTCCTTTCAGACAAATCCATAAATCATCCACTAGTGCTCTACACTCCTCCTCTGCCCATCATTAATATGTTCAACCACTACAGAATTATCAGAGTACTTCTGTAAGTAGGATGACCTGGATTTTTACTGAAAGTCTGAGGTGTACAAGGTGAACAGAAATAGAGACAACACAGTCCCTTGTGGATCTTCTGTACAGCACACCAACAAAAATCACACAGAGCTCCACATTCTTCCGCCTGTTTTGTCAGGTATTCATCCTATTTTAATTTAAGAATGCGCTGAGTAAATAAACCAATTAAAAACACACTGGCACAATTAAATGTTGTTTTTGATTATATCCAAGGCTTATTAGACTCTGGTCTGGTTCCACCAAATCATGAGAAAAATATCTGAAGTATAGTAACGGCTAAATCGGTCAGCTGTTGTCATTTTATTTGCTCGTTGTTTGGTGCTGGTGAACAGCTGTTAGCTACAGGTGGAAAAAATTGACCTCACCAATGAGTTGGGTAAAAGAAAAGTATTTGAATTTCATTACTAATGGAAACCCATTTCACACCCCACGAAGTAATCTGAGACTTACTATTCATTGATTAGTGCAGTTTTCTGCAAATTCTGCAAACACACGCTGACCAAGGCAACAGTGAGAATGTATTTTATTTTGATGAGTGCAAGTATGAGTGCAAACTTCTATAAAATGTAATCGTTACTGAAACGTTTCCTGAAATATTTTGCTCTTATTAAAATTTATCACACGAAATGAAGCTCTAATTCCATAAGGTGGCGCTTGTGTCGCATGGTTGGATTAGTCAGGCGCATTTGCAACCTTAACAGTCTTTGTAGACTAAATTTAAAAAAAAAAAATCAACATACTGTTTACAAGAAAAGAAAAACTGTCATTTCCACGCGCCTCATGGAGACGTAGTCTGTGGTAAGCGGCTCATGATATCGGCCTTGTTATTTTCACTATTACTACAGCTACAGCTGCATTACCACGCAGGAAACAGCCCCCAAACGAGCGGCAGAAGGTCGGCGGAGACACGTATTCCATATTAAACACGAAAGTAAATCAAAGGCTTAAAAGTCCTTTCCCTCATAACCTCAAATACCATTTTCAGTGTGGTCTTCTAAAGCTGCCAGACACATCTTATCTCCAGACATGGGTATGGCCCACTTGAGAATTAAACCACAAAAGGTAAACTTCTCGTAATTCGGTGAACACGAAGTTCATGCCCACTTTATTCTTTTTTAGGAACATTATCTCCAGGTTTCAGACTCACACTATGGATCGTCATACTAGTGGGTTATAATGGCAAGTTCTTCCTTTCCACTGTTACTCATCTGTAATAGCCGACGGTTAAATAAATATGAACGATTCCTTTGCACATTTCTGTAGATATCCTTCGGAATTGAAAATGTTCATAACCTTTACAGTAGTCTAAGACACGCTATTGATTTACAGAGACTGTGCTGCTTTATGGGTTATGTAAGTGTTATGTAAGTATGCCTTGTTATGAGAAACTGTCAGGGTGGCTGCTACAACACGTTTAAGCCAACAGGCAGTCCAACACAAATTCCACAGGGAGGGGAAAAAGCTTTATTAATACTTTAATATATATCAATAATACTTTATATACAAAATATGTACATCCTTTGCATTACATTTCAAAATAAAAATCCCAAGTACCTCTTTCTATACAAAACTATTATATTTGTTTTACTTTACATTCACTCTCTTTGCCACAGACACATTTAAAGCAAATATGTTTGAATCACCTGCCACTGTTTGTGTCTGTGTTAAAACGAGTAAAGGCAACAGCATGAGCTAAAAACAGGCCTGGACTCGACTGGAAAGCAGTGGGCAATATGCAAATCAGGCTGACGCCATATGTATACTGTACACGATGTCGCAACGTACAGCCAATCGCTCCCTCAGCCTTTCCCTACAAAATACACTCAGTGGGTCACGTATCAAAAATAGAGATGTACGAGTAGTATAAGCAAAAGAAATAATTACAAGACACTGCTTCACAGGAACTCCACCTAAAAAAAAATGCACAAACAGTCATGAGCAACAAATTAAATCATAAAAGCGTGTATGGCCACATCATTCATCGACAGACAATGAGTGACACACCTCGTACGGCGACAACGCCCTGAATTCTTTGAACTCTAAACTCTGCGTTCATTTAGCTTTGCCATAACTGAAGGAGTTAAAGGGGCAAAAATTTTTTTTTGTTTTGTTTTTTGTGGTAGGTCTAAAACAATAGTTTGTTGCAGTTACAGGAGCAACAAACACTGAAAGTAGATCATCCTTAAAAGTCATTCAAGCAGCATCTACGACGGAGCTTTTGTTCAATCTTTACATTCATTACAGACTGGCGTATGTGTTTGTGTGCGCGCGCAAAGAAAATAGCTCCAAAATGTTTTCAAATGGGGTGTGTGTTTGTGTGTGGAAGGGTTAGTCTACACCTTACATTCTAGGTTAACCTTTGACATTCAACAATAAGTGCTGAGATGACAGGTATTGCAGAAAAACACTTGCGCGCTCCCTCGTGCACTCTAAACTGACCGTATTAAAACTCACAGTATTTCAGAGCCATGCAAAAGGTCTAACATGAGCCTTCTCGTGGCCATGCCAGAATCCCCACAGAAAGTCTCATTTCACTTCAGGAGCTCATGATAGATGGAGGTGGGACACAATGGGTCAAACTACAGCTGCTGTTTAATGGGATACCAGTGCTTTCGTGTTCGTTTATCCCATTCGACATTCAGAGGACACGATTTGTGACACATCTGCTCAGTCTTTGGTTTCCAGATTCAAGGGAGCGACCTGCTTTAAAGCTTTGTGAAACGTGGGGGAGTCCATGCGACTCTGGTGGTGTACTGGAGATCCTGCCCTCGGGGACATGGACATCATCAGAGACGAGGGAAGTGCCTCTGGGGGTAGGCCTGCTGCAGAACCGCTCATACCTGGGTACATGACAGGCAAGCCCCCAGGGTACCAGCATTTCTCCAGCATGGGCAGATACGCTGCTGCTGCCGCCGCTGCGGGGGGAATGAGGTAGAAGGGAAGGCAAAACGGGTTCTGGTTAGGGGAGAAGCTCAGGTAACTACCAGGAACTCCTGTCGTGTGACTGGAGAGAATTTCATTTTCCGGGGAGTCCGATCTCAGCTTCTTGGCCCGAGGCTCATCATCCTCCTGCTTGATGACACTGGCCATGCGCTCAGATCCCGAATGGTTGAGCTCCCCCTCCATCGAGTGGCTTTCTGACCACTGGGCTTTGGGGTCCCGCTTGTCATGTTCTCCCCCATAGCCACTGTCAGTGTCTGTGTCACTACCGCTCAGCTCCCCTGTCCCGTGGGGATAAGTCCTTTGAATGACTGGGACGCAGTTCTTAGCAGGGCCTTCAGAGGCCCTCTGTGGCTGTCCGGCGGATTTCTTCACTTTTTCAGAAGAGCCCACATCCTCATCCGGCCGAAGGCTGCTTCGATGCTGCAGGACTTCCGCTGCTACCTTTTGGATGTGAGTGATTACGTGCGAAGGAGTCAAGTCCCTGCTGCTTTCTTGGGTGGCCATATAGTGCAGAACCTCTTTGGCGCATAAGTGAAAGCCAGAGCGGAACATCTCCTCACTGCTCTCAGCGCTGTCACCTCCATGATCACCTAGGTGATTAAAAAAAAAAAAAAGTTTAAATCCTCTTTACAGCAAGTTTTACCTCAATAAAACACAACAGACCACACAGTGCCAGCCCCAGTGATGCCTCTGTACCATTTCCACTTCACAGCCTAAACAAATAAGAAAATGAAAAATGAAAACTCAAACTTACCAAGCTGCAGGTCCTTCTGTAGAGCGATAATTTTCTGCTGCTGCTGCTCCAGGAGAGAACTCAGGGCTTTCACATGCTTGAGAGTGAGTTCCAGCACCACAGCTTTCTCCAAATGACCCAGCGTCTAAAACAGGAAGACCTTCAATAAGCATGTTGATCTTTCTTATGTAACACATTCTGCAGCTGAACAGAGAACAAGTCTGGAACACCCGGGAAGTCATGCAGTCCATGTACACACGTACAAAAACTTCTAGTAACAAATTTTAAAATAACAAAGCAATTAAATGAATTTTTTTTAAGTACGATTGCAATTAAAATTTAAAAAATAAAACTTTTTAAAAATTATTATTATTCGGTTCTTCTCTTAATAAAAAAATAAATATAGACATATGTATATAAATATATTCTTTTAAGGCTTCAAAGCTGAACTGAAAATATGGCGCAAACAAACTGCTCAGCAGAAACATGTGGCGTCTCAGATTCTCTGGCTGTTAGCAAACCTGCCATATGCAGAAATAATACTCACTGTAAGCTTAAGATGTTCTGGCAATAAATCTTTCAGTTGGGCAATGCATTCGTTTATTCTGTCGCGTCTCTTCTTCTCGATAAGTCGGTGGGGCAACTTGTAGGTCTCCTGGAGAGGGTTGTGAAAGGTGGTCAGTGAAATTCTGCTCAGATTTAACTGTTTAAATATATTACACTTGTAAAAACTAGAACTTACCTTGCTCTCATTATCTCGCTTCATGCCCCTCCTGGGTTTATACACATAAATTGGAAAATCCACTCTTTGGAGAGAAGATTAAATTAGTTGATTTCACAGAGCTTCAGTATAAAGTGCAGAATGACATTTTTTTATGTAATAGAAATTGCTTCGTTTACCCTTGCATGTCAGCTATATCCAGAGAGGGGTGTTTTGGCATACAGGGAGGTGGTTGCGCGCTGGTAATCCTCTCCATGTCGATTAAATGTAAAACCTGAAGAAAATGCTTTATAAAAAAAAAAAAAAAAAAAAAAGCTCCAAAATTTGTCCCAGCAGCCGCAATTCAAAATGAAAAAAAACAAAAACAACAACTTTCCAAGATAAAAGAAATAAAGGAGAAAAAATTATTTCCTCTTATCCAGTGTGAGTGTGTTTTCCTGTTGTGAGCTGCAGTCGAGCGCAGCTGGAGTTTTGTCGCCCTGAGGTCCGGGACTCAGTAGTATGTCTAGGGAGGCTCCACGCCCGGCGCAATGTGTGAGAGCTGGGTGGATTTCTGACTACGTGTTAAATAAACCCTGTGACTGCAGGCACGTCTCTCAGCTACAGACACAGACTCCGCTCCGTCACATGAGCCTCACGTGTTGGACGGTGCTTTCAACTCCTCACCTCCCCGCTCGCTCCGCCCCCTCTCTCTGTGCTGGAGCACACCCATTTGTGTAGTACTCCTCCACCGGGGCCGAGTCCCGTGTACCACCACGCTTCGGATCTCGGGGGTTGAGTCGTGTTTGCAGAGCAGAGCGTGTTTATGGAGGCAGAAAGTAGAGCAACAGATTTCCCCTGGACAGTTAGGAAGTGTGGAGCCGTTTTCCCCATGTTAACTGGCATAGTAAGCTTCATAGTAAGCTGCACTATAGAAACACTAGCATAAAATACTATAGCCTCGACGCTGAAATACAACTTTTTTATTTTTTATTATTGGGTATTAGCAAAAGGCCTACATTTTGAGATGAAAAAAAAAGTGTGGTAAAATTAAGCGAAACTAGTTAACATGTAGAAATTATAACGCAGAAGAAGCTTTTATCATTAAGTTGCAACACTTGTTTACGAAAACTCTTCCAAGACTTTGCTCATTTTAGACGCTTTATTTTCTCACGCGAACATACACTGGGCTCAATGCGGGCGAGACAAACAGTTGCGACACGATGAGTCACGCGATAATTATCTATGGGGTCTCAACGTTTCAGTGAGGCCAGCGGGCCACTCATTTTAACTCTCCGCATTTTCAGAGCCTGCCAAGTGTCACGCGCTCAATGTGGCGTGGACACCCGTGTAATTTCATTCTGTACGGGTCTGGTGTGCGGCACGTGCACGTGCACCTGCGGCAGGATGACAGAGTCCCTGTGGTGGAGCGTTTTCTTTCTACATACCCGCACCGTGCTGGTACTTATTAGACCTGCTTGTACCCAGCGCGCTGTCACGTTGAGCTCCTCATGGCCGGGAGAGAGCCGAAGAGCGGATCCCTGTCGGTGACGTCAGTCCAGCAGACGACCGAGAATGCCCGACTGGTCGGTCGGTTCCACCCGCCGACGTCCCGAAGCAGACAGACTAAATATAGAAACAGCTTCAAAACAACGGAGAGGAGGGAACGGGAAGGGGTTGCAGATAAGATTTTGCACTTAATTCCGATAAGGGGGGGAGGGGGTGTCAACTACTGTTTTCAACTCATCTTTCCGTTTTCACTGTTCTGTGGAGATGCAACTGTCTGCATTTCTTATCATTTCACACAATTTAGGTGCCAAACTGTGTGGTTTTAAAATAATATTAACAGTATCTGATTACCCCGAACTGTGTGCATATAGCCTACTCCCATTAGTGTAGAAAATTTGCACTCGTTCTCCGTGCCCTAAAATATTAGTTGATATAAGTCAATATAAGTTGTTTAAGAATCATTGTAACCACGCTGCACCCTTAAAGTTTGCATTTACAGATGCAGCAAGTCTGCACCTACTACCACCTTCTTTATGCAAGAATTGGCATTATGAAGCATGAGCTTCTCTGACCACAGTTTATCTGCTGAAAAACACTCAAGCAAGAATGCTGATTTTGCACCGAGGGACTCGTTTAAGGGTTTTGGAGGGATAATTTTGTAGAAAATAGTTTACATTTTTCTGGAAATGACTGACAAATGAATGGCTCTTGTATGCAGACATTTCATTAAAAAATGAATTAAAAAAAAAATCTAAATATCAGGACACCAACTGATTGAACCTGGACAGTTACACATTAAGTAGAGCTTGGTGAACATATACTTGGCTGTCAGAGAATCAGGAAAGTCCCTGATCAATGAGGATATATTCTACTCAGATGTTCCTCGTTTCCAGTCAGCATATACAGATTCTCTGAAAGCCAGAAGAATAATTCGGGACGTGGCCCAGTTTAATTTTTAAACCAAACTTTCCGTGTGAACCCATATAGAACATTTTGCTTATTGCCAGTGAGCGGCATTTGTATTTCAGTATCCATTTGTGTGATCAGATGAAGACAAATTCATACATTTTTCTGCTTTATAGGTCTGCAGTTACTGAAATAAAGATACAAAGGCAGTATTAAAAGAAATGATACATGTGGTAATGTATGAATGTGTGCATTTGTAAACAAAAACACATTATAAATCCTGTAAAAGCACATCAATAACAAACACAGCAAAGGGAGTAAAGGATAATTACATCAATTTTAATAAATAATTCTACTCCAGTATACAAATTGATAGCGCCTAAATTTTTTTAAGTAATTATAATATTCATAAGTAACCGTTTTTTCCCCCCTCTTGTCATTTTTCTATACAAAAGCGAAGGTAAGCAACAAATTGTATATACACATAGGTAGTCCAAAAATGAGAGAAGTCTAACAGTAGCAACTAATGAGTTTTGGTGGAAATAAAAGTGACTCAGCACAAGCAGCAAACATGTCTCAGACTTAACTCGAGGACCAAAAACGGGCACAAATGGAAGAAGTCTGCTGCAAAAACTGGACAAATTTATTATTGTAAAAATGACACAACTCCTGAGCAAATATTAGCATGAGTGGCACTAAATGTCCTTTACGACCCAGTTAAATAAGAAAGCAAATATATCATAAAATTAGTTAGCGCTGAGATATGACACTGTTGGCTTTACACAGGTGAAAGTAAACTATCCGTATATATTGCTCTCAAACAATATGCTATCTATACTTAGTGCCGTTGCCCCTCAACAAGTACGCACATTTTCAAGAAATAAAAGAAGAAAGTAAAACTGAGAAGGCCAGCTTATTAAGTATTATCCCTATCTGTGTGTAAGTACAGGCAACCAACAGCTCTCTATTTTATCCAGAGACAAAACATCGGGCTGTGCTTTTAAATAAGACAAAAATGATGGAATTTAAACCCACACACCAATGAGGTTGCATATTTAAGTTAATATATTGCACAACATACAAAAATAAGACGTGTAATACTGCTCATTATTCTAGAAATATAAATAGAGAACAATAACATAAAAAAAAGAACAACAAATGGGACTATTCCCTCTTGTCCAGTCAGCTTTTTCCCCCCATTTCAAGTTCAACCAGTGAAGGCCTTGTGGTCAGAAATCCAAATGATTTCTACCTAGGAAACATTTGGCACCAGTTCTGACAGGCCTGAACAGAATGAGGTGGGTGAGTGTCACGTTCTAGAGTAACACATGCGTGGTGGGTAGAGCTACACATCGCCTTATGACTACCTATGTTACAGTGTTTCCCTACCGTTATAAGTTACACTCAGTGCAGTATACATTATGTGCAACCTCGGCGTGAGGAGTGCGCGCTCCACCTGGGCGCAAAGCCAACGCGGAGCTCCTTCAGGGCTGTGTGCCGGTCGACCTCACGCAGGCTGCTGAGGGTTGACGTTCATGTGCTGAGGGTGTCCCAAAAGGCCGATCCGCTGCTTCTGCTTCCTCTGCTCTGTCATCTGAGGGGAACAGAGAGGGCTCGTTTTGTTAAAAGAAGAAAAAAGAAAAAATTATTCCACCTTCTCTGCTCTGCAGTCTTAATCGATTCAGTCTTTCGCAGCACCTTATAGAAACTGACAAAATGCAGCAGCAAACTCTGCATGCAGCTCAACTGAAACACATTCTTCTGAAATCCTGCCAGCCTTGTCATCCACTTTGCTGTGTCTTCTGACGAAAGCAGCCGAATACAAACTACTAATCCTGAAACTCAGTCAAGAGAAATTTCAGAGATCAAGAGAAGCGCATGAGTCAAAACGCAGGTGCTAACCTTTATACGAGCAGGAACAAGAGAGGGTTTTCTGCTAAGAATTTACTTTAATTGACATAAAGTGGTGATTTGCACCTCGGCAGTGAAACACAACAATATTAAAAGTGAGAAGACAAAGTGGTCCTGTAATGAGTGTTCCAGCAGAAATAATTCTGCGCAGAGGGACGTGTTAGACAAAAATATCATTTAAAGTCAGACAGCAATAGCATGCTGTCCTTTTTGCGCTATAATTTGCTAATTATGGCAATCTTTTGAGTGACTCAACATGGAGAGCGCTCATGGCATAATTTTCACTCTCCGGTGAATAAACGTTGGTTTGTTCCTGAGAAAGTGAAGAGTTTAAATTCATCAAGCGAAGAAAAAGAAATCAAAGCAGGCTATGCGAGCATTTGTGCGTTGCAGCGCGATGTGACAGATGTTCCTGTGCCCGTCATCGCTCTTGGAGGCACAATAATCATTTCCCCCACTGTCTGGGTCAAAATGTCTCTGAAACATTCACTTCCTCACAAATAGTTCTCATTTCGAGGGTAAAAGGCTTTTTACAATTCTGTTTACTAGAAACAGCAGATTGTGCAACAATCGGCTTGTTTTCCTGGATATGCAATACCAGCAGAACTGTATCCTTACACAACTTCTAGTGTGTCTGCTGAATGCAAAAAGTAAAATCTTTTACAGAATAACCAAACTGAACTGAAGTTTGGTTTAATAACGCACCGAAATAAGACAGATACAAAGAAAAAAGCTTAGCTAACGGGTCTATAATCCAGAGAAACAAAAATGTGCTTATAACACAGTGATGAAAATAAAATCAGATTGAGAATCTCATGAGCGGTGCTGTGAACTATGACTCACCACCTTTTGCATTTAGAAAGCTTTGCATCTAAAGGGCAATGAGGAGCAAACAAACAAACAAAACTGAAAAAACGTCAGCTTTGCTCTTTACAAAAAGAAAAAAGAAAAAAAAACCCTCTAATGCTTCATGTTTTCTCCCCCTGACAAAGTGTCAGACATCAAAATCAGATTCTCGGTCTTTTGATCAACTTTAGCTCAAACTGACCTGTTCCTTGAGCTCGGTCAGCTGGCCTGAGAGGTTGGACACCAGTTTCATTGTGGACTCCAGTTTCTCCTGCAGATTTCTGATCTCATTTTGCTCCCCATCTGCGTCACTGCTGACCAAAGACATGGCCCGCATTCGTGGAAACCAGTCCAAGTTGTGCTCCTGGTAAACAGAAATTTGATTTGTTAGGAGAGGTATGAAGACACAATGAAATGTATTTATCATGTTCCCCGTGACTGCCTTCAGGGTGCTGGAACCTTTGCAATTTTCTAGGAAGTTTTTCACTTCTCATTCTAATTTTAACTCACCAGAACAAGCTTAAATGGCAAAAGGCCATATGAAATTTGTACTCCCCCCCCCCCATCTAATGCCCAGTTTTAGTGTCTGGCTTGTGTGCAGTGATTTAAAGCTGACTCTAAAAGCGGAATCAAACTAATTAGAATGGGACTTTCCATATTAGAATCACATGGGATATGCAGGCATTCTTGAAATCACTCACACGAGGCAGCTCACTTGTTTGATCTGTTTCTATCACGCCTAATCTTAAAGAACAGACGATCACACTGGCAGGCGTACAGAAATTTTCTCATATGACTCCACATTCTTTGCATCATATACACAGATAAACACAGAGATCTCGAATGTTCTCATCAC
>NW_005187422.1:12567-29535 GCF_000239375.1 Pundamilia nyererei
TATATATATCTATATACTAATATATAAAAAAAATAAAATGTTAATAATGTTATTTAGATGAAGCAGTATGCAGAAAGGCATGTCATGTTCCTTAAATCAGCACAACGATCTGCCCTAATGCTGCATGAATGAAATGCAAGTGTGCGGCACTGCAGGCACTGAGGTCACTGTCCAGAAATCGTGCAGTGCCAAAGAACTGGGCTGAAAAAGTCCCCGCGTTTCAGTGGTCGATTTGGAGACATAGACGCAAGTGAGGTGGCCGTGCATACCGCAAACCAGCCCTGGGTCAGACGGTAGCCCGAGGGGGAATCACACAACACTAAAATAATGAGCAGCAAACAGTCATTCTGAAAGGAGGAGAGGACGGCTGTGAGCAAGTTCCACTTCCTGAATGCAAAGAGACAGAGGCTGTGTTTACTAGTTTACCTGCCTCCTCCCACTCTAACACGCACTTCTATATCTGAGGACAGCTACTGCAATATTTGGTACGTGTAAGAAATTAAATTAAATAAAAAGATACAAATGTGCCATTTTGATTATTGGAACGCTCCAGTTTCTCTAAGAAAGATTGTCATCTCTCGCTGACTGTCACAGATATAATAATTTGAAAACACCTTCCTGTTCCCAGACTCGGCTCTGCTTAAAAAAAGACAAAGCAAAACAAAACAAAAAAAATCACCTAAACACGACAGAGGTCATTTCCCCTATTTGGATGTAGCCCGCAGGTTGCAGCCACACGTGTGTTTGTTTGACGACTTTATCACTTAACGGCCTAGCCTTCTTTCCATCCCCAGTGTTTACATATGAAAGCACTTCCAGTAAACTGAGAAGTGCAGGCATGACTTAAGAGTCTACAACGTGCTGGTTCAATGGAAATGACGGAAGTACATTTTTCATTATTAAAACCGCACGGGCCATGACAGAGAAACAGGATGCTGTGTGGTTAAAATAGCAACACAAAACGTCACAGTCATGCCACAAGCCACCTGATGAGCTGACGACCCACTCACTTTACAAATATGCAAATAAAGGCCCCCCCTTCTCCCCCCTCCCAGAATTATCACAGTCTTGAACGTTTACGGCAGCGGATGATTGGAAATAGAGCAAATAGAGCATGGGTGTCATTTTTTTTTAAGCGTCGGACATAATTAGAAGTAGGACAATGGGTGCAAACTGAGCATAGTCTTTTTTTACTGTTTTCTTTTTAACACCTTAGATATGACATTTCACCCAGAGCCCTCCACCATTGACGTCAGTCCCAGTCATTGTCAGAGTAGTCTGACTTCTACACCCCCTTATGTCCCGCTGCTTCTTCCACGTTAGTGCAGCATCAAAAAAATCGAAACACAGTGGGAGAGAGGCAGCTCAGATTGAAACACAAGAGCCTGAAAATATACCATCTGCTAATCAAATCACTGGTAAATACAGTGGAATATGTCTGTAATAAAAGAAAAGAAAAAACAAGAGCTAACAACTGAAAAAGCTATAACAAAATAATTCATTAATAACTCCTATTACTGTTGGCAGAAATTATATTCGTTATTATTATTATTATTATTATCGTCATGCAACTTTTGTGCATGTGGAGAAAAATCAGAAACCAGCACAGTTGAAATTAGCTGTATGTTGTATAAAAAAATAGATGTATGTATGACTGTACGATAATTTATTGGCACTACTGCACTCTACATTATTATGGTTTAAAAAATATGAATATTATTGTGAAGTTTTATTTAATGTAGATAACATTACATGTTTACTTACATTTTTTCATGCAGGATTTTTTTAATATATAAAAAATAAGTTAAATAAGTGTTGTATGGCTTTCCGTCTGCCACCCAACCAAAAAATAAAACCAAAAAACTCCAATAAACCTCATCCCATTTTAAAAGCTGATAAAACGATATCCTTGCACACAACATGACTCAATTTAACCTCGGTGAATGATTTACTGAATGCGTTTTATGACAGACGCTCTATGAATGATATACTCTTTGTAACGAGACACAAGGACACTTGCTGAGAGTTGATGTTAAGGATGACTGGGCACGCCAGCATCTTTCAAACAATGTGCAACTTCTTCTGTTTGGCTAAGACCCTTAACCCAGTCGGAATGAACCCTTGACAAACGTATTTTGGCTCAGTGGGAGTACACCGCTAATGAGCGAGAGGACAGGGAGTTAATCCCAAATCAGGTGGTTCCTCACAAGACTAAGGGTAGCAGATCAAGGCAAAAAGCAGGAAAGTGGGCTAAATGGCATCGAATGAGAAACTGGGTCAAAAACTGACAGCAGCACAAGTGCGTCAGGGGAGCAACCACTTCAGAAACAGGGGCTTTCCTGTGGCAGTTAAAATGCTTTCTAATTGCTCACAGACTACAGGTATGATGCAGCAATCAAAACAATCACTTTTCAGGCCCTTTTATTTTTCTGAAAGGCACAATTCTACAGATATCCACTTGAATCACTTTCTCCGCTGGCTGTACATTTATCTGATGTGCCGCTCTGTTTGGCATAAACACGAGCACTTGGCATTTGCTATCTTATAGTATTTTATGATAGCAAAGCCTTTGTTGGAACTAATAACAGTGATGACGTACTTTCTATACAACACATAGAAATATGCATTATGTCAGGATAGAAAAAAAGTAAAATAAATAACTCAAGGTTTCAGTGTGTTTGCATGCCAAAGTGGCTGTCATGTGGTGATGTAAAGGGTGCATGCATGTGTGTTTAATGATTAAAACAATGCATGCCTCCTTCGGAGGATTAAAACCTTTTATGCCAATGGCAGACTGTGCCTGAATGTTAATTGTCCATTCATAAAATGGACTGATGTGATAATGCTTTGGAAGGATTCAAGGTCACAGAGGTAGGGATTACATAAAAGCAGAGCTGGTACACTAGAGCACACGAGGTGAAAAAAAATAAATATTACTGCCTGTCACAGTGCAGGAAGCGAAAAAGACTGCAGTAATCACTTCTGTCCGAACCCATATAAACCTTTACGCCTAGTCGAAGCGCCTACAGTGTTCTTCACGAGTGAAGGTTAACCTCAGTTAAGACCACAGCGGTAGCAGATACAGTGTTGCACCGTACGTTTTGCTAATGTAGGCTTTGAGGCACACCTGTAGCACTGAAGAAGATGAGCGAGAGCTCTATTTTGAGAGGAAGGCAGCTAGAAGAAAGTGAAAAACAAGTCGATTACAGAATTTCCGGAGTGTCTGTGAATTTGAAGGATATAAAAAAAAAAGAAAAAAAAGATTGACGATCAGGTAGATGTATCAGTCTGTAATATAAGTACCTAGTAGCTCAGTTCTTAATTAGTATCAACCCCAACAAAGCAGAAAGCAAATAGATGGAAATATACACTGTTGAAAAACAAATATAAGTAAATTCATATTATTAGGAACTGGGACTCGCATACTACCTTACTGAAGTAGCTTTAGCAATAATTAAATTAACGTCTAAAGCAAAGAAAGAAAATATCCACAACATGCCTAATTAAAATAAAGGTCTTTCAACATCTTCTTTGGGGCTTTTTTTAACGCAACTGAAATCAAGACTCGGAAGACTTGCAGCTACACTAGTATTTACTCCAATAAGACCCTCATTAAACTAGTGCATGTGCATGTCAGTGACAACATCCTTACCCGGATCATTTCAGCCACATAGCTCTCTGGGCCAGTGTACTCTGTTGAGTCCTTGACCTTCACCAGGACAATGAAGAACAAGTAGTGCCACATGTTGTGCTCAACTTTGATGTGCTCTTCAAAGGTGACCGTCTTGTTGTCAAACTTATCTCTTTCCAAACCTAAAAATAAATAAATAAATAAATAAATAAATAAATAAATAAATAAATAAATGACATAATTTCTCTCACACACACACACACACACACACACACGCACACACACGCACACACACGCACACACACGCACACACCAAATAATCTGTCCTCTTTACTTCTTAGGAAAAGTGAGGAAATAAATTTTCTTATGCAAGCCTGCATCATCATTTTTGTGACCTAAATAATGACAGATGATGATCTTTTTTTTTTTTTAAAGACAGGAAATGGGGGTATGAGGGAATGGGCAGACAAAACAAGCGAGCACAATTTCAACTTACTACTGATTATTTAGTTGAAATTACCCTCCTGACATAAAAAAAAGAAGAAAAGAAGAAAAAAAGTGGCGGTGCAGTGACAGATGAGGCCAGTGTCTGAGTATGTGTACTGTCTAACATGGTCAAGACCCATATGGTAACAGGAAGAAACACTCCTCCTCCACATCAGCACCTGCCATGACTAACCATTCATTCTGGGAAGAGGAGGCGTTTGGTTGTTTACCCAGAAGAAAAAAAAGAAGAAAGAAAAAAAGCCCCCATTTGAAAACAGACCTGATGTAAAGTTGCATCATAGCAGGAGCATGCTCATATGAGAGCTGAGAACAGGGCACTCGTTTGATTTCCCTTAATTTCATCATCATCATCATCATCATCATCATCATCCATTTGCATCGTTCACACCCGCAAAATTACCGAGTCTGTAGCGAAACGTGTTGCGTATTGACTGTAGCTTCGACTCGAATGGAACTAAAAAGGCATTTCCGCTTTTTCTTTTAAACTTGAAGAATGGAGTGCTACTAGTACATAGAAATGAGGGTTAAAAAGACAGGAAAAGAAGTGTCAAAGGTCATGAGTCATATTCCCATAATGCTGACATATTACAGCGTTTGCAGAGTAGGCAGAATGGCTCTAAAAGTAAAACTAGAATTACCACCTAGCTGTTGTAGGCCTCCTCCAACTAAACAAGTTTCCCTTCCCACCTTTGTTTGAATGTGTTTGAATTCTCACCAACTTCATCGACTCATTCCATTAGATATCAGTGTTTGTCATGGCAAGCCTCACCTTTGACACTAATTTCTAATTATTTCATTCAAAAGAGGTCCTAGATGTCAAGAAATTCAGTCCAAGCCTTCCTGATATACTAAATTGGGGATGCACATACATAAATTTCCTTGCCTTCATCATTTCAGCACTATTGGATGTGTAACTTTATTTATAAACTGAAGATAGCATGATGGACAAAGACAAAGACCCACAGTTTGGGCAGAACCTTCAGAATAAAAATATCACATCCAAAATAATGGCCTGTATTTATATAGCGCTTTACTAGTCCCTAAGGACCCCAAAGCGCTTTACATATCCAGTCACATCCACACACTGAATGAAAGAAAATGTTAAGCTGTGCGTTTAACTTTGTGTGAAAGAAGTGTGCTTTGAGTCCAGGTAACCATATGTTTGAAACTAACACAAGAGCAGGACTGATGTGAGGTCATGTAATGTTTCATAACCCAAATCTAATCAGTTCACACTGAAGTCTGTGAGAACACCAGCGAAACGTATAAATACCTCCCAAATTAAAGAGTTCTCACTTTCATGAGAATAGGACAGTAACCTTGAGCACAAATTAAAATGGGGCCATTGAAAGCATAAATAGCAGCACTTAAACAGTCTTAACTATTTTAAAAAGTTATTTTGCTTCTTTCCTCACCGCAAATAAAACATGTTGTCTTCAGAATTTCCTCTTTCTTCTGCTTCTCACTTCTCAGGTCAGCAAATGTGTCAATAATGACACCAAAGATGAGGTTAAGGACAATAATGATGACCATGAAGAAGAAGAGCAGGTCGTAGATAACCCTTGCTGCAAAAAGTGGTTCCTGTTGAAGCCAAAGAAATTGGGGGAAGGGGGGGGGGGGATTGAGACAGGCAATGAAAGCTCGCACGTTATGTCAGCCAATGAGAGCATTTTTCAGTTTAGAAGGTCAGTGAGGAGCAGAGAGTAAAAAAACAAACAAACACATGTTACTAAATCATTACTCACAGATGAAGCTGAACAAGTTTTCAAAGCAGTCTTACTGACAAGCACTGACCTGTGATTCTGAAAACTTCTAAGAGAATGCATAAAAATATTATGTCCTTTGAGAGGAGTGTATATACATATATAAGGACTAAGTTAACATATTGGTATGACTCAGTGCCCTTTTGCATGGGTACAATCCAGCTGTAAGGTTGTGTTTGGCAGGCTTCTGAACAACTGAAAACAGTTGTGACATCAATGCAAATGAGCAATAAGTTATATGAAGTTAATAAAAGTGTGAATGATTCATAATTCTTTGTGCCATCTTGTGGGTTGAGTTGCAGGTCTAATGCGTGGTCGTTACAAACTTGTCTTCATCCTGTGTGTTTTTGCTATGTTTGGAGCTTTGAAAACATCCTCCTTGTAAAGGACAACTTTCAATCACAGACCTTCAGACATACTGGACTCCTGATAAATGGACTGGTTCTTATATAGCGCTTTTCTACTCTACTGGAGCACTCAAAGTGCTTCGTATCCTCTACTACACTTATTACCTCATCCAACACATATTAAATTGACAGCACGTCTACTTTTACTTATAATGTTTAATATTAAATTCCTTATTACAAGACTAAATACACCTTTAAATATCTGTTAGCTTCTCAATTTAGCTGAACTCGAGTTAGACTTATTGTGCATGGTAGGGGGATGTGCCAGTACGTCTCATCTGTGTTGCTAGACTTTAAAGTAAAAAACAGGAAAACCGATATTTGGTCATTTTATGACTCTTCTTCACACCCTCAAAGGTGTGATCTCTCCTCATTGTTGGGTTCCTGTTTTTTATACCTCTTTGGATGGTTTCCGTAGGACGTCCCCGACACCTCCCCCACTCCTGAGGCCGTGGCTCAGTACTGTGACAATGCACATGAGCAAGGAATCGCACGTCCGCTCCTTGTCCTCAATCACTACCGCTGACGGCTGGATAGCAAGGGAAGCTACAAAGACACAGCGAAGTGTTACTGTAGGATCCTTTAAAGTTTACTCTGCATTTCTATCATCCAGCAAAAATACCTTTATATATGGTTTCAATAAAATAAGTGGCTACATTACATAAAGATTAAATTATATTACCAAAATAAATTAGGAGGTTTTAATGTGACTGAGGACATTCTTCAACTTCCCACACAAAGGCTAGTCACCAGACTACCCTAATTAGCCCGCCTGGTGATGACGGATGGGAAGCTCAGACAAGGTCAAGCTCCAGCAGTTTGAGGATTCGACATGGTTGGCCGATCAATTTAAAGGTGCTACGTGTTCACCTTTGAACGATGGCTTTATCCCAACAAGGTCGGATGGTTTGCAAAAACTCATTGTTTGCAGTTAGAGAGTCCCCGCACCATCCCTGGGTGGACCCATCGACCTGCTCTAATCTCTGACCTTTCAGCTATGGGCCCCTACATCAAGTCTTAGGCTTGGTACTGTGAGACCACAAAGTCTAAAGAGTCTAAACCCCTGGTGTATGACCCAGCTCCCTGAAAGCCCCCAGTTGGCCCAGTCAGTTTTAATCCCATGACCACCCAGTCGCCTAGATTTGTAGCTCGGTGGGACGAATCTCTTCTGGGCAAGTCAGAAATGTGTGAGAACATAAAGCCCTTCACACAAACACGTGCACCCAGCCTCGTGGAAAAATTCAAGAGATTCACAAACAAACACATGGATTTACACTTAAAAAGAAACCTTCGACCCAAGCCTCCACCCCATGTACACGCACTCACATTTACCTTTCACTTTGTCAACCTACCATCCATCGTGGCCTCTGCTGAGCAGTTTTCTCCATTTTCTTTCTGACAAACTCCACCAGAGAGGAACTCTCCCACCATGCTGGCTCCATGCTCTGTTCAGTTGGGAACGGAAGAAATCATGCAAGTATCCAAACTATACAAGGTTCACATTTGAGAGTCAAACACTCATTTTTATGGCGACGAATAGTGATAGTGTAGCTGGATGCTAAGAGCAAGTGAATGTACAAAGATCCTCCACACTTAATATTTTTCATCTTTGGTTTTTTTTTAGTGATTCAGAATGAATGAGGAAAAACATTCCATGCGTTCTGGCATCTGGGTAAGGCATGACATGCATTTTGGTTCCAGCAAGGAAATGGCAAGAAGCCTGTATTTCAACTTACCGAGAGTTTTGTTGGGTATCCGGTCCACAGCCAAAATAAAGTCGTCCTTGAAGAAGATGTATCCCACAATAGAGAAGAGGTAGACGAGGATAAGCGCCAACACAGCTGTCAGAACAATTGAGCGGCCATTGCGGGTTACGCTCTTTATTACGTTCAGCAGGGTTTCTTCTCGGTAAACCAGGTCAAAGAGCTGGAAAGAACAAGGGTTTAGAGATGTGTGTGGAACATCTGGAACTGGGTTAAATGTCATATATGAAATGTGTATAGGATGAAGTATGTGTGAGCTCACATACTAGTAGACTGTAAAAGAAGACATGGACAAAGACCCCCAAGCTGCAGATAATCAGATAGAGCAGGTGGTACAAGAACTCGACATCCATAATCATGGCTGTGTATCCACGTGTAAAGGTTCCTCTGTTTCCAACGAAGCTCATCAGGAAGATGACCTTATTACATAACTGAAGAACAATGGAAAACACACAGCATGTATAATCAGTATGGTAAGGTTTGTTCAAAGGCAGTGCAAGAAGAATTTCAAACAGTCATTGTTCAGACTACTAAATATATAGTGCAAGTGCTGCATTGTCAGCGTAGTGTGGAATCTCCCTGACCTGATATACAAGATTTAAGATTTAATGAGTGACATTTGTATCAGCGGCTGTTTGAAGGCAAAATCTTGCTTGAACAGAGTCCGTGTTTCTGTACTGCATGAAAATTAAATGTCAGGTTCATGCCCACTTACATTAAAGCCTCCTAGTAGGAGCAATGTGGGCTCGAGGCCCACCGAGAAGATCAGGCGCAGGATGGTGGAGGCAATGAGTGCCCTGATACCGTGAGGCTGAGGCAGCACTATGACAATAGCCAGTGAAACCAGCATAGCCATCCACAGCAGGGCAGACAGATGGGGCTCCAGAGTGCCTGAGGATGAAGGAGACGTCATTAGGGCGAGATGAGAAAGCTTTCACTCAATCTTTTCCATCACAGCCAACTATTTTAAGTAGTTATTAATTCTTTTATCAAGTCACATGATAATCCAGTCAGTCGGGAGTGAGGCAAGTCACACTCGCCAACATCGGTGCGCCATGACATAAATGCATCAGTTTATCTGTTTAAACATGAAAGCAGCTGTGTGATCGTTGCAGTGAAGGAAACACACAAGCCCTTTTCAACAAGGCCATCTCTCAGATGTATTCATTCATAAAAAAGCTTCAGGAAACAGAATAGTAAGCCTTTCATTTTTAGAGAAGGAACAAGAGTTGTTTGTGCTAACTGTGGTATCAGAACAATTGCTACATTGAACAAAACATTTGTGCCACTACATCAAAAAGTAGATGACACAAAGTGGACATCAGGTGAAAAGTTGAAGCTCACTTATTTTTAGTTGTGAATGTTGATGCCTTACAGAAATCTAACTCACATTTATTATTTGTTCTATATCAGTTAATGTGGTTCAGGAAAGCAGTATTATGAGCTCATGGTGCACTGGCATCACCCCATAATCTGATTTCTTCATGAAAACAAAAAACGAAAAACAACTTTTGTGTCAGGTTTGCTTTTCTCTGAGCAAGGACGAAGAGCACTTTCGATGTCTCCCTCCATTCCCGTCTTTCTGAAGCCTCCTTCTCGTCTCTCCGCATATACCAATCACATGACAGGTTGTTACATAACCTCCCACTGGCTAAAAATATACTTTGTTCCCGCCAAATGTATCAGCGATGCATCCCAGGTACTGCATCGTAACAGGCAGCCTGGGCGCTCAGACTTGGCAGCCAACCCAGACACAGCAGCTTTGACGTCACACACCTACTGTCTAAGGCCATTCATCTCTCTTACTTGCTTACTCTGCAGTTATAAGAAGAGAAGCGAGACTGACCTTCACATTGAACTACTTGCACTACACTTCACATATCCACATGGCTTGCATTGTTGACAGACAAAAACAATCCGTTTCTCCTCATATTATAGCAGCCACCTGTGACAGGGTGGAGGCTCTGGCAGTTTGACCACCTGACTCGGACCTCGTCATCGAGCTCCTCCACTTGTAGTTATTCCGGGTGTTTATTTTTAAGGCTTACACACTTCTGCTTGCTACTAGAAGTTCGCAACCACAGTTTCTCTCCAAACAAACCGCTTACAGCGAACCATCCACGGTCACTGTAAGTGAGGTTTTCAATAGTATTTAAGGGGATTCCATGTAGCTTAAGACAGTATGAAAGTGAGGCCTGCTATGTCTCAATGGCAAACTTGCAATAAACAACATTTCTGACCAATTTAGCTTCACTGGTAAAATTTGATATTTCTTTGCAAGAAGCTGGTTTTAATATTTAAATGAAGCATCTCAGCTGGTAAGAAAATAGGGCATGTTATGTTTTCATGCACGCATCTGTGTGGCGGTAAGCATTCACCATTTCACACTCATCCAGGCTGGAGAAACTGATCAGGAAGGCTGGCTCTGTGGTCGGCATGAAGCTGGACACTCTGGTGACAGTGGCAGAGAAAAGGACACTAAAAAAACTGCTGGACATTATGAACAATGCTGGGCATCCTCTGCACACGGCCATGAACAACCAGAAGAGTCTGTTCAGCGACAGGTTGCTTCTCTCCAAGACAAGAACTAACAGACTTAAAAACTCCTTTGTCCCACACGCCATCAGACTGTTTAACTCCTCTCTGCAGGGGAGAAGGAGGGGAGACAGGAGGACAAAGGAGGGGGGAACAACTAAGCTGTAGTGCCTCCTCACTTCACTGTGCAATACCTTTTGTGCAATACTTTTGTTAATAGTCAATGGTGCAACAGACCTCAATACTTTAAATGTGCAATTCACTTGTATTTTTATTTCTATTTATTCTATTTATCCCCTTCGTATATTTTATTTGTATATGTCTCTGTATTTATATATGTGTGTGTGTGTGTGTATATATATATATATATATATAATATTCTGTAACTCGGTAACTTCTGTCGGTGCTGTGCTTTTGGAAACCGAATTTCCCAGAGGAACCCACCCGAGGGATAAATAAAGTTTTATCTTATCTTATCTCTTAGATGCCCAAATCACCTAATTTTGCAGTGAGTGGTGTATCCTGGAATGAACCTCTAAGCTCTCAGAAGGCCTTTAACACTGAAAACCACATCAGGTTTCTGAAGCTAAGCTAACAACCTCTTTTTTTGTCTGCTCTACACCACTGCAAGGAAGTTCAAACAAAAGGGACCTCGCCGTTTGACCCCAGACAGAACAATTGAAAGTTTATGCGAAAAACAATGTGCGTCTTCTCTTTGCACTGGAACAATGGAGGCCTTAACGGCTGAGGCTTTTCGCGTCCCCACAAATATTGCCCTGAAGCAGAACTGAGAAAAAAAACGGAAGGGAATAAGAGACGGCAAATCAAAAAGAAAACTGAAACTTCACACAAAAACATGCTCAGGTCTGCTTATTCCTTTGGCTTGTGAAGAATCTCCTGTAATCACTCAGAATCTCTGTTTGAATGAATATTCAGTCTTTGAAGTTACAACTTGTGACCAAACTCCAGACAGAGTTTTCCCTACCCCTAAATTTAGAAATGAAAGCCTCGTGACAGCCCAGACTGATCTGGGATTATAATCATTTGGGGAAGAAGGTCAAATCTGGAGATCTCCGGGATAATAACTTTTTATGTCCACATCTTTGTTGGTTAAAAGAAAAGGAGTGTATTTAATGTATTTTAAATGAAGATCAATATTCATTATGCTGGTTTGTTTTGGTTTTTTCCCCCACTTTTTTGTCCTTTTTACTCAATACATTCAATTGTTTGTAGGGATTAAACTGACATATATGCTTCAGGGTGATTACTTCATACTTTGTAGTGCCAAAATCTACACTTTAGGCACAAGAGACACGACAGCTTTAGAGCAAATCAATTAAATCAGCAGAGCACTGAATTTCTGTAGGTGCTTATATGCTTACATAATTTCCATAGTTGTGAACACGGGGTTAAGTAAATGCATGATGGATGATGGACTTTGGTTGACATAACAAAACCTAACCATAACCCATGTCAGAAACTGATAGGGCATGAATGGAGCATCACTCTGAAGACACTTTTTGCTAAAAACAAAAGAAAAGAAAAAAAAAACTGTTTGGAAACACGTTTAAATCCAATCAGCGTCGGCAAACGGTGACTCGAAAAGAAGGATGGCACACAGAAAATGCCGATGTTAAGGAATGAATAACACCATCTGTAGTTTCAGTATCGAAATGAATGGCCTCAGTGTTTAAATTCTGGCTAAGATTGGATCTCAGTTTGGTTTTGTAAAAACACAAATGCTTCTAGATGCCTTGTAGCATTTGTTGTGTAGTTCTGGTTTTGTGGGGTGGGGGTGTGTGTATCAATCACAAAGTCCGCTCTCGTCTTAACCCTCTCCAGGCAGACGTTGCAGATTTGCAACAGTTAAAACAACAACCTGATTACCCCACATACATATTTTATGGGTTTTTTTTTACTCAGAAGTACCACTGCAGGACTTGGTTGTGCATTAGCAACAAAAAACGTAATTTGAGCCTGAGAGGGTTAAAGTTGTGACCACTGCTGACTGGCTGTATCAAAATGCAGAGGTCCGTTTCAGAAAATGGGTTTAGTGAAACTGAGAGATGACGGATCCACTGGGTTTTTTGTTTCAGACAGAGCTAAATAAAACTCTGGGTTACTCAGTTATTAATGGAGTCTGAATCCACCTGTTCCTTGGCAGGTTTTCTTCAACAAACACAGAGTTTCTTTGCGATGTCTTCCCTTTTCCTAGTCTGAAGCAGCTGTGTGAAACTTGATTGGTTCCCTCATTGATACAAAAACTTTAACACCAAGTGCATGTCTTTATAAACATCAAGCTGTTACCACAGAATTGCTTTAAAATGACAGCTTTTATGAAGAATCGGCCACCAATGTGATGACAAATGCTGCTGACCAATTTTTAGCTGTGAATACAACCTTTAAATCTTCCTTCTTTATATCTCTGCAGATATCACTGAATCATACACCAGAGCTTACTTTACTGATAACCGTTTAGATAAAACATGTCTGTGAGAAGACAATGATCAGTCATCAGTGTCATTTGTCATGTGAGCACATGTGAAACAGCTTTATCACAGTTACCAAGTCATGTGTGTGAGTGAAGGACACCGTGGTGCAGTCTTCCACTTTAATAGGGAAACTTTATGATTTCTGTCATAATGTGTTCTGATAGCATTTCATGTGCAACTACGTTCACACTTATACATACAGTCATTTTGATCAATAAATAATAGCATAATAGCGCTTGGTAAATACTAAAATTCACTATGACTGGCATTGATGCAGTAGCTTGCACTTTCTCTGCGCAAGAAGCAGCAAGAAGGCTCCTGGGTGAAATCTCGTGGCATGTTTTCCCTGTGCTGCGTGGGACCTCTCTGGGTACTGCCTCCCACAGTCTACAGACATTCATGTTCAGTTCATTTGTGATTGTAAATTGACCTTAAAAAATGGTTTGTACTGTAAAGCATTATGAGTTCGCGTTTACATTTAAAACTTCATTTAAAACAGATCACTCCTTGGACAAATATTTATCAGTTGTAAAGCAAGACATCTGCCATTTGAAATCTTGCTGTATGTGTCCCTGACGTGATTCTGGCTTTTTAAGGTGGTCACAGTATTAATAGTCTGGGTGAATCTATCACATACCATAATTACCTGAAGTCACGCAAAGAGAGAAAAAAAAAAAAAGACCTCAGAGGAAAAGAAGTGCAAAATCAATATTTTATGACACCACTGCAGTTCAAGATCCAGCTCTTCAACCGGGATTGCATTCTCTTCACAGCTGTAGCGATGCTCACACCTCCCCAACTTTGGTTAGGGAGGTGTGAGGCTACACCCAAACCACAAGCACGGGAACATACAGCATTCTGTAAGGTCCTTTAAAGCTACGCACTCACAATTCCTTTAACTGTGGCAATCTGATCAAGTACTGGCTGCAACTGTGGAAATGAATATTAAAAAGGTCTAAACATAGAGCATTTCGTAAAGGATGTGAAAATTGGGACGCAAATCAACAAGCCAGACACCCCTCATACATCTCTGAACAGCAGCCAGATCTCAAATAGATTTTAGTTTTTTTTGTGTTTACTTCAGATTAAAAGACAGAAAATAAGCAAATGTGACATTATGTAATTTTTTGAGACATTGGACAGCTAAAGGTATTTAATTGTTGCTGCAGATATCCACATTCCCTGGTAGATGCTAATATAACCAAGAGTTGCTAACATTAATCAGATTTCTGCTAACACTAGTTTTTCCACTTCTAACATCTGTGACTCCAGCACACACACAACATCTTTTTTAATTGCTCTGTGCCAGTAACAGAAACTTGGTGAAGGAAAAAATAAACTATTGCATTTCTCTGCATATATCAAAAAGATTCCTGCCATAACTTTACAGGCTAATCTACACTTTTTAGATCACAGTTTGCCTCGAGTGGTCGAGGACTACTTTCTGTGAGCTGGAAGGTCTAAATATGCTGAGGTGTTGCGATACACCTGATCATAAAATGAAGAAATTGAAGAGTAAACACTCAGTTTCTTTCCTGTTCTTTTTAACCAGGTCTCTGATAACACACATGTTGCACTCTCTGCATCCCGCCCCACCCCTGATCTCAGCAGTAATGCTTGTGTCACTCACTCCCATTTCCTGTGTTGTAGTAGTCACACTCATTGTGTTAACCACAGTGCACACACACACACACACACACACACACACACACACACACACGTACACACACACGCACGTACGTACACACACACGCACGTACACACACGCAGATAACAATCAGGGCATAAGCAATCTGTTATTCTCAAGTGTTAAAGTTGTAAGTTGTAAGACGAAGGGTCTGTCATGGTGTCCACATGTGTAATCTTCAGCTCAGGCACGAGAATATAAGCAGCCATGAACTGAGACATGCTAACAGGATGTTCACATAAAACAAAACTCTGTTTATCTGTCTACAAGCTGTAGATTTCTCATAATGCTGCTTCAGATTGACCTACACAGCAAAGCTTATCTCACATTTCAATTCGGACACTTCTGCTACAGCACACCACCTCTACTGCTGGGTGTTCGACCATAAGCAGCTCCGAGGATCGAGTCGATGAATCGTTTCTACTGTTAGTAGCCATACACTATGAACCAGATGGCAGTACCTACACAGAATATTTACAATATTTGTTCTGTGTTTAAGAATATTATAGCATGATCTCAGCTGCAGAATGACTTTTTGTTTGTGTGTTTTAAACTCTGATCCAAAAGAAAACTGACAGAAGTCATCTTAACAGGGCAATGGCAATGACTGGGTATCATACACAGAGAAAGACTGAGAGTGACTGACCTCCACGGATGCCTTCCAGAGGGTAGAAGAAGGCCACGAGGAGGTTCATGAGCACAGCCAGGTTGAAGGAGATGCTACTCCAGAATGACATGTTCCTGGAGCACCAGTACAGGATGGGCTGGGCTAGAGGACAGCATAGTGAAGCACATTAACACAGATGGCTATGCTAAAGCACTCAGATGTAGTGCGTACATGTTTGTACTCCAAAAACTGTCCAGTGTTTCAGACCAACCAAGTTTCACTTTCAATACCTTTGGGTCAAAGCTGAAAAAAAAGATTTATACAGATAACCAACTTTGCACCAACCCAAAATTACATGAACTGCTTGAACTCTCTCTGTCGCTGTCGACAAACACTGAGCATGGCAACTATAAAACTGGTGCCATTAATAGTTTCTTTCGTAAAGCCAATTCCAGCTACTCCCTTGTCACAAGTGGCAACCACAGCGAGCAGCTCTGCTTCTTTGGTTTAGAAGAACCAAAACTCGCTGAGTGAATACTCTGGATATTTGATTTGGTTAGTAAATTTGGTGTGAAACACAGTCAAACAAGTCAGAATGCGAGTGTGTACATTTACTGCTAACATAACCACCTAAACAGAATAATCTGGGACACCTCAAATCCATTTAAGTACTCAAAAATCACACACATTTCACATTTGAAAAAGGAAAAAAAATACCCTCAAAAAAGCCCAAACAAACTTGGGACTCTGTGGAAAATGTAAACAAAAGAATGCAACAATCTGCAAATCATTTAAACAATAAGCATCTGAATAGAATTTCAAATTATGATTCATCAGACCACAGGACATTTTTCACTTCTGCTCAGACCATCCCGAATTACCTAAGGCACACAGCAGATACTAGTGTTTTGCTCCGTTTATTTTATTTGATGTTGTTGCACGGTAGTATGAACATTTGGAATTTTTGGATGCTGAATGTTTTCTGAAGTATCGCCGAGGCTTTCAAGTGATTTACACCTGTAGGTTTTCACACTGTCCCGTGTTTTCAGGGATTTCTCTGGATTCTCAACATTTTTATGATTTATCATAGATGATGAAATCTGGAAATTCTCCTCAGTTTTCCAAATCATTATAACCTCTGTGCACTGCTGCATTTAGTGACCCAGTAATTTACTGACAATCTGCTCATCAACCAAACTACTTCCACACATAGACATACTATTTCAAAGTTGGTGAATCCTTTTAAATTTTCCGTATTTCTGCTTTATATGTCCTAAAGCCTCACTGAAGTTTAGGATCGGAGTTATTTTGAAGGTGAAATCAGAGTCACATGTTTCAGTCAGGTGTGGGTGGGGGCTCGGTTTTATTCAACGAATGGGGATTTATCAAAGTCTGACTTTCATACATTTAGGGAAGTGATTCACAGCACGAAAAGGAAAAGAAGTGTGTTTGCAAAACCTAACTTAAAAGTCTGAGCACCAGACACCAGAAGAAAAGGTCATATGCAAGGTCACAACTGAACTGCAAGTAACATCCGAGCAATTAAAGGCGACGCATCGGCTTATGTTCATGTTAA
>NW_005187422.1:29593-47788 GCF_000239375.1 Pundamilia nyererei
GTGTGTGTGTGTGTGTGAGCGTAAACAGATCAAGGGGAAAGCCACTGATCTTCAAAAACAACACTGCTACTGGTTTGACAAATAAGACCTTGCACAGAACCTTTGTTATAAACGAGAATCTTTGCGTTTGGAAAAAGGACAGCACGACATCTCAGCAGCCGAACTTTATATGTGAAGCATGGTGATGTCAGCGTCCTGTTTTGGGCCGGGTTTTGCTCAATCGAAGCACAGGTTAACAAATAGCTTCTTAGTCTTAACACTTAATATGCGGTTTGTGCTAAAGCGTTGAAGTTTAAATAATAATGCAAATTATTTTGCTGTTGATTCTTTTTGTTTATTTTCCATTTTAGACAGCGACAGAGTTTTTTTTGGAAACAGGGTTTCGCACTAAACGCTTTTCCTCTTTTGAGTAAAAACAACTTGCACGCACATATTTGCCCGCACACTCACACAGACACAGCATATTAGACCTTGGTCAGGAGATCAGTATCGTGGCTAATGCTATTTTGAGGTCGGCTATTCATTAGAAAAGAAGAACTGTGGGTGGGGACTTTTGGCAACAGAAGTCACTATATTGATGACAAGCGGTTAGCACCAGTGGAACAGCACAGTCTCCAGCTGTGCTGATTCATTCACATAGGAAAGAGGCTGGTCTCTTCATATTTTTTTTTCCACATTATAGGCTAACGCTGTCTCTTCTGGCCTGACCGTATGACGAACCACAACCTTTTCTTTAACCAGCAAAGACAAACAAAAGCAAAAACTGGCAGAGTCAGGTAGGCAGTCGTCAGGAACCGGACCTGACCTTAAAGGGAAAGTCAAAGTAGTGCTATTGAGTGCATAACTAAAGTAACTTAAGATTAATGAACAACAAAAGATTAAAGTGAAAATGACATCAGGGCTGAGTTTTTAATGCTTTGCCTTTGTGTCCTGTTCCTGCTTTCTTTTAGCCAGCTTTGATTGATGTCAATGTGAGAATAACCTTACAGCTGGTATGCAGGTAAAGTACATCAAACCATTAATCCCATTATGTTGGGAAGTTGAGGCTTTTAGTTTCCAGAAAAACAAAATACAGGAACCTGAACATTGTAATATCACAGCAGTACACTTTTGTTTTTATCGAGATTAGAAGATGTGATAATATCACAACATTGGGAGCTATATGCTGTATGCTTTGCTACTAATAATTATTATTAACAAACCAACTCAGTGATTACAGTGCAATTTAAATATAAGCAGCTTATAAAAGTTTACATGCTCTCTCGACTTTCATCTCTCCAGGGTTCAGCATTTTGGCAGCCTCTTTCAGACGTGGACCCTCATCACAACATGTCTCTATGGGTCAACTTTATTCTGCTACCAAGAAAGAACCGTTCTTGCAAAACTTTGAACCAAACTCATTTTTGAGTTTTTGTGTTTTCTTCGTGTTTGTGCGAAGTAGGTCCGATTTACTCTGATGCAACAGATCTTGTAATGCTGCTGCAGCTAATCTCTGACAGATCAGTGGTTAGCACAATTCAAAGTTGAAGCTATGAGTGAGACCTGTCTGAGGGTACAATATAGCTGTGAGGTTCTGTCTGCTGATAAAACATTTGAAAAACCCCATAAATGCTGTGGTAGTTGAGGCCTTTATATTCCTTATTGGGATATGCGTTTTTGTAATAATGTTATATGTGGAGGACACATTTGGAGTAATCCTACTAGAGTGAGAGGGAGGGAAACTTTGTGCTTATCCCTCATGCCAATATGTAAAACATAACCTGTATGCAGTGTATGTGTCAGAAAGGGGCTTGGGGCCTGGAGGGATGCAAGAAGAAAGAGCGTAAACCAGGCACTAGTTCATAAAGAGTTGAGGAGAAAGACGCACAGGGAACGGTGTTTGTGTTACCAGTAGCCTCTTGAGTACCTCGCAGCTTCTTCTGCCAATTCATCTCATTGAAGAGATCCTCAGAGCGCAGGAAGAAGTCATTGATCTTGCTACCTTGCTCATCTCGCTCTGTGGTGTAGTATACACGCAGCTTGGACTCTTGAGTGAGGAACTCGCAGATGTTGGGCACAGGGAAAACGATCTGCTCCATTGTGCGATCCAGCCGCACAATCTGGACACCAAACAGAGCAACAGTCACCGATCAAAACATCTGTGACTGCAGCAGGTAAATAATTCCTTATTCTTTTCTTATATGAAAACAGTTTGTATCCTTAAGTCAAGATTATTGTAGTTATAGTAAAAAGAAACTGAAAACTAAAACAATACTGTGGAAAAAAAAAAGATTTTATGAGCTAAACAAAATAAATAAAAAACAGTTTTATTTATTAGTTTGGCAAAATCTATCATAACTTGACTGACGAGGCTTTGATGGATAAGTTTATTGAGACTAAAACAAAAAAAAAAAAAAATCTAAAACACTGAAGCTAATAAAAATTAAAGTAAATCTAAACATTTTCAAACAATATGAACTAAACTGAAACAAGCAAACCCACTCTGGAAACTCGCTGAAGCTGAACTGAACTAAAAGCAAAAAGTAAAAATAGTGGTTATATTTTTTAAAATGAAAAATATAACCACCATGACACCTCTGATTCAAATGGACTGCCTGGCATAAACCGCTCTTTAGAGGAAAAAAACAAAAACAGGGTTGTTTTCTTTCCAAAAGCAGCTCGTGAACTGAACCAACAACTTGAGCTTGGAATACTGCCAGCAATCTGCATTCCTCTTACTCATCAAGTGCGCCAAACATGCCAAAGGTACTCGTCATTTTGTCACACGACACAAAGAAACACAAAAACAAGCCAAGAAAAAAAAGTATCACATGCTTCAAGTCAATAGTTAGGCCAAAACATGTCACAGTCCCCTTAAACCAACACTGGCATCTTGCAACAGAGATGTTAGATAGAGTTCATCCAGAGATAAAACTGTGGGAAAATGATGAATTGAAAATAAAATACAAGACAGACGGCAGCAGGTGAACATTAGCGGAGTTTATTTACGACATGGAGCCAAACACTGACCTCAATCTGAGCGGTGTGTTTAGCATAGAACTCCAGGGCCTCGTCGCCCTCGCCATATGTCCCTCCTGGCTTTAACATAGCTTGCAGCTCCTTGTTGTGGCGGGCTAACTGAAAACAGATGATTGACAGACACTCGTCACAAGTGTTACTTCCAGCATGTCAAAAAGGTTGGGCAACACTGCTTGTATTTAGGTTAACTCTACATGATACTTTTCCTTTGTTTGAATGTGTCAGCTTTCATTCCCCAGCAAGGTTGCAGGGTGGGGCTGTTTAGCCCCATGATTACCGTCATTCCACTAATTGATTGTATAAACAGGCCCTCTGTTACCGAGCAGCCCACAGCCTGAAAGCTTTCAAAGAGGAAATGATTATAAAATGAAAAGTATCATGTGTTTTCAGGAGTTACTGGAAATCCACTGGTCTTATTTGCTCATGGTGTGTTCCCCTTTCCACACCTATTTTATAGCGGCTTACTTGATGTGCCAAGATGTAGATGTTATGACCAACATTGCGTGGAGACGCGGAGTGCTCCTCCTCTCCATCCTCACCCTCCTGCGGCTCCTCAACCTCTATCTCTCCCTGCATGTAGGCCTTTTTGATCACCTCCACCTGCAGAAAAAGTTGACTGTCATAACAGCACCTGCTTGTTACTATGCAACTGTTTGCACTGCACACATACCAGCTCTTTAGGTCTCATGTTATACAGTATCCTCTCGGCATTCTCGCTGTCATGGCGACTCTCCATAATTGCAAGAAGCAGCTTGGAGGCATTATTCTGGGCAGAAGATGACAAGAGACAGATTGGCTTTTTTACCTGCTTGTCAGCATTCCAGACTTCCAGAGACAGTAAATCAAATGCAAGTGTTCTTTCACGCTTTACTTATGCAATTTGTGATGGAGCACAGGAAAAACCCGTGCTGGCCAGCCCTGATTTTGGGTAGCTGATTCTACTTTCAGCTACTGTCAGTGAAACTGCAATTCCATGAATTTGAATGTTGTATCTAAAGCTTTTGACACTGTAATGACACAACTACCACATTACTTCTCCTACAGACATGTAACACCTGCATAATCAAATCAAATAACACCTTTTAGACAGATTACTAAAAGTATCACACCACTTCAGAACACTCACTTTGAGTTCCAACACCAGATCCATCCTCTTCTTGCCAAGGGGGTTGATGTCATTCAGGATGAGAGCAATGATGATGTCAATGCCATTGCACTCATGTGTGGCAATGCAGTTCTAAGGAGCAAAGAAAAAGAAATGGCAAAACACAAGCTTGACAGTAGTTCTGGGTTAAAAGAATGTTTAATCTCTGCTGTTGGTGTTTTTCATGATATAATCAGTAAAACCAGCAGGACAGCAGACCAATTGTTTTTTCTTTAGCAGTAATAAGATAAGAGTCTGATCCATTTTCCTGTAAGTCAAGCTCTTCTCTTTTTTCTGCATCTATTATTTGTACTTATGCACACTTACAAATAAAGATTTTAATAAGTGCGAGATGGACGAATTGGAGGGTTTTATGTCTGAAATGGCAAATTTGATAGTGCATCACAAATTCATGCAATGTGACAGCTGTCACAAACCTACAGCCAGTTATAAGGTGCCGACTTCAAAGACAACATTAACCGGGTCTCTAAACAGATTATGTATTCACTAAGAAAGTGGAATTACAAGAAGAGGAAACAACAGTAAGTTATCCAAGAAATCTGGAACCATCTATCAGGTGGTATCTAGAAAACAACCAGCACCATTCTGAAGGCGGGAGTGGCAACATTATTTACATCTCATATGTTCTTTGAAGGAATTCTCACTCTAATTTCAGGGACTGTAAATTTCACGCAGTGTTATAAAACACTCAATTAAGTTTCTTAATCTTTATTTAACCAGGAAGTGAAACTACTGAGATTAAGAATCACTTTTCTGAGAGCGTCATGGGCAGAGGGTACGATCAACATCCTGGAGAAAACAGGTGGGATGACAAAAAAAAGGGCATAAAAAACAAACAAACAAAAACAAAACAACTTTGTTCCAGATTTCATTTGAAGCCAGATTGCCCTCAGGTTTTTATTCCCGGCACGGTAAGGTAGTGACGAGGCAGGTCACATATCATAAATACTGGCCAAGTTTCGGAGGCTTCACACTCATAAATCACACGAGCTGTCAAACATGTACCACACCTCAGAACTGAACAATAAGTGTGGAAGCCAAATGGTTTGGAGTGACTTGATACAATTTTACAAACAGGACATGCAAAGCACAAATAGAAAGAATTCCAGCACTTGTTCCCGTTTATTCTCTCTTTGTGAACAAAACGCTGTATTTAGTCTGGCAATGCCCCTCTGGCACTGTGTAAAGGAACTGGAATCAATTCAAACAGAGACTGTATTTAGCCAGTTGCTTGTTTAGTCATGCCAGTTTCACACTTGTTATAAAAATGACCTCACAGCGGCAGGAACAGAGGATGCCGCCATCATGTGAGAAGACTACTAACCTATGCCAAAGAACAAACAGAGGCGTCCTACCCGGAGTAGGCTGGTGTTAGCGTGCTTAGGAAAGACAAGAGCCTGACACATTCCTGACTACAGAGAACTCAAACAAAACTAGCATCACGATCAAAGCCGGTCATCGATTTGATAGCTACAGAATATAAAAAGCTCATCTTGCACACAGGTGTACAGTGTGTTACCTGGTTCTCGTGGCAGGGGCCTTGGCAGTATTCAGTAAGGCTCTCCACAGTCTGGTTGATAAGTCCTACATTCTTCTCATTGATGTAAAGTCCCAGAAGCCCCAGTCCTCCTGTGGTGCTGCCACAGATGCAGTCCAAGAACTGAAGAGTCTCACACACCAGATTATAGTTGTTCTTGTTATTCTGGTTGCGTAGAAAATTCTACAGAAGGACAACATGAAAATAAACACTCAACATGGAATCTTTCTTTACTTGGACTCATCTCATCAAAAACTTTAAAAGCCCCTGTAGGGAAACATAAACACTTTGTTAACAGTTAGTCACAAAATTAAAATATATGTGATGTGGCATGAGGTAAAACCAAGAGACTTAATATGAGATGATTCACGAGAGTGTCGGAATCTGCAGAGATGGTTGGCAAAAGAGAAATTCCTCTACTTAGGTAATCTAAACCATTTTCTCTTTCTCGCTGACGTAAGAACTAAATATAAAGAGTCGTGATGGCTTTTCCAAACCTACTGTATACGGCAGCAAGACAATTACTGCAGTGACGTCTTTGGAAAGAACACAAACATCTCAGTGAACTGATCATCTGTGCAGCGAGGCTAGCGGTAAATCAATATCTGGCTCCTACACAGGTTCAGAATGGGAGAGACAGCACAGAGCCAACCAGCATTTAATGAAGGCCTGTCCCAGTTTGGAGTGCAAGAATCAGTGCAAGCAGGAAGTTTTCTGTCTGGGCTGCCGGAGCTAGCCACTACCAAACACGAGCACACTCATCATAGTGAAACCAGACCAGCACATACAAGACTGTGTCAGGAAGTTCTGCAACTGGTGCCTATTTTCAACAGTTTCATTTCTGTATAAGATGGTGTGATGACTGAAATTCAGAACACGGGACAGAAAAAGTTAACCCTGCTCCCATCAGCCCATGGCAGCCTATATATTATATGTATATATATTCAAGGATTCAAGGAGCTTTATTGTCATTCGCATCATGTTAAGATGAGGTGGAACAAAATTATGTACACACGGTCGAGTGAAAAGAACCAAAATAATGAAGAAACAGCTTTTTTTTTTAAAAAAGTAATAAATATATATATATTTTTAAACAAACAGAATAACAAGTAATAAAATAATATAATAAGTAGAGTGAAACAACCCGAGTACCAGTATCGAGAATGGTATAAATACTTTAGCAGCAAAGGGCATGATGACCAGCACTGATAAAGTGACTGTGTCAGTAAGTGTCGTATATATAAATAAAGGACTTATAATCACAAGCTGGTCTGATGATGGCTGACCTGCAGCTCTCTGTTGTGGTTCTCACACAGCAGCTGCATGAGGCGCAAGATGGGCTGCATGATAGTGATGGTAACGCTCATCTCGCCCTCTTCCTGGCTCTTATCAGCAGTTGGAACAGGAGAGCCATCAGCTGCAGCTTGGTGCTCTTCGGCTTCGGCCTCACGACGATAAGTTGTGTAAGCCTTCTTGGTGACCGCAGAGGCCTCAACTAGCTGCTCCTTCACTTCCTCAGTCACCATCGCCACTACCGGCATATCTTTCACTAACCACAGGTAAAGAAGAGGCAGTCAAACACCACAGACCATTGGACAAGACAACGGTTACAATGACTGTTCACTTGACAAGTTAAGAATTTATGTACTGATCCTTGCTGTCATTTGCACATACAGAGACATGTAGAAATGACACATGTGATAAATAATAATTTTGTACACGGCTATAATTAATAATGAAGAAACGGATCTACTGCCTCGTACGAAGAGTGCAGCAGAGGTTTGCTTTTCCAGTTTTTCATAGTGTCATATGTGACTTATTTGACAATGCAGTCAAACACTTCCTTCTCTAGCCTATTGTTATGTTAGTAACGCCAACACTTGTCCGCTGACCTTTCTTGCGTGCCGGTGTGTCTTTGTCTGGTGGTTCCTCGTCCTTTTTCTTGCTGCCCAGGTCACTGGTATTGACAGTCACAGTGGCTTTGATCTCCTGCTGGGCCAGCTTCATCCGCTCATAAAACACTTTAAAGAATTTCTCAGACTTGTTGTCTCCCGTTAAACGATGGAAAAATGACCTCTGGGGTGGAGACACAAAAGAAAGAAATTAAATAATACGAGTCGCTCAGACAATATCCTTATAGGTTTTTAATTACCTTATAGTGTTTACATAAAAATCGGCATTTACACCAATATTTTAAACGCATTTTAATCTCTTATTGGCATTTCTTATCATTGTCTCTGCTAATTGTTCTGCAGCGCTTTTAGCCAGAGGTTTAGTGAGAATTAGTTATATAATCCTGCTCTCACAGTGCCAGGAAAACATGCTCTAAAGGCTCACCTGATTTTACACTATCTGCTCCTTATCAGAACTTGCTTCTGGCACCCAGAGTACTCAGATGGGTCTTAACATGCACAAGTACATGACCAAGGGCAGAAACTAAGACGAATGCAGCCACATTTAAAAACATGCACACACCAAAAGAAGCAACTACACAACCTGTCCTGCAACCTGTACTTCACACGAGCGTACATGTAAGCAGGAAAATGCACACAGCTGTATAAACGTGTTCATAGAGTAGGGCTCACTCGTGCTGAGTGCATTTGTTTAACGGCAAAAAAGCAATTACTTTTTGCTTTTATAAGCATTCAAACATGAAACACGAGACGTTTTCCTCAAAAACTTCTTACTCATACTGGAGCAAAGGAAATATTCTGCGACCTACAGCTACGCAAAGGCCAATCTGGCTTGAAAGCCCTGTTACATGGAGCTGTTGTTTTTCTGCAACAGGCTCATATGTTATGTCCCATTTTCCTCTCAACAATCCCTCCTTACATAAGACCTGTAATCAGCTGAGTGGTTACAGTGAGGGCACAGAGCGCCAACACTGTTACATCAGCCGCACAGGGCGAGCAGTGAGGGAGAAAGAAAATGGGAGCGGGAGAGGAAGAGAGGAAAACCCTGCCCTACTTTTCACTGCCAGAGCGGCACGAAGTGAGTGTGTGGTGTGAGAGGGAGGTGGAGAAAGGGTCCGAAAGTGGGAGGTGGGGTTGATGCAAGCAGGAGTTATCACGTACTGAGATTCTGGGGCAGCTTTCAAAGTCTGTTACATAAGACTCTCTCCAGGTTTAGCTAAACTCAGTTAAGTTTGAGGAAAAAGGAGCAAAGCATAGAAACAGTACAACATCAGCAGTGCATTACGCTGCATGAGATAAGCAACATATGCGCAGGAAATCAAGACAACTGTTGAGACATCTTTCTGCAAAAATCACCTGACTCAAATCCCAAGAGGAGCAGAGCACTCGGTGTATTAAGTTGTTTCCCTCCCTTCCTTTATGCAACAGTTTCTTTTTCAAGCCGTTAACATCGTGTTGTTGACGAGGGTCATTCACTGATAGTGATCTGATTAAAAGTCAGACTTATGCAAGCAGGCAGACTTCTCCCAACAACAGCTCCAGGACAGCAGCTTTACAAGATAACCATATTAAACAGAACTCATGACTGCAGCCATAAAAACTCAATTTCTCCACTAATGTGAAGAAAAGTATTTTGTCAACACTTGCTTGTTATTTTTACTGAACAGCAAGCAGCAGCTGTTTTCCTGTCTGCACACAGTCAGGGTTGGACACCTGTGACATGTTAAAAACATGAAAAACTGTCAAAAGACAGCATAAGTTGCTTACTCACACTCCTTTGTTAGATATTTCCAATTTTTTAGAAGTTAAAGGCTGTTTTGCTAAGCAACTCTACAGCTCTGTAGCTGACAGGAAGATGTACTTATTAAATCAGCATTGTTAGATGGCAATTCACTCAATAAGTGAGTCCAATTTCCTTCAATATGACAGGATCTCAAGCCTAACTCAGATAATCATTTATACACATGTTGCAGGCTAAATTAGCAACACTAATAAGGATACACCTAGACAATGAAATGGGTTTGTATAAAGACTTAAATCCTTTCTTGCACTTGTACTGCAACACTTTGGCATGGATCGCATCTTTATTGCTGGATTGTAGGACCTCATAAACAATAAGGCTTTAGATCTGGTTATCGGTGCTGAGTAGCTACAGCTTGTTGGAGGTGGAGCAAACAGTAAATTAGGTGGGTGTGAACTCAAGTTTTGTCTTATCTGTGTACTTGGGAAGCAGTCAGAGAGTAAGAGTACAGGTCCAACCACATGCTAACTGCCACATTGTGGCTTACTTCCTAGCAGAGAGAGAGCAGAGCTAGCTATCGTGTGCCACGATGAGATAGAATTGAAAGATTTTAACTTTAAAAAAAAGTCCCGGTTACAACTTTTATAACCCTTTGAAGAATGTGCCTAGCTGCAGCTTCTTTGCTGACTGCTGAGTCATTCTGTAGAGAAAACTGCCATCACCTAGTCAGTCTCTGTTTGCCATCTGAGGCAGTTTAAACGTCTCCCACTAAAGAGCCAATAAGCCTCCTGGAAGCAGTTTTGATCCTGCTGCTTTAGGTTGACTTGAAATCTTCCTCCTATCTTACAGAATCAATAGGACAGCACAGCAGGCCCTCCTGTCTGATTATTCTGCACTTCTCCTTTTCCCTCCATTTCCCGTCAGCTGCTACCCCAGCTTCTGGCATCAACACGAGCCGGTTATGTAAGGCCTGTTTATACCACCAGCTCTCCCTTTCTTTTTATCCATCTCCCGCCTTTGCAGCCTGACACCTTGGTGAGTGACAAAGCCATCTCTGTGCTTATTGGAGGGCTTCAGTTGCGTACTCTGCCACCGCCCAGCTGGTATCCACAGAGATCTGCTCTTTGAAGCTATAACAAGACTTCCAGATAGCAGGTTTAAATCAAAGCAATCTACACGTGATTGCGTTTTCTCAGAAATCTGCACGGGCAACCATCCACACAGTCTAAAAATGTATGCAGTGACTTCAGCAAGTAATGATTGAAAGAAAAAGGTACACATGGCAGGACTGAAATAATTGGACCTCCATAAACTATAAACTGGGATCTAAACAGTAATTTCCTTGCCCACGCCGCAGTTAAACGAGAGCTGGTATGCTGAGGGCACCGATGCCTGGAAACTCACTTTGCAGAATCTTTTTAAAGCTTTCCAAGAGGTAGCTGTGAAGTGAAACTGAACCGAGAAGAGGCAGGAGGGGGTAAATCACACTTGGAGGGGGCTGAGGGCAGCGGTGTGCCACAACAAGCCTATTGAGTAAGAGCAGTCGCACCTGTTCGTGCCTGTGACAGTTAGGGATCTGAGGTCCTGATGACAGCGATCACAAGATGGATGGTGGGCTCGGAGAAGCAGAGACTTTACACTTCGTCTCTTACATAACACATAGGCACACACTCCCACAAACTCTAAGGCTGTTTATCAAATAAGCTTTATAGTCTCTAAGTATAACCTGCAGTATGGCTGCGTACATGTGTTCATGAAGTGTGCATTTGAGTATGCACGAGTGAGGTTTTATGATCGCTCTAGTTTTGCTGTGTGCAAGCTGAAAATTACTCAGAGGCTGTCACAGTGTTTTACTGCTCATCTCTGAACCACATGGAGGGCACGAGCATACGTGTCAGGCAACATGTTATCCTGTCCAGGGTGAGCTGTGCAGGTTTTGGTCATAATATGAGAGTTATGTAGGTCAAAAAGTAATGTTAGACCTACAGCATGTATGCTGCACAAGACAGGCAGTGCGTCATTTTATTGTCAGACAAAATTTACAGAAGTAAAGTTGGCAGATTTTATTTACTTAAAATAAATGTTGTTACTTTATGTATTTGAAAGTGAAGATCTTATTCTCACTTAGACCAACATAGTGAGACGCCTGCTACGTGACTGCTGAACATGAGTATGAACACATGCGGGGTTGACTTACTTACTGGTGACAGCTCTGCCCTTTGGGTAGATATGTAGATAAGTAGATACAAAAAGGCATAAAAATGTACTGACAATGCATCAAAAACATCTTTTGTTCGTCTACCAATAGTTGCGTGTTTGATGAGGTGCATCGGTGACATCAGTGAGTCCTAGGTGTTACTAAACAAAGTTGGCATATCTTGACAGGCCTAGATTGGATTCCCATGACTCGGTGAAAGCATGATGTTTCAGATCTCCAGTTTCTAAAGCTCTATTTTCATCAGACAGACACGCCTGGGTAGAAGAAAAGACAGGTAGGACTGTGCTATGACCCATTTCTTTCTGTCTTTACTAAGACATTGACTCCTTCTCTCAGGGCTGTGATATTAAGTCCAGCTAGCACAGAGCTCTGGGCCCTGTGTGAACCCTTTCTGAAGCAAAGGAAGCGTGCGCTCTCTCTGTGTCTCTCTCCCTCTTTCATTTATTTATTTTCTAGAAATTCCATTGGCTAGGCTACAAACCTGGATTACCTAGAAAACAAACAAGCAGCCTTCTTGGAGAAATCTGGGGCCATGTTGTTGTCCTGCTTTTCATTTAGACAACAAGAACCCTTCTGTCCTAAAAGAAGGGCAGGCAACCAATCGTTGTGTAAGACAGGAAAATGTGATGCATCTGCTGATATGCTGTAAATTAACTTTGGATCATACATGACTCCTCAACAAAGCTTACTTGTCCCAGCATCATTCCAAGGAAGCAGAAAAACACATTAACTCAAAACAGGACCTTACTTGATAAAAATGTTCTTACTTAAGATCATGAACTGCTTTGCTTATCAAGTTCACTTTGAGGTGCTTCTGTACCAGCAAGTGTAGGCCTCGTCACAGTAGGTGTCACAGGTAGAAATGTATACATTTATTAACGGCTCAAAACTGCTTCTACACTTGTAATGTGCACAAGAGACTCACTGAAAGCTGCAGTTAAAGCAACAAAAGTAAGCTACAGACTGCTTTCAGTAGTGGACATCAAGCTTTTTAATTATGCCCAGAATTTAAAAAGTTACAAAAGCAATCCTAAAGAAGGCTACAGGTCTTTCCAAAGGTAGCAGCAAAGACTGTATGAGATTTAACGGCTCTCTTTCAAGGCCTTTAAGGATCACACCTTTCATTGCCCTCTTAAAAGGAGCAAAACATGACCCAGATGGGAGTCTGTTAGAAGGACTGGGGCTCTGTGTATTATTCACCTAGACACAGAGAGAGGCAGCAGCTTTTGTAACAGGAGTCATGTGAGAGCCTTTGCATACAAAGTCAGGCCTTGTCAGGTAACGATACTATGCAAATAGGAGGCTATTATGCAACAGCCTTGTTTATGCAACACAAATACTAGAGCACACATGCATAAACCACAAAACCAGAATATTCTGATAGACAGTTTATGAGCAGCATGCACATACAAACACACACACACACACACACACATGCACAGACACACAGACATACAGACACACCGCAAGGCTGAAATAATGCAATAGTACACAGTGGTTGTCTCCACTCTCATCCTGCTTTCTGTGAGGTTTGCAAAGAGTTAGCGTTGCCGTAGCAACCCCTGCCTGACAGTAGAGAGGTGATGACGTGCTTGGCTGCACAGCTCGGACATCTCCCAGCAGGCTACTGTTCATCTTCCTTTCTGGTTCTTGGCCTGAGCTTTTTTTTTTTTTTTTAAACATAGAAAATGTGACAACAACATGCTTTCTGTATTGTTGTGAAGTCGAGCTTTTAAAATACAGTCAGGCGGATACTCCGACAACAAATATGCGCCCTTTTCCTGAAGGCATCTTTAGCCTGTGTTGTTTTACGTTGACAGCAGCAGAGCAGCACCGACTTAAATTCTTGACATTGCGGGTGAACACATGAGATAGCATCTTATTGAGATTCTGCTCATGCCTCTGTGTAGGGAAAGGCTTCAGTGCATTTAATTGCTGGTTAGACTTGTAAGTGGTGAACTTTTACTTGTGAACCCTGTGACCCACTCCCCCCCACTTACCTGAATGACTGTGTTTCCACCCTCCAGGAGTGCAATGGCTAACAATATGCTCTCTTGGAAAATCCGATCGCTGGTGGCGTTCATGATGAGGTCAATGACCAGATCAGAAGCCCCTTCTTTGTCCAGGTGACACTGGACCTCCGCTAAGCTCAGCTCCCCTCGACCTCCGACCCCAGAGCTGACAACTAAGGGCAAAGAAGTCAGAAGCCCGATCATTCCCCTTCACTGTTTCCATCAAAGTACAAAGAGCAGCAGTTTTATCTAGACCAGGGGTGTCAAACTCAAATACACAGTGGGCCAAAATTCAAAACTGGAACAAAGTCGCAGGCGAACATTAATATTTATTGAAAAAAAAATCTTCCTCCAGATATAAGAATGAATCTTTTCTTATGGACTCAAATAAGTTTTGCTGGAAAACTGAATATGGAACAAGCAAAGCTTAATACTAAACAATATATATATATTAGCTGTATAATACCAGTAGGCCAGCTCTAATAGTAATTTGGTATGGCTTTGGTATGGCCAAATTTGGCCCGCAGCCTAATTACATTTGGCCCGCGGGCCAGAGTTTGACACCTATGATCTAGACACTGAGTGAAAGGGAACATTTAGTGCAGAATTTATTTAGGAACTCTGTAAACTAGCTCAACTAACAAAGAGAGTGGGATATCAAACATGAATACAGGTGGATTACTGTGACTGTATCAGGTATTTAGTGCATACGCAAAACAGTTTACTGCTAGCCTTCAGACCAACCTGAATAACCAGAGAGACACTATAAACACTGGGTTATACCCTTATTACCTCTACCAAGGACATTATGTTTTAGTGTGAACATCATTCTGACATTATGTCTGTAAACATGACAGCTTAAAAAGTTTTGACTGAAGTCTGCTAAAACTTTGTAGGGATGTAGTTTTTAGCCCCACCAAGGTATTCAAGGGCAACTGAATGACCGATTGGGCAAAAACAAAAAAAGCCTTATAGCTTACTTCTTGTGTATTGTCAATATATGTGCATGTATACACACACACACACACACGCACACACAGAATTTATACACACATGAAATTAATTAATTATTCCCTTAAAAGTAAATACTGCAGAGACAGTGAGCTACTGTGGCGGAGGTTTGTGTTCTTTGAGTCCTTGTTTGGATATTTGTTGGTTGCACAGGTATTTGTTTTTTTAATTTCAGGATTTGTATCTTTTTGTGTGTTTTTAAAAGGTGGACACGGCGGACAGTGCTGTGCATTTAGCTTATAAATATAGCTAAAATCACAATGACATTTGGGAAAGTCCTAATAATTATATTTTTAAAAATCTACATGTGGTTGATTCAATCACGAGCGATTGTTTCAGTTCGGTTTATTTTATTTAAGATGCTATTGGGTAAGGAGGAAGTAAGGCGATTTTGAGTCATGTAATAAGCCACAGGTGTCTTTTCAGCCACCACACACTCAAAGAAAAAAAAAAAAAAAAAAAAGCACGTTAGATGTGTCTCTAATCCACTGAGGTACTTTAACTCCTACTGCTGCCAACCATAGCCAGTAAGAGAAGAACTGGTGAGATAACAGCACCCATCAGAGCCGTCTCTGGCTGGGCGAGTCACTGAATCAACAACACATCCCATTCTAGATGGAGCTTGGCTCTTTGGTCGCCTGGCAACAACACGACCTGCGTTATGCGGGAGACAGAGCCAGTACGCTCAATAGCAGAGCCCCTCAGGTCCAAGGGCTTAAAGCAGTGCAAGGCCACAGCTGTGAATACACTCTTTTTTTTTTTTTTCATGCCTTCTAAAGCATTATAGACCAAATATGAGTCATCGCTGATGAGAGACACGACGTGACTCACTGGATTAGGTAAATGTCACTTACTAATAATCTATAAAATTTATGAATGTCAATCTCATGTAAGCAAAAAGAGTGAGGGGGGATAAAAATACCACTTTAACCGTTTCCTGTACAAATTCCTGATTTGGTGAGACCCTTGGTAAATAACTAAGGACACATTTGCAAATCCTTTATACTTTACTGTATATTTCTTTGCAAATATTAAAATGGCAAAATATTAAATGTTGATAAAGGGACATTTTATTCAGTTTCATTGAGGCAAACTGAGGCATTTTCAAATCTGATGCCAGCAGTATATATTACAATAAATTATATGTACTTTTTTTTTTTTTTAAATGGACCAGAAAAAAAAATACAAAGGTTATTTACTTATTTATTTATTTATTGTTACGGTAAGTAAAAAAAAAAAATGTATACACATATGACAGTTCCGGAAGTACTGCTGCTTTTTCTCTGTCATTTAGGCCTAACTAAGGTGAAGTGAATAACTATATTTTTACTAATTAGGCCCACTGGTCAGAAGCTTAACCAGAAGCAGAAATTCAGACAGCCAAGAAGAGTTTTACTGCAACTTCCTTGGCCCAAATGTCGTTCACCACTTGCCTTACTCACCGGATTTGCCTCCCTGTAACTATGTTCATTTTCCAGAAATGAAATTCAAGTTTAAGGCTCACTATTTAGCCACAGTGGAGAAGAAACAGGCATGGCAGTGGTACAAGTGCAAGCAGACAGATGCAATGGGAAAATAAGCTCAGAGTCCAGAGTGGCAGCAGAAGATGACCTTGATGGCTTTAATTTGACCTAATAAACAGTTTTGTTTTTTTTAAATATGCTAACATTCAGATGATGGCTTTTTCAGTTAAGCGCTTGCTTTTTTTGGCAACACAACGCCAACCCACATTCTCAACCTCTAAAATGTATCCAAAGTTAAAGAGCCACAGTTCAGCCTACCCGTTTCCACTGCTTCACAAAAAATCCGAAGCAGTATGACAACGGAGGACCAAGACAGCCTGAGCACCTGAAATCACTTTCAGTACTACAGCAATGAGTCTCTTCAGTTCCTAAACACTGAAGACTTAAGACAGTGGTAAATGTCAATTTCAAAATTCATTACAGATTCAACATTTGCCGTGTTGTCCTTTACTATTTTCAAGCAAATGCACAGCGTCTATCAGGTAAATGACTGTGAATGTGGGCGCTGAGTTTAAAATACAACATTTACAAAGTATGTTCCAACACAATGCTCGGAGCACGCTCTGTTGACTGCTACCCACTGGAAACTGTCACTCACTCACTTTTCCTTGTAATCTGTGCAACTAACAGAAATATTTCCAGCATTATAAGGAATGTAAAATAATCAGTAAATACTTTGTTGCGAATTTGTAAATAATTTAAACTGTTGACAAAAACCAATTACTCTGTAAAGAGTTAAATGACACAAACTCTTTTATTATTGTCAAAGTTAAAAGTTTTCCTCCTTAAGAAGATACATTTGATAACATTTCATTTATGTACATGAGCATCTGGTTGTAATAAGTCGCAATTAACCTATTTAAACCTATTTATTTAAAAATACTGAATAATAAAAAAAAGGAGGGGGAGAGAGAAAGTCTTTCTGGGTAAAGTTATTTTGAATACTGACAAACAAAATGTGGTCAGATTAGTCTATGATCAATTTACTTATTTATTTTTAATTAGGTTAAAACTCTGTGAGCATTGTTATTGTATTTTCCCATGTAATTCATCAAAACAGTAATTTTTAAGCAGCTTGTTTAGTTTAAAAAAAATATCTGAATAAAAAATAAATAAAATTACTTTTACAGAAGCTTCTGCACACATGCTTTGACTTGGATATAAATAATTATTTCCTAATGAAACTGTAATGACTGCAGCTATCAAAACAAACGGTTTAATAGAACTAGATGGAGCTATGCAGCGATAGATGGAGATAAATAGCTGAAGCAAACTGCAATGGTTGAAAGATTTCATTACAGGAGCTGAAAAGCTAATTATTTAATAGCTCTACCCAATTATTGAACTTTATTTTAAAACCACATTTCCATAATTGCACAACTGAAGCTGAAAATTTTCATGTGTTTCTAGCTAGCAGTCATATATTATAGCTGGCAGGCTAAAAACTATTAGGGATCTAATTTTTATGTTGGGTGTGCAGCGCTGTCCCACCTTCCCCAAGTAAATCATTTCATTTCATCTTATCTTTACAGCATAACCATGTAGACACACAGACACGTAGAGCATCGTTACACAAACCTGTAGGTGATTTCCCTTGCGCTCCAGGCGTGAGTGGGCCGTTACTGAAGGTTGTAAGGCTATCTCTCCTCTGGCCAGCTTTGATATTACCATAGTATCGATTGACCAAAATCTGCCGCAGAGCCTCTCCCTACCAGGAAAATGAATGTTAGGAGATGAAGATCTATTTCTGCTATAGAAATGGAAGTTGAACCCAGAGTTACCATGCTGACACAAGACTATCAAATTGATACAGAATTGCACTCATAGTAGTATGTCCTACATACACAAAGCCACAACATAAAGCCATAAAGGGTTACAAGGTTCCACATAAACCAAAAATGAAACTTCATTTTGTAAAATGAATTTCTGAAATCTCCTCGCTTCACTTGAAAGGTTTCCTTTTGGTTTTTCATGTCATCTTGGTGTTTTATGGCATTTTATGGCCATACACGTGCCTTGAACTTTTGTGCAAGTAAAACAAAACTTAGAAAGAAAGA
>NW_005187422.1:47922-53108 GCF_000239375.1 Pundamilia nyererei
ACACACACACACACACACACACACACACACACACACACACACACACACACACTTTTTATTTGATCCTTGCACTCTGACCTCAGTGATGTTCAGAGTTGACATTGTGCTCTTTCTCGGTCTCAACATATGCATTAACCCTCGGCCTTGTATGTAAATCACAGCAGTGTGTCACCTCTGTGTCAGTCTGTAGCAAACACAAAGCGCAGACTGAGAACCCACATTAGTCTTTCCTGGCTGATCTCTGTCACATGTTTTGTGTCACAACTGGGAGGGGAGTGAGTGAGTGCCATGCTGTAGCAGCAGTGCAACAGTGAGGGCATCACAATCAGTCAGTCAGTAAGATGCAGGCCTGTGCCAGACCACAGCAAACCAAACTCTTTACCTACCCTCCTTTGATCCTCCAGTTGCTTCAGCGGCTGGTTGGGATCAAGCTCCTTAAAGGTGAGGTGAGTTAGCAGAAAGCATTAAAATAAGAAAGAAACAAAAAGGTTGGAAAGGAAAGTTGGGGAAAACAAAAGTAGGGTGTCAATACAGTGCAAATTAGTTACTTTACAAGCATGCAGGAAACTGGGTGCAAAATTGATCATGCAGTTAAGAGGGAAGTGGTTGTGTCAGGGAAGATGTGAGGTCGAGTCAAAGGCGTGCAGGGCTTCATGCAGAGGAGGACTGACATGCTTTTTTTTTTTAACACCTTCAAGAAGTTTTTGAAGTAAAAATCGTACATTTTTAAAATCTAAAATTATAACCATTTGTCAGACTACCTCCCTCATTACTTTACGCTCACAGTGGAAAAAGTGCCTAAATTATTTACATAAAAGAATGATAGACTGCCAGAGGGAAAGAAACAAGCCATGAGCCATGAGAAAAGAAACACTTCAGGTTACATAACAGAGCAGTGAGCTACTGACACACACTGTAAGCACCAATCTGGCATGGAAAAACACCTCACCCATGACTCCAACCCCCACCCCACCCTTACAGCAACCCCAATGAAAGGAGGTCAGTGAATTGGACTTTCATCAAAGAGCTAGAAGGACAGATGAGCGGATGGGAGAAATGACGGAGGCAGAGAGGAAAGGATGAGTAGAGAAGCGGAAGACTGTATGCAAACAAGGGCACATATGTAGCAAGTTCCACAGAAGCAGCAGTGGTAGAGGGGTGATGCAGGAAGGGCGGGGGGTGGAGATAAAAGTGGAAATGCATAAGGAAAGGTTGTGACTTTTCTTTGTTTAAATAAGGATCTGGAAAACGCACAGCACAAATAATACAGGATGGTGGCCGATCATGAGTATGAGTGATGATCAGTAGTGACGCATGTTAGTGGGCAATGGGCCAATATGAGTAAAACACACCTCGGCCGGGATTTCGGGCTCAGGTGGCGGTGCCAGCTGATTGGAAATAAAAGGACGCAGTTAGTTGGGGTTAGAAGTAGTCGGATTAGTTAGGTCACTCCACCCTCCAAGAGCCGCTTCCAAAACCAAAACTTTCTATTACCAGTAACGTCAACGATTCATCATCAATGTGCAAAGAGCCAGGAGCAGAGAAAGCAGACACAAAATGATGTTTGTTTTTTTGTTTTTTTTAAGTGTTTCTCAGGGTTTGCTTGATGACAGAGCATGAGTGATAAGCAGCATTACCACATCGCAGCAAAACAGCAAAAGCTCAGTTGCCCCCACCTCACCACAGACTGCTGGTTATTAAAGCAACACTGGTGTGTTTGGTATTCTGTGGTTCCCTCTTAATAAAATGATAATAACATTACAAACCAAAGATGGCAGAAGCAAATATGCACACTTTGATTCTTCTAAGGATAAAAAGAAATAACAAGAGATATTTATGACTGAGCGTGTTTTCAAACCATAGTCATGATATGCTTGGTTTGACTACAATCATATTGTTACAATCATATTGTTACAATCATATTGTTACAATTGGAAAATTGCCTAAAAATAAATTAATAAATTAAAAAAGTAATTAAAAAAGTAAAAAATTGCAAAACCTTTCCCATGCTAGCTGTTTGAACAGTAAATGTATGTATTGCATGGTCAGAGATGCAAAAAGTACAACTTATTTTCAATACATATCTCAAAGTAATGAAACCAACTCAAACCAACAGATACATAATAAATTCAGAGAGAGAGAGAAAGAGTAAAAAAGAATAAATAAAAAAAATAACAGAAATGCTAATAATTTCCTACCACATAGTAAAACAATGAATACTTTGATGGCATAATTGTACAGAGACGCTTTGTAGACATTTACCTTAAATGAGTTCAAACAAAATAAAGTGCTAATGCTAGCCTATTCAGTAGATGATTATTTTCTGTGAACACACACACACACACACACACACACACACACACACACACACACGAAACATCTCACTGCAGATAATGCAAGAAAAAAAAAAGACTAAATAACAAATACACAACCAAACATGGGTTGTTTCTGTCTCTCTCGGTCATGACTGGGTTACCAGTCATGCTGCTTTATGCTGATTAATTGTGCAACTGGACAGGAATTTCCCTGCATCAAGCCTTCTTTAATGTCAACACACTGACTTCCACAGAAGAACGGTGATGCATCACACATCATGCAACTTAAGTTATATTCAGCAGCTAGTTAGTAGCAAAACTAACTTCTCTTAATATACTTCAAAAACTAACACGTGCATCGAAATCTGACCGTGAGGACAGCCCGACCCTATAATTGCCAGCATTTTTAACGTTTCCAGAATGTGTGATTAAAATGACTACAGAGGCGAGGCCTGGCAAATAAACACAATGGCACTGTGAACACTTGCAGTAAATAGTGGCAGCAAGGGTCACATGGTCTCAGTGACCAGGAAAATCTGTTGCACTTTCTCTCGAGAGTCAGTTTTCAAACCATCTCTCTATTAAGAATATTAGAACTAAAAGCCTAAACCTACATAGGATTAGATGGAGCTATATTATCTATTTTTTTTTATATTTTTATAAGTTTACCGGGAGTAGAAAGCTGGCCCTGTACCATGTGCTCATTACTACCCAAGTTAAGGCCTCAATTTTCTCATGGCAGTCCGTCTAACCTAACTTGAGCTCCAGCAATCCTACTATCTCCTGGAAGACGTGTCTGAAGTGCTTTTATTTCCAATTACCACTGGAGATCACACATCAGTGGAGAGTTTGAAATTCCAAGAAAACAGAGGGGGAAAAAAATGCTTTTGGCTCTTATGTAACTGCTGCTTGATAGCTGGCTTGAGCCCAAGAATCGTGCAACTTAAGTTAAGGAAACTGGGACAGCGCAGCCTGTTGCTGAGAAACGTCCGCAGCTCCCCCTGTTGAGAAGAAAAAGCAGAGCAGCTCGGAGTCTCCAGAATTCAGTCACTGTAGTGGGCAGAAGGATAAATGAGGACAGGAGCAGGCTATCTGAGGCAGCTTGGCAGAGAGAATGATGGGAGTGGCAACTGGTAAATACAGAGAAGGCTAAAAGAGGAAGTAGGTAAAGGCAAAGAGACAAAACAATGTTTGTGTGGGGATTGGAAACAATGTGGTGACAAAAAAAAATGCACAAGAAAAATAGAGGAAATAGTAAACTCAAAACCTCCCAAAAACAAACTCTGATTGGCTGAGATAATGAAGAGACTGTTATGGGTTGACGGTGGACAAAAAGAATTTGGCGAACTGGAAAAAGACATTTGCGCCCACACAGAGAGACCGCAAAGAAATAGTTCCCTTATATAACCTTCGTGTCTGGTTACACGCTCGGCCTCAGCTAATCTCTCTGTATCACCTGAATTAGAAGGAGAAATGATCTCCATCTCGCCCCCTTATGCTCGTGCAGCCTCTCAAACGAAAGCCGTGCACACGAAGCGAGAACAAACGCGCAGCGATTGATGCGATAAGGCCTGACAATGAGTCCGCCTAGCTGGTCAGGTCTTGTTTTCTCCCGGCTTGCATTTGATCACGTTGCTATTTCTGGAAGAATGAGATAAGCTATTCCTAATGGGTGAAAAGTCATTCCACTTGATCCTGCTCCCTCATCAGCCTGACTGGATATGCAAAATCCAGTACAGCGTCTGGGCGTGCAGCAACAAGAAGCACGATGGAGTCTGTCAGACAGTAGTGAACTAACAGCTGCACTCATTCCTAGAGGTCTCTGGGTGGGTGATTCTGAAAGAGAGGGGGTGTGTTGTAAAAGGTCAGGGAGCAGCAGCAGGCTACACACTTGAGTTACGTAACTGCTATAATGGCAGTTTATCTTGCTGCTGATGAGGGGAAGTTGGGGTTTTGGCCCGTCTGCCTTCCTGCCATCAATCCAAGTACCCAGAGACGTGCTGCCAGCCATCAGCCACGCCGCTTCATGCTGTTGTTAACGCGAATGAGTGGCAGAGAACATGTGCCGAGTGTGTGGACATTCTTAGGATGCTGCACGTGGGAGGAGTTGATGAAACAAAGTGGTGCTCTGTGAGAACAGCCCTGTTTTTGTGGAAGCTGGGGATTTCCATCACTTGAGCAGTATATACGGGGAGAGAGGGAAGGAGGGAAAGCAAGACAGAGACATAACAGAGAAACTGAGAGCATGCTGCTTCCTGCAACTCTGGAAAGACCCTTTCCGACAATTTCTCCATTTCCTTACTTAACAGCTTTGTTCACTTCTCTTACACACAGACGCACGCCCTGCACCACACTCTGGATTAAGTGGCTATTGTGATGTTGGTGTGCTTTTAACTTCAGTGTTTCCTGCTGCCACAGAAACGCTTCCTCCCGTGCAATACTTTCAGTTTTAATCAATTTAGTGATTACAATACAAGCTCCCGACTAGGCTAAACATATAGATATATAAGCTTTCTATTATTCAGAACATTAAGGTTTCAGTACATTTTAAATTAAACCGTGAATCAGAAGGTCAAGAATGAACTTTGATGCTTTGATGAAAGCCAGCAGAAGTCCCGATAAAAGCCCAGTGAAGCAGAGAAATGGGTTCAGGTCTTTTTATCCAATTAGAGCAGAATTGGGAAAAAATACAAAGTGCTTTACAATAAAACACTTTAAATCTGGTTCCAGTTCTTTTAAATATTTAAAGAAATTCCAATGCTAGGAGGCACATGTTGAAACGCTCAATAACCCTGGCCAGAAACCGAAGAAGACTGATAGGTTTGTAGCTTGAACCCATCCGCTGGAACGTTGAAGACAATATAATTACAC
>NW_005187422.1:53553-56741 GCF_000239375.1 Pundamilia nyererei
ACCTCTCATGCTCCCAAAGTGCTGTCTAATACACACAAAGTTTGCAGACTATCAAGGATCAAAACCTCTACCAATCTACAACTAATTACAAAACTCTAAGCATATATAAGTAAATATTTCTAAGCATAAATGACAATCAACAATACAAACTCTAACAAAGACTGTACCAATTTAAAGCAACAATACAGTCATTAAAGCAATACTATAGCCCTAAAACTGAGTCTAGAACCCACAGTTCTATACTTAAAATGGCTAAACTATAGCAGCTAGCCTGAGAAAGCTGAAGGCTGGTGAACAGACATCTAGTATGAGTAAAGATCTGGCAACAGGTCAGTAGGAGAGAGAGCAAAGTGTGAATAACTCCTACAAAATGAGCTTAAAAGATTTGTAAGTTTAGCTGTAGACATCAAATAAAACGAAACTCCTCACAAAACATCTACATTCGTGTAAAATAGTAATCTTTTCGCAATACTGGTCTGAAGTAACATTTCAGATATGTTGTGGTTGTGGCGGCACCCATAATCTTCAGAGAGCAGAAACATGTTTCATCAGCTATTTTAAAAGGCCAAAAGGCATGACCAGCACACACGGCCCGATGGCCTGTTTTACAAAGCTAATAGATGGAGTATCCCCAGCTAAATATACACTCACACCTGCTCTTGTAATTGTGGCAAAGGGCTTAGAGGAAAAAATATGCCATCTTATCACCATCCATCATCAGGGGGCTGTGCGACATTTAGAGTGACTCGTGCCACAAATAGAAACAGCTCTACGATGTAATGCAGTGTAACAAAATGGCCTTACAAATGTTACTGCTAAGCCGCCTGTGTGCTGTCAGTGACGCACTGAATGAATACATTTATCGAGGAGCCTGTATTAGCTATCTTTAAAAAAATACGAGTACAGAGTTAAACAAAAAATTTAACCTGCACAAAAATATAATCGTTGTTTGATGGATGGATAACTTTTGTATACATGCTATTTCCAAACATTAGTAACTATTGATTATAAAATGTCTCTCGAATTTCTCAACTACTTCAAGAAAGTTTGAACCAAGTTATGCTTTACATCCATGTCTCTGCAGATTTCTACTGGATATGCAGTTCTGACAGTCCACAAACTTGTAGCAATGACAGCAGACAGTGCTTTAAAAAGGGCACAATGCAACGAGGAAGAAGATTCAAATTCTAGCAGGTGGATGCTTCACACCCAGCTTTAAACCACATGCACAAAAGATCTATTCAATAAGCACAGTCTCGTCTTGAGACCCCAAAATTAACACGACCAATCCAGGGTCTAACCAAAATATGTTAACTTATGTCATTTAAAAATAACAGTAACAGTAAAATCCTGTAGGATATATTCTACAAATGTAACACGTCTTTACCTAAACAGTTCACTCAAAAAAAATATAGAACAAAGTACAGCATGGCACAAAAGCACATACAGTATATTGACAAAAGCACTGGGCCACACCTCAGTCCCATTACCACAGCTGAATAAAATGCAGTCTGCCTTTACAAATATTTATATATATTACAAGCTTACTGAAATCACGTGTGGTACTTTAATAGGAAGCCACCATTGCATAAAGCAGTTGCAACAAGTGAAATTTTTTCCCCTACTGTATATTCCAGCATTAACTGCACATGGTATCACTGCAAAGTAGAAGTGTTTAGGAACCACAAAAACTCAGCCATGAAGTTGCTGAGCTGCAGTACTTGGTAGCTGCACTCTGTAACTTCACCAAGTGCTGACGTGCATAAAAGATACATGACTCACTAACTTCAGAGATCAATGCACCTCTGGCATTAACATCAGCACAAAAAGTGCGCACCGGGAGCTTCGTGGGTTTCCATGGCCCGGCAGCTGTGTTGGTGGCCCAGTACTATTGGCCATATAGAGTTTGTGAGGCAGACATTTTAGCATTATGCTACTTATTTCCATGAAATTCAGGAGCAACTCTTAACAGGCACACGGCGGGGAAATGGACTAAGCTGCTGACACAGATGGGGGATTGAAACGCTAGAAAGCCTACGTGAAACACAAGCACATCTATGCTGTTAGTGGGAGACAAATGAACATCGCAATAGTAAGTAAAGTGATCAACCTCAGCCACATCCATTTCATCATCAAAGGCAATCAGCTGCAAGAGAAGAAGTATAGGAGGCAGAGAGTTAGTAGAGCTAGATTAGTGAGTTAGAGCTCTGTAACAAGTGTGCAAATGTAAAGCCTCTGAAACCCACACACAGACACACACGCAGCATGTCAGGTTAGTAAAAAAGGGCGAAGAAAGGGCTGTCAAGGCTCAAAAACAGAACAAGTTAATTGCAGTAAAGACACCTTTTTTACATCATCACTGTATTGCATCAAATATTTTCATGTTAAGAGAACTGACTATAAAAGTGCAAGTCTTTGTTTTTAAACACAGTTTGGTTGAGAAGGTGAAATATTTAGTATTTTTCCCCCAACCAGTTGCTTTCTTTCCCTCCCTGTTTATCAACACAAAAATAATGTCTTTATTTTATCAGTTATGGTTGAGTTTTGTTAAACAATAAAACATGAAATAGTCCATCCAGCAGATTTTGAAGTTGAAATTGAAGATCTAATTAAAAAAGTTTAACCATTTTCAAACACCACAAACCCCCCCCCCAAAAAAACTAACTAACAAAAAAATAAATAAAACCCTTTCTGAAGGGCTTTCATCACAAAGAAAGCAAGCAGATTTCTTTCCAGAATGAGCTCAGTCTGTAATGGACCAAACAGGTTCAGTATGCAAACCAATAAAATGAGACTGTTGTGATTAAAGTACACTCTCCTGTTAATCTTACTTGGCCTGATTAAAATGTTCTTGAAGCTTCATAGATTCTTACACCAAACTCAAAGGGACGTTAGCCATCATTACCTGTTAAATATCAGATTTAACTATTTTTTTTAATCTCTATTAATCTCTAAAAAAGGCAAAGAGGAGCCCCGATTTGAAATAACCATATGTTGATGTCCAATTATCCATCTGTTGAGGAACCATTCCCATGCAACAATTAGCACCTGATCCCTTACAAGCTTCTTACTTTTTCTGTTACCGTCAGTCATGCTTACCACACACACACACACACACACACACACACACACACACACACACACACACACACACACACACACACACACACACACACACACACACACAC
>NW_005187422.1:56761-75287 GCF_000239375.1 Pundamilia nyererei
CACACACACACACACACACACACACCAGTCATTACTAAGCACTCAAAAAAACTAATTTAAAAAAAGTGAATAAATCACAGGGTAACGTACAACAAATTCCCTGGCAGCAAATCTAGATAAAAATAGTTTTATTTTAGCAGTTAAAAACAGCAACAAGATTTTTGAAAGTTGTTTTAATGTTTTCATCTGATGTTAAAGCGCTTTATCCTTTTACTGGAAAACAAGTTGGCACAGTTGAGACAATTTATCTAGGATTAGTATAAGTGATCATTAGTAGCCAATGAATGGTGCGTAAAATGGTTGAGAGACAATGTTGGATCATGCACATTGTTAATAGAGTTAATAAAGCTGATACACATAACACTGTTTTTTTTGTTTGTTTTTTTAATTTAAGGAGAAAAGCAACATAGGAATCTTTTTATCATTACTTTTTGCAGACTCTTAAAAGCACTAAAACTAGAAAAGAAAAATCACAAACTGCCCTGGCTGCAGGAATATCAAATGAAAGACTTGATGACATTCGCTGTGTATGAGTCATTTACTTTTTTGTGTTCTACAGAGGCTCCAGAGGTAAGCAGAGAACACTCAGTTTTGTTTTTTGCTCTGTGATGTCGTGTCTTACCCTAGGTTTTGACGCAGAACATCCTGACATGTCAGAAAAGTGTTGTAACATTTTAACTCGTGTGTGGGAGAATCTTGTGCAACACTAGAACCAGAGAATGAGAAACAGGAATGAAGGAGGAACATACCTTCTCCCCATAGCCCCGGTCTTTTGACATCATTTCCCTCAGTGTCTGCAGTACTTTGATGCACAGGCGCTCCTCGTTCTCTTCTAGCAACTGTTTGGTGTGTTTGATCAGTCTGATCAAAGAGAACAGGGGCGGGGGGGCAGAATCAGCACAAACAATAGAAATAGACTGATGAACTCATCACCTTCCTCCAAAACTCTATATACTTCAAGTCTCACAGTGACAGAAATCATTTCTATGACACAGTGATTATCCTCGTTCTAAACAAGAGACTTGGAAGTTATGGGTCTAAAGCATATTTAGGTGCCTTGGGCATAACTGAAAACGGTGATTTAAGAAAATGACTTCAGCTGACTACAGCAGATGCTTCATGTTCACAGAAAACTTAAAGACTAAGTGATTCCCCAAAGCCAGTGCAGGCTGATGCCAGCAGCCACAGTTGAGATAGTTTTCTCTGCTTTTTCACCTTCAGACGTTTCAGAATGTTACAGTAGAACTGATTATGAGGAACAAATTTACTGTGCAGAACCACATGAATATCTAGGAAATAAAACAACAACAAGCGCGCTCCTGGCCCTGCTACAGACCCTCCTCTGCTGAAAAACTAGTCTCATCAGGTTGACAAAGATGCTTGTCTCCATTCACGTTTGAGGTACAAGACAAAACTACAAATGCACACATGCGAGTGGTTACAAGGGGACTTCCAAAAGCGTTCCAAAAATAGCAACAGCACTGGAAGTGGTTCAGACAACTTTAGACTCACTTTGATATGAACCCTCCACTTTCACATTTCTTGCGAGCGTCCGTGTTTTCAGGGAAGAGCAGCTCCGGACGATGCAGGACATCCACCAGCACCGAGAGCTCAGCCTGGACCAGAGGTCTCAAACGGTCCTCTAGGGCAGACACGATGTCCTATTGAGCAGAACCAAAGGTTAGAAATAACCCAGAACTGTGTTTTATGGCAAACAGCTACACTGTTATAATTGAAACAGTCTTCCTATTCCTGCATTTCGTTCAAAGACATCCAGCTACAGTCAGCCTCACATTATTTTGCTTTAATATTAATTTAACATAGAAACAGGAAGGGACACATCCAGTGCATTACACATCAAATCACACCATAATAAACACCACCGTGCCACCTTTTGCAGTGCACTTCCTGTCACGCCTGGTGATGATTACTGTGAAAATGAGTGATTCTGTGTTGGGTGCTGATTAAAGAAGTTTGAGAACATCAAGAGGTGGGAAAAACCACTAAAGCTGTGAAACTCCAACAGTCTTTGCAAAGACAACAGGAATTTGGGAAGTACACAGTTGTGGGAACCACATAAAACCCCGTCTAGAAATGGGTGGATTAGGAACGAAACATCTAAAACATCACTGAAAATGTATTTCCATAACAAAACAGCTTTGCTTTATCGTTGGAATTACAGGATAAAAAAGTCCTAAGGTTTCATAAGTAGTATCAGCAGAGTGCAGACTGATCCTTGGCTTGATTTTTCAGTCTTCCAGTGAATACTGAGTCATGTCTTACTAGAGAATAAGGTGGAGCAACATGGTCTGCTGCTAAAACCACATATTTTTCTAGGATGTAATTGGACACATCTTTTATGGTTTTTGATTGCCACACAGTTACCAAAAACATTATATCACCCTGTGCATACTGGCAACAATTAACAGCAATGGTGAGGGGGCTTAATTAACCCATTGTACTTTCACATTGGAGTTTTCAGTTATGGTAAAAAGGCAGACCGAGCTGTCTTCATATAGTGTTAACTTTCTTCCACAAAAAAACCCAAAGAGGAAGTGGAGATTCACTGCACTCATTCTACTGCCTGATAGGTAGAAACCTGTGGTAAATATCAGACAGTCATGTTGCTTTAAGAGACTTTTATAGATTTTAATCACTTCTTCTTCAGAGAAATACCAAATACCCTAAAAGATAAGACATCAATATTAGAGCAAAACTTTCATTTTTGAAAATTTGAATTTTACTGCAAAACACAAATACTATAAACAATGAATCAGTACAGATCCATTTATGTAATCAGTCTGGAGAGAAAAGCAAAAAAGCTGCATGTGTATGCTGTGCATTTGGAAATGTAGGACATCTACACCCTGTTTAAGAGAGCTCCTGTGTGCCAGACTGACAATGGCACAAATGGTCATATTACCACAACTAACAGAACTGGATGTCCCGTACCACCATGCCATCTGATGTGTCGATAATGGGCTTCATAAAAGCACTTACTGCTTTCTGTGCCCCCTGATATATTGGCCTTCTTTATGAACACACAGGTAAACAATCTAAAAATAATGTTTTCAAAAGATTGGTTAAAAAAATAAAAATAAAAAAGGCAATGCATTTACTTTAGCAATGTTTAATGCAGTCAGTGTTTTTTTCTGTCTATGTTTGCATTATTTTTTATAGCTTTTATTGCTTTCATTGATGTTTATGTTTCATTTTACAGGATTTTTGGCTTACGATTAAATAAAGCACACAAAAAATTTAAATGGATGAAAATGGATTAAGTTTATTACACTGAAACAGCAACAGACCGTCTACTGACCTGTAGCCTCTCAATGATGTTTCTGTAGTCTTTTGAGGTGGTCAGGCCGGAGTCTCGCCTGGATGTGTTCTTAGCAGACAGTCTCCAGTTGAGGATGCTCTTCTGCACGACATTGTTGGACTTGACAAACAAGTTGTTCACCTGACTGTCCAGGTCCACTGGGATAGCAATGGCTCTGCTCTTAGCTAGGCAGAAGCAGAAAGTACATATAATATGCGCCACTTTTTAACACTGAGAGGTTCATAGTCTGTGTTAGTCTTAATATCTTACCCACGTCTGACAGTACTTTAATGCAAGCCTCAACTGAGGCCTTCTGGACAGGGTTAAGCCAGTTACAGTGGTAAACCCTAAACACTCCTTGAAGAAGCTGAACAAAAACGGGCTGACGGGTCTGTAAGACAGGGGGAAAACTAATTACATCTTGCCTTTCAACAAAAGAAGGAAGGAGGAATCGTGGTGTAAAGGAGGGAAACTGTTAACAAATATTTAATAACACACAGAGTGACTATTGTGCTCTCTGAATAGCTTGAATTCATAACCCAGTTTGTGGTAGATGTGACAACGTGTGCATATAAGGGCATCAAAGGCAGACGGGTTAACAGCTTAAGATCCATTGGGCAAGCTTCCTAATCACATGCATTCCCCTTAAAACAAAACAAACCAGTGTTTAACAGAGAGTACAACAGATTTCTACCTGGCCACAGCCCTAAAGTACAATAAGTACCTCAGTCATCTTTCCAACAATGGCTGCCTGTTGCAAGAGAAAAAGGAAAAGGGTTGCGGAATTATCACGTAATGGTACACTTTAGCGAGCGTAGTTCCCAGAAAGTGCAGTTGCATAAAGGATAATCGCCATTTTCTAGTGGAACCAAATAGCAACAAAAAAGCTCCATACACAGATAACAGGAAACAAGTGTCTAACACAAAAAACCTCAAAGTTACTGTACCAGGGATTTGGAAATTGAAGGAGGTTATTGGTCATGACCTATTGGAAAGTCGTGGGGGAGAAGAAACAGGGCTAGAACGAGGTCTAAGAAACACAGTAACCACATTGCATCAGTACATCATCTGCACCAGCAAAGTCCCAGCAAAACCTTGTGCAACACACCCACAGATCTGGGAAGAACAGAGTCTGTGTGCTGACTAAACTATGACCATATAAAAACCCACACACTGAATACTTCTTCACATTCACAGCCAAAAGTTGGGAAATCAAATTTGGGGAAGTGCTAGCATTACTTACATATATATGACGAGCCAGCTATGTAAAGGGAAAAACGTTACATTTCATGGTATGTACGGTACATGCATGAGTACAGTTCCTTTTTTTCCCCCCAAACAGTGCTGAGAAAGTGTCTGATTTCTAGTCTGCACAAAGAACTCGCAGTAGCAAAACTGCTTGGAAAATACATTAAAAAAAACATGCCCATTTTACCTGAAGGCTTGTGCTCTGGTCAGAAAAAGGAGAGCTGAAGAAACATGTGACAATGCTCATGACTGTTTCGGTTACATAACGCTCCAGCATGGTGTCCGCGTGCTTCCTGTCACTGGTGTTGTTGCACACCTAAGCAAGGATAGAAGAGACGTTAGCATGACACACGGCCACTGGATCGGACTTCCTGCATGTGGCCGACGGGTAACTTGCTGTGTGTTCACTTCACGATGTGCTGACTGGATTCTCTGTCTATTTATTGTCAAATATTTTGTGGCTTACCCTACAAATGTCCACCAGGAAGTTCTCAAACAGCTTCCACATGTGGTTGGATGTATAAATCTCCTTCATCTCCACCTCTGTATCCACATAGCAGTGGTTCAGGAAGTTGATATAGGCAATCTTCACCTGTTGGATTGTTGGAAACTAAATGAGTGCACTGGTAATCAAGGTAGCTTTTAAAAACATGTATTCCCAATGCTCTTCTCGATCAGAATAAACTAGAATAAAGTGTATTCACTCAACTTTAAAGTGAGTGAAGAAAAAGTCTTCCATACCTCAGGAATACAATCTTCATGGGTGACAACCCGCACAATATCATCCAGGGGCAGCAGAGAGTTGCACTTGATCTCGGTGTAGACGTTCTTGCCCTCAGTGCAAACAGCCAGCAGTTCGACCAGGTGTATGTGGTACATCAGAGGGCTGTTTTCATCCATGCGATCCCGCTCTGAACGCATCATCTGGACAAGGGTCTGAAATGAGGCACGGTCGTTGTAGAACACCAGGACATCCTCGCCGGAGTTTACCAGCTGAGTGGGAGAGAGAGTCACAGCCGAGTGTACAGTGTTATTCCCAAACTGTCGCCCCTGTATTAGACACCACAAGCATTACTCAAACAACAGACCTCTGCCATGACAATGTCCTGACACTTCTTGATGAACTTGTTCTCGGCCTTGACAATGGTTTGCAGAAACTTGAGATACTGGACATGCCGACCATGCGACTCAGTACAGTGGACAAAGTGCTGAACCACACGCTCGTTAATCTCGCTGCAGAGCTGGAAGTTATTCATGAAGATGTGCTGCATGGTGACAGCCTCCAGGATCTGGGAATGAAACAGAAGAGAACATACATTTTCCCAATATGTGGTATTTTGGGATATTTAAGTCTTCGACTCGCCCAAGGAGTAGCTGTGAGATGCTTGTGATGCTTACCCCCGGGTTGAGAAATAAGTTTATATGCTTGTGGAGAAGAGCCTGGTTCTGCTGATTTCCTGCACAGAAATTCTGCAGGAACTCGTGGGCCAATTTCATGATTTCCTGCATCCGTACATCCTCACCCTGGTGCAGATAATACAGAGCTTCTTTTCAGTTATGTAACATTAATGGACAATTGCAAGCAAAGGAAAGCAATGAGGATCTTTAAAGCTTTTTAACGATTCTACATTTGCATTCTGTTTCAGTGTCTGACCTTCTCATAGGGGATCTGCAGGAGTTCTAGCACCACACTGTGAGCTCCCATGTTCCTCAGCAGCCTCTGCTGCTGTTTCCTGCTCTTTTTCCCTGAGCTTCCCTCCTGGACACACAGCTTACTGAGGCGCAGCAGGATCTAAAAAACACAGACACACACAGAAGCAACATTTTAATAATCAGCAGTAAATCTAAAATGAAAATATAACTTCAAAGGCAAACGATTATACCTCTTTTACAACTCTGTAGTTGTAACTGCTGGTACTTTCAGTCTTCTTCTTGTCTGAATCTCCCTGTAAATCAAGAAGCAATTATGAGTCCTTTCAATAATAACTCTACATTCAGGAAAACCTTTCCACATTCAAATTTTCAGCGTACCTTCTTTTTGTTGTCAGATTCTGAGGGGCCATCTCCGTCCATCCCATCTTCTCCTTGCCTTTTGTAAACCCACAGTTCAGACTTCTCCACAATAGAACGCAGCTGGTCCAGATCTGACTTGATCTGCTTGTAGTTCTCAACATCCTGACTGGTCACCAGGAGCTGGACCTTTTAAGGTTTAACAAAAAAATCTTTTTTTAATGTTTTCATCAAATTTAACTTCATCTGTAAAAAGTCAAGTTATTAGAATTATTTCAGAGGACTTGCTATTAAAATCAGGTGTGGATGACTTACTTGTTTGAAGGCCATGAGGACCTCTTGTCTCTGGCTGAAGTGTCTGAAGAGCAGGTGAAGCGCTCCAGACACGAGGGGCGGGTAGTCATGCATGGTCAGGTGCAGAAGGACCCGCAGGAAAGTGCGACCACCATGGTCATCCAGGTCTAGTGGGGTGTTTTCTTCACTAAACAAAAAAATGACAAACACTACCTCAATTTTACTTTATTAAAAAAAACTTACTACAGGCAATTAAAGCCCATTAAAAAACTTAAGAATCCAATTTAAGAATCACCTTCCTCCAAAGATCCCTTCTGCTTGTTCCTCAATGTTTTCAAAGTCAAAATTTCCTTAAAAAAAAGAAAAGAAAAAATACTTCAAATAAGTTCTTTATAATTATATACATATATGTTAAATAATGTAATTAACATGGTTAAGAGTTTCACACCTGGCATCGGACCTGTGACATTATTGGATCCATTCTGAATAGCAGTGTTGTCTCCTTGTGGGTTGTTCTCATCAAATTCTCGTTTGAAAATACAGAGAAGGCAGGAGATCCTGTAGTCTAGCCGAACGTTCAAAATGAACTGAATAAAACAGATAAAAAGTTACAATATAGTCGAAGGATTTTTAAAAAAGAATAATGATGATCCTGATGTCGTGCCTGCAGAATCTCAATGATCTTGAGCTTTGTGTCCATGACCATGATATCTTCTCTCTCCGGTTCAGTCTGAGTTTTAACCACATCGCCCTCAGGCTGATGAGTTGGTGTGGTGGGCAGCAAACCGCCTCCTCGCAGCACCACCTGGGTCATCAGCTCCCCAACTCCGTGAATGGACTTCATCACATTACTGCCACCTATAATACAGACAGAGCAAGAAAACATTCAAATCTGCATAAAGGAGAAAAAAAATAGTGAAATGAAACTCTAATTTTAGGTCAGATGTTATTTGTTGATACTATTTCTCCTTAAAACTCTACACACCCGGAAAAGTGAGAGCTTGATAAAATCGTTGCTGCAAGAAAGTATTCAGGCTAAGGGAAAACATTCACTCTTTACCTTTGTTTTCTTCTTCCTTCTCTATCTTGTTAATGGGGTAGATGGTGTTGACATGTACACAGTCTAAAATGTTCAGTAAGATCTTTGTCAGTCGAAGCAGGTCACTGAAGTTGTAAAAACCAAAGTATATGAGGTTCCTTGCCAGGTTCACGACCTACAAGCAGGAAAAGAACCAACAAATGATTTACAACTTTAATAAACGGATGTCACTTCTCATCTGTTCATACCACAAACTTAGAAGCGTTACCTCGAAAGTAAGCTTGTTTTTCTCCTTGTCAGAGAAGGGAATATTCTGCGACACCACCTCTCTCAGGTAGTTCTCCACAAAATCCATGGTGAGGCTGAAGCGCTCTTTGATCTCATCCCGTGTGGTCCCATCGTTGTCATAGCTGGATAATTAGAGGAGAATCGCTTTTAAAAGACACTGCGTCGTTTCTGAAATGGCGATACACGCCCCTTTAAAGGGTTTATGATATGAACTCACTCATCAATAGCGATTTTAGATGGAATCTCAGACCACAGACGAGCATATTTGACAGGCGTGACCTGCTCCTGAGGGTCACGGTCGACATGCATGTGCAGCATCAGACGGCAGAAAGATGCTCTCAAGTCGTACGGCAGGTCCTCATCGGACATACAGCGCAGGATCAAATCCACGTCCAGCTGACCGGAGATCTTGTTGATGGCGAGATATTGACGGTCCAGACACATCCGGGCAAAAAGGTTCAGCTGGCACCTGGGAAGAAAATGCATTCTTAGTCCTTTCTAAATCTGAGCTGTAATCTTTTTATTAAAATTATCATCATAAAGACACGACACCTGTAGTAGCTGACCACCTCCTGATCCTCCTTCTGGCCTTCCTTTGCATCCTGGGCCAACTCCCGGATGCTCTTACTCCGGATCTCCTTAGAGTTATCTTTCCAGAAGAGCCACACCTCCTCTTCATCTTCCGCCTCCACTGGATTGTCCTCGTTTGTCACCACCTCAATCTCAAACCTCGACAGAACCAATCTGGTACACAACACCAACATTTTTTGTAAGCTCTCATTTCAGTTTACCACATTAAAGCACCTGATGAAAATGAGCATCTCACTTGGTTTCAATGAGGATGTCAGCATTGCTAGAGTCCAGCACAGCATTGCAGATGAGCTCCTGTGTCACAGGGATGGATTTGTTCATGGACACACAGAGATCTGACAGGTAGTCCAGAAACCTGGAGACAGATGACAATATATTAAATTAAAAAATAAAGAAACAAATTTCAGACTACAGTGGAACCCCGACTTACGAAATTAATTCGTTCCAGAGGGTCTTTCGTAAGTCAAAAGTTTCGTAAGTCGAAGCACCTTTTGAGTGAGGCGATGCGGCTGAAGACGAAGGTCTTGGTGGAGGCTGAAGAAAGCATATGTATGCATGCATGCATACGTACGTGCATATGTACATAACATTAGGGAATTTAATTCTAAACATCAAAACTAAAACTTACATTTACGTTAATTAATGTACGTACGTACACTGTGCAATGACATTTTTTTTACATTTTTTTAAACTCGCTCATATTTATGCCTTATGCCGGCCCCATTATGAATGAACGATAGGCTAATTGCAAACGAAAAGCACACAAAATAGCGCACTGCAAACAACAATACGTCTTTCACGTGGAACAGCGAAACGCATTTCGCAAACTGATTTCGTTACACGGGCATTTTGTTGTACCACGGGCAAAAATATTGCCGTCAAGTGCCTTCGTAACTTGAATTCTTCGTAAGCCGGGGTTCCACTGTACATACTATCCTATGTGAGGAAGAATAAATAAACTACTGTATATTAAAATGTTCTTGGCCGTTCCCCCTGCCTCAGTACTCTAACAGTTCAAACAGTCCTCTCTGTTTGAACCACTGGATCCACCTCATTCACACATCATTAACAGCAATTTACATGACATAAACAAAATACATTTACGCACTAGCTGTCAGCATATTCCCTCTAGTACCGAGGTCCTGCACAAGCAATTCCACTCATATTCGTACTTCACTCATTTGAATACGTTTACATAGATTTGCATTCCTTCAGAGCTGCTAAATAAGCAAATCTGACCCAGTCTAGCCACAGGGGCTCATTGTGTTACAGTTTGAAGAGAGCAGCCAGGGCGTGTCTTTCTGTAAGCCTTACCTTGGTTCCCGGTTCTTCCTCACTAGTGTGACGAATGTGTCTATCTCAGCAGCAGTTATGTGTTTTTCCAGCAGCTTCCGGTTGTTGTGAAGTAAAGCAGTTATTGTGTCTTCTGCCAACACATCATATCCTATCTGTTTCTGCATGAAGCGAAACTGTTTGGCTATATATTCCTGCAAATCAGACAAAGGAGGGGGTAATCAATGCAGAGAAAATGTCACACTACCCAAGCTCTGAGTGAAGCTGTGGTGTTGAACCTACTTGGTTCTTCCTGTAATCTTGCTGGGAATGGCGGAGCACTCTGTAGCAAAGCCTGCAAATATGTCTAAACGGTGCGTGGCGCTGGTCTCCCAGCTCCTCCAGTCGCAGCATGGGACCATCACCACTGTCAGTGAAAGGGGCTTGAAGAAGTTTGAAAATCTGTAAAAGGCAACAGGGATTTGTTTTAGTGCCTAAAGTGAACATTTTAAACCAGTACATAAACTGTCTCATAGGTTTAAGGCCTACCTGTTTAAGAATATTCTGCTCTCTCATGAGTTTCTGTCTTTCCCTGTTAGGTTTGTTGACCATGATCTCCAAGACATCCTGCCCACTGTTGGGGATGTCTACCACGAAAAAAACTAAATCTTCCAGGAGCTTTGTCACAAACCTGGAGAGGGTACAAGGTCCAACTCAACAGTTTAGTCTTAATTTCAGTGAAAAATGTCCTTCTATACTTATACTATCCAAATAAACAACTTACAAATAAAATATAAAGCCCAATAAGAAAGTTAGCAGTCTGGTGTCATACATACCTCCTTTCATTTTGTGTAATGGTACCCTTTTCCAGCTTTCCAGCAATGGACGCCAACACTTTACTTGCATCGTTAGCAAAGTCTAAATCACGCACTTCTGCTGGTGGCACTGGGACAATGGCAAACGCTTCTTTGTCTTCCTTTACTGCTGATGTTCCAATCTGGAAAAAACATCAAATCAATCACTGTAACTGTTAATAAAGACTCATTCGCATGTTGATCCACAGCAACTACTCACCCGTAGCATAACAGGCTTCTCCTCCTCTTTGTCAATGGGGAGGTTGGTGCTATGAACCCATGTGTTGGTGCACAGATGTCGTAGCCTCACATAGGAGCTCCTGTAAATAAGAGAGGAAGCTGATGTGATGAAATAAAACAAAAGACAAACAGAAGCTGCGAATCAGCTACAGAGCACAGTGGAGTGTGATGGGGACAAGTTAGCATAGCGCTTCAATAATCAGACTAATCATGGAGTAAAATCATTGTTAGCCCACGTATAAGCCTTTGATGCTATCAACAGCTACAAACGCAACCTTGTTTTAATGTTGTGGGCATTCTGTGATCAAGAATAGATACGAACGCACATTATATTTTCCTTCTTTAATAACTTTCTAAATCTTCTGTTTTAAATCCCGTTGTGTTTTATGAATATTAGACAGATTTAAGGAGGCTTTGAGCGTTCATTAAGACAGACAGCTCCATTCAACAAGCTTTTATTCCACTCTCAGGCCAAGACCTCCATTTTCAGCTCACAACATGGCTCACAATTAAGACCTACGAAAGACCATAAATCAACTCCTGTCTGAAAAAACACAGAAGACCATAAGCACTCTGATTAGATTTATTATTGGACGCTGTTATGTGACAAACGTGCAACTGATAATTGTAAACAAGCTTCCTGGTTCTGGAAAAGGCTGCTTACAGTGGCTTCCTCAGGAAAGTGTGTTGTTTGTACAGATTAGCCAGCAGTGACCTGTACAGTATTATCTCTCTTACATTAAGCACTCAACCTTTACACATAGTAAAGTTTGAGCCAACTACGTCCTTCATTCTCAAAGCATCCAGCCAGCTCCACGTGTGTGAGTGAGTAAGCGTGTGTGTGTGTGTGTGTGTGTGTGTGTGTGAGAGAGAGAGAGGTCTTCAGCACAGACAGCAGCCATATTCTTGGCAGGCATTACATAACCGCCTACTGAGGCTAACAGGCTTACCTTTGTGTACTGGTTCTGCCAGGCATTAGTTAGCCCCCTGGCTGAAGTTTGAGGGACAAGGTTATTTTAGGTTGGAGTGGGAGGCGTAGTAGTAGCCTGCATCATGCAGACACACACCTGACTATGCCACACAATAGAGGCTTTGATAGAAGGTGGGGAGAATCTAAGCTCACCTTATGTGCAGTGACAATGACGATTACACAATTGTAATGTTAGAACGACACATTCTCTCTTTAACACAGTGATGTCAGCTGGAATTGAGAAACCAAACTGAGGCTCATTACGAATAAGCCAGAGGCTTATCACCAACCTTAGGACAGAGACTACATGATATATTGCATCGTGCGACTGCTTTTGTATCATCAAATTTTAATCTAAGAAAATAAATCCAAAAAACATTTCTGCCAGATGTTTTTTTTTTTTTTTTAAAGTGTGTTTTTAAGTGATAGTGCATGTCATCTTAGAAAACTGAAAGTTTTTCCCTTATTGTGAACACTATCCAAACCTCAGCGGTTTCCTGTTTCATGCCATACTGGGACTTTCCTAACTCTCCTTGGTAAGTTTCACACAATCTCAAGCTTACCAGTGTGACACACACACACACACACACACGCACACGCACACGCACGCACACGCACACACACAGGCTCCATGATTTCTGAAAGTAAATAAAACAAAAAAAAACAACAACAAAAATTTACCCAAACAACACAACTACGTCTTTGTCTCTGGTTTGAAAGATGTGTCAGACCACTCATAACAAAACTGGCCCTTGTCCAGCCTTGCAAAACGCAGTCATCACCTCAGAAACTCCCTTTCCACTGCCGTTCCAAATTCCCCCTCACAATGCACATGAGTCAAAAGTTTACTATTGTCACTGTTTGAACTGCTGAAGTCTTGACATCATTGTGGTCTTTTTGATTAGCCAAGGTGTTGTTGAGATATTTGTCATCTGCATATTTCCCCCATATTTTACAACATTCCTGATGCTTTTTTCCCCCCACTGAAATAACAAACAAAAAAAACACTACTGAGGCATCTATGAAACCACTTATTGGTCTGATTGGACGTGTCTGAACACTAATCTTAACATCTTTTATGATTGTACACTAGGAACATTTTACTTTTGATTTCTGCATACTGTGAACTTGCATAAATTCAGTGGCTTCAGAAGCAGTATTTGTGGCATGCTTATGTGAATAAAAAAGTTTGTGTTAAATGCCAAACCTGGGCACCATGGAGTCCCCGCCTCTCAGAGTGGTAGGGTCCAGCTCAAAGATGGAGGAAATATCCATACCATCAGGAACAGGCACCAAAGTGTACATGATTTTCTCCTGTGGACCCCGCAGGCGACCACGTAAAGCTTCATTATCTCCATCCAGCTAAAGGAAGAAAGCATGCAGTGAGGAGGCGCAAACCACTAAAACACAAAATGATTGCAGCTTACGGAAAAAATATGGCTACACTATTCAACTATACTGAGGCAAAGGCATATCCAGGTTGTCTCCTTACGTCAACCCACTAATCACCAGCTAATCTGATTTTACAAATTAGATTTAATATCTGATGGAAGTTGAAAAAAACAAACAAACAATTGATCATACAGCTGGACTTTGCTGGACCAACAGCATGATCAAACCATAGATAACAACACTGACACCTAATGGCAATTTCACTTAAGACATGCATCAGGTAGGATGCTAGAATGGTGACACCATGTGGTTATCAAGTGCAACTAAACACACACAAAAACAATGAACAGGGTGCCACAAAAACTGCAGCGAACAAAAAGACAACAAGCATGCATGATCAACATTGAGACAACAAGAAATGTTTGAAATACGTTGCTGCAACTATGTAAAGACTGTGTGACAGTACCTGGAAATTAAAGGGTGTAAAGTCCACCACCTAGAGCAGGAAGCACAGACCCAGCAGAGATTTTAACAAGCAAGATTAATAACGGTGAGGCAACCAGCAGGGCATTGCAGAGCACTCAGAGGGGAAGCGATCAGGCTTACTTACAGAGGGCCGCTGCTCGGCATTCTCCTCCTCAAAGTCGGGATTAACCTGGCAAACATACATTAAAACAGCCTCCTCAGCATCATTACTTTTCATATTGCTGTCCCTTTGCTGTGCTTTCAACATCCCAGCATGTGTATATACAGTAACAAAGCTTTGAACCAAACATTTCACAGTATTGTTCTGGAAGCTCATGACAAAGTAGCATGGGTACAAAGTGATAACTGCAAATCAAAAATACGAAAGTAAACATGGTGACACACACCTCACCCATCTCAGCAGCCAAATAGCACCCTGTGGCCAAATGTTTAAACCTGAAAAGGCTGTTCCAGTAGCCTGCACCTCCCCTGCATGGGTCATGGTGAACCACCTGGCAACGGCAAAACACGCAAACACAAATTACAATAAACCCGCATTATTTATTTGAGCAACATCACTTTTACTGTGCTCAAAGATAGTGGTGAACATTAAGTTTTAAGTACTCAATTATCAGAAAACTGAGCTTCAAAGGCATTGTGCATTTACATAATTACTGACCTCAACTTCCCACAGTGCTTTGCTGCTTGTGGCAGAAGTCGCAGACTGCCGGCCGGTTGTCCTAAGAAAAACATATTGCTTCTTCCTATAGTCGTCACAAGTGAGAAACTTCTCCTGCTCCGCATGGAACAACCGGACTACATCGCCCTGCAGTTACATTGATAAACACACGTGGACAGTTACCATGGTTTTTATTCTCTTTCGACTGTTTTATTTTCAAACCTAAATGGTGTTTTTAGGTTATTGTTGTTCCTATTAAACTGCGTTTCATGTGTTCTAATACGCCTGCTTTGTAGCCAGTAAGGATGTTATATGTACATTTGGGGAAAAAATGCTTAATGTAAAAAAAAAACCCCACAAAAAAAACAACCACATGCAGAAATCTGAGCTCACTGACCCCCTTGAGTATCGTTTCCTTGTTGTCGCTCCATTTCATGAAGAGAACAACTTTCCAACTTGTGTTGCAATTCACAGAATTAACCTGAAAGATAGGAGTATTTTATTTTACTTCATATATATATAAAATAAAGTGTATGTGCATTCACCCAGAATTGGATGGACAGAAATGAAGTTTAATAAAACTGTGTGTTTTGTACCTCATTGCACCCTGGGTTGTCAACTAGCTGGTGGCTGCTTGCATGCAGAGGTTGTCCAGCATTGACGGGGTTAAGGACTACTTTATCTCCAATCACCACCTGCAGGAGCAACAAGAGAAACAAAGAAAATGGTGCATTAAATGGAGGATGGTTGGGATAACTACTGTATATTATTTTGCAATACTGAAACAAGCTTCCAGTCAACCACTAGGTGGTGCTGTAGACCATACTGTGTGGGAAACAGCCTGAGGAAAATAATGAAATTGTAGCCCTTGTCTTTAACATTACATATTCACCGCATATGAATAAGAGCAGGTATTAGAAAATAATAAAAAGAAACTTCAGTCTAACAAACATCTTTTGATCAACAGCTGATTCGTTTTTGCTGCACACAATCTGAACATTAAAAGAAATTTGAATTAGGTGAAGTAATTTAAAAAACAGTCTCACAACAAGTTTGAAATCTCTGCCTTTCAGGCAAGGAACCAGATCAACTTTAATAGACAAACTTCTACTTTCTGCAACCAGTCCAGCTGACAAGTATGAGACATTTGTCCCTCAAAGAAAAACCTTCATATTCAAACAGAATAGTTAAAGCCTTTCGCCTCTCCTGTCATTTCCACTGGTGGCGCTGGTGGAATGTATAAGTTCTGCACTGGCGCAGCCCCTGTTCCTGTGTAGGGAGGATGAATCATGCAGAAGAAAAACTGGCCCAAGAGGATTAATAAAATGCAACTTAATTAGCTGATCAGTCGTCTTAACTCTATTAGCTTCCATCCACCAGGAGTAGAAAAACGAGCCGGAGGATTAGAGGTTATGTCAGTGTAGTGTGTGCTCTTTCCATATCACCGCATCTTACTTTCCAGGTCAAAACCTGGCACCAACAATATCCACAACATAACTACACTACTAATAGTTAAAGTATGTAAGGTAAATCCACTTCTATTTAACTGCACACACCTAAACTTGCAGACTTCTTAAGTAGTTGAGTGCAGTTACATGAATATTTTTTATTTTAATATTTCAGATTTCTTGCACCTAAAGCTCCCAAACACAAATACAAAAACAATAAAATCTATAGTTTTCCATTAAATCCACTTAAAGACACTTCACAGAAGGACACTAACTGATATGCACTCACTGGTCACTTTATTAGGTATACCACATTAACTGTAATACTAATCACTAATACAATGCTAACCACCCAATCAAATGTTAGCAACTCAAGTTAATGGACATGGACAGCACAGCCTGCTGATGTTCAAACCATTCAACTTCGAGCTGACAGGAAGACAACAGTCACTCAGGCAAAAGGACATCGCTGAATACGCAGCACGCAGATGGGCTACAGCAGTAAAAGACCAAATTCTAGTCAGCCTAGAACAGGAAACTGACGCTACATTTAACGAGCGCTCATCAGGATTGGACTGCAGAATATTGGAAAAATAAACATTGTCACATCTAACCTGAGTATTGCTGCTGACCATGAGCTTTAGGAGCACAGTGCACCAATCTTGGCTTAAATCATTAAAGCACCTTTAAGATGTGGCGGAAGGAGACAAATCTGCAGCAACTTTGTGATGCCATCATATCAATAAGGACCAAAATCTCTAAGAAATGTCCCTCACCAGACTGAAAATCTGCCACAATTAATTACGGTAGGTCAAAGGGGAACAGGGTTCAGCCTGATACCTAATAAAGTGTCCAGTGAGTGGATATAATAATTTATTACTATGTAGTTATATATTTAATAAGAACTGACTTTCATATAAATACATGGCTTTTAAGTATTTAACATTATCATTGTAAACTAGTAAAACTGAAGCAAATGTTTACAGTACTGACATAATTTGGGGCTATACATTAAAAATAAATAAATAAGTAAATAAATAAACCTGAGCCGTCTAAAGCAGGTTACTGAATGTTTGTTTGTTTGTTTGTTTGTTTTTTTGGATACTGCGAAAACATCTGCAAGAACCCAGAAACAAACTGGGAGGACTTGAAAAAGTTTATCAGTAGGTTAGTAGTCAGCAGGTGAGTGTACAATTGCTAAATGTAAACCTATTCTGGCGTTCCAATTTTCTGCGCTACACATCAGTCTACGTAACTCCTGTTTTCAAACCTCTTTAAAAGTCTAAAAATATATCCTTGATTTCTCTTGCTGAGCATAATTAACTTGACTCCCACACCCTGCTCTACCCACACTGTCTCCCAGGGATCTGAGCTTGTAGAAAGGCTGGATGTAGAACCAGGATCCCTCGTTTCCTGCAGAGTCCAGCGTCACTCTCATGGCATTCTTCTCCAACAGTGCAGGTAAGCGCTTGTTCACTGTCAGGTATTTATTGCTTTTCAAGTGCAGCAACTGTTGGCAACAAGAAAAAACAGAATCACACGGTCACAACCCCCACAGCTACTATCATAATGAGACAGTGGAAAGAATTACAGAGCATGGATCATATAAGCTGACTGATACAAAAGCCTTTTATTTATTAATATTTTTAAAATGATCTCCCCTGAAACCAGTTAACCAACAAGTCACTGATATACTAACATATACACTGTATAGCTATTTATCCATGACCTACTGTATATACTGTAGTCCTTGGGGGTGTCATAGACTACATTTCTAGTTACCGATGACCTCATACTCGAGTGCAAAACATTCCTTTGTAATGTGTAAAGATAAGAGAGCCTGCAACAGATAACTTTACAGCACATCTTTGTGCTGTAGCAGTTATTTAAAACGCCTCTTTCATTAAATAGAGTTATCTTCAATCTTAAATACTGCAGCTTTTCTGTTAAGCAAAGAACCTTATCTCACTGGGCCTTAAACGCACCTGAATGACATTTCCATACTGGATAACTGTCCCCAGCAGCTTTCGGTTTTCAGACTCATTCTGCTTCTTCTCAAGATCAGCAGCATGCTAATGCACAGAACAGAGGTACAGAGATGGAAACATGCAGCATTTTTGTCTGTGCACATTTTCTACACAACAGCACAAAGTTACACAGCACTGCAAGATGTTGGAATGGTGATGTCAGACTTACATGAAGTTTAGTGAGGAGGACTGTGTCAGTAGTGCTGTTGCCTCCAGGTTTTGCTGCCTTCCAGAACTGTTTCTGTGCCGAGTATCTGTTCATAGGACACAGTTTGAAAAGGCAATCTAGGGGGGAAATAAGAAGAGGAAGGTGAAAAGTTACACTTCATCTTTTCATATCAGCAGTGGTCTGCTTGACCTCAGCAAACAGAGGAATGTGTCAGTAGAACA
>NW_005187422.1:75684-96309 GCF_000239375.1 Pundamilia nyererei
TGCCGTGTAGCAGAAATCATGTCCCGAAAACAGCTGAAGAAGCTGAACTGCCTGCTGAAGATGGCTTTATTTGAAAGGGTACACTGAAGAGTGTCAAGAAAGCAGAGGGAGCAAGAGCGGGGAAAACATGCAGGTAGGATTCGAACCTGCACCGCCCGCTCTCTGGGTGCCTGCTCGTCCCAATGAGGCAAACCCACACTCATCCCAGAGAGAAATATGACGAAAGAAAAAACTGCTTCAAATCCAGAGTTTGAAATCTGAGAGAAGGACAGGTTTCCTATCCTGAAACAAATGAAATTCATGGAAAAACGGTAAACGGTATCAAAAAGGTTCTTTCAGTGTCAGTAGTGTCTGAAGCTATACTGGCACATGGCTCATGTCTCTGGAGTTTAAGAGATATGACAAGTTGAAATGTTAAAAAGCTTAATATTTTAAAAACTATAAAAGTTATGAGCAACAAAAGATGTACCTGGCATTAGTAGAAATAACAGAACAGTTTAAAATGTGAATGGTTAAAAGGGAGCAAAGAATAAAGAAACAGGAACTCAATAGGTTGAATTCCTACAGCATTCACCCAATTGATGTAAGATACGAGTATGAACATAAATTTCACCCACTGTCACAATGAATGCTGGTCAGCTGATTGGCCCGATTGCCAAAACAGTTTGGCTCCATAACAGAGTTAATCCCTACAGACGTACACACTAAAGTGCCCTCAAAGTTTACAACATTAAACATGTTTAAAGCTTTAGGTATAAAAAGCTTTGAATTTTATGGACACCTACTTCCTAAAGAATGTGAGAGTTAGGAATATGGGCAGATGCAGCTGGCATAAACAAATATTTTTAGAGTGTTACATAGCAATAATAATCAGCTATGTGTGACTGTGCGGTACATGGACAGGCTGCTAGTATTGGCTGATGACTTATCCAACATTTCATCCAAACATGGTCAATTGTGGCTCCACGTAACACAGTGATGGACAAAATGCTAACACAGAAGCTTGCAAATTGCTAAATCTAAGAACCAGTGGTTGATTTCACTGTGACACCGACGACCTGAGCATCTTCACATTTAGCTGTTTATGTCAAGATTAAGGATAAATTGCCAGTCTCTCAAAAACAACACCTCAAAACAGTGAACTACTAAATCCACAAATAGTAATGATTATAACAGTAGAACAAAATAAAATTTACTTGTGTTGCAGGTATTTATAGATAATGTTTGCAACATGAAGTAAATTAATCGTCTTTTATCTGGTCAGACTGAATTACCCACTAGAAGCAAACATGCTCAATTCTTTATAGTATACTGTAGACACTGTACTGTATATGCTAAGTGGAACAGGAGACCCAGTGAGCTATAAATGTGGTACAGTTTTTTTAAAGCCCGAGTGGATGCTGCTGTTGGAAATGCAGCCACTGCAGGAGCGTCCCAGAGTTATCTATCATGTGGCATGGGTAGAAGAGGGAGGACAGGATGACAGGAGGCCAAGGACCAACAGAGAAAAGTGGGCTGTGGCAAAAACATCTGTCTGATGGGGTAGGCAGCCAGGAAAAGACTAAAATAGACTGGGAAGAACCTAAATATTATGGGCAGAGAAGTATTTGCTTGAAGGAACGATAATAACATGAGAAAATAGTGTAATTTACCTAAAAGACTACATTTTTTACAGCATTTACCACAATTAGGCTCAACCAAAAGCGAAAGAAAAACAAAAAGAGATGGAAGTAAGAAACTAACACATTACAATCGCTAACGAGCAACGAAATTGAGTCCTTTCTTTTAGAGCAGTTAAAAATTCAAATTTTTAACTGCTCCAAATCCAATCTTTGAACAATAAAACTCTAAAGCACACCTTTTTCACACTTAACCAATTATTATGCAAAGAGCAATAAGTATATAGGTTTTAAAGGGAAAATCACTGAAATAACAAAATAAAGACATTTATATACACTTTCCTGTCATCATTGGCATTTTAGAGAGCATCACAAGTTGTCATAGCAGAAAACTACAAGTGGATCCATTTTACTGAATGGTAGCGTCATTCTACTCTGTAACATCAGTGAATAATGAAAGAAAAAAAATAGGTAAAGTATTTCCTGTTTTAGAAATACTGCATTGTAGAAAATGAATTTCACATTTGGCCTCTGATTTATAGCTCGCAATTTGCTCCAACAGAGTGAAGTGAGGCAACCCTGATCCCTGATTCATAGTAATAACTGTGAATTTTATCTGGGTTTAGGAAGTAAGACGAAGCTACAGAGACTTCTACAGAGAATCATATTTTCAAAAAATGAAGGCCTTACACAGTGCATCCAGTACAATACCCATGCATTACCCTTTTACGCTAACATGAGGGCAAGTGAGTAATTTTTCCACTCATAAAGACCACTGCTTCTTTCTCTTTTATTGGTCCCTGTCTCTCTGCCTTAGCTCTGTTAAGCCTACCAGTGTAGTTCCCCCAGGCATCCTAATGTAACAGAGCAAAACAAAACCCTCAGAGTAGGTGTTTTCCCAAATGATTACTTAACATTTCCTGTTTCTTTAACAAGCTAATCATGACAAACTTCAAAAGGAGATGTCAGTGCCTGAGTGATGGTTCTTAAACATCTCTAATTCAATCTCTTGCTTGATTTCATGACTTTGGTTTCCTAATTTCCAACTGAAAGCTGTCATAAATAACAACCTTTTTCATTCATTTAAATGGTTTAAATTCACATTTTTCATTCCTCATGCGCACTCAAGCCCTACTGAAAATACTTGTGAAGAAATAATATGTTTACTCTGAGCCTGGAAAAAAAGAACAAGATTGGTATACATACATTCTTGAAAAAAATTAAAGGGAAAATTTTCAAAACATCTCAATAGGGGGAAAAAACTCCCTTATCCTGATAGGGACTGAGTAATGTGTTAGGAATTAAAAGATACCAAATCTTTTGATAGACATGTAGCAGCGACAGCGACCCTAGCCAAATGCAAACTAGCAAAAACAGTCAAAGAAGATGAGGAGGAAACATGTCAGCTCTAAAACCATTTTGGGTGTTGTCTCAGTGTTGCCCCTCTAGTGCACCTGTTAATTTCATTAACACCAAAGCAGCTGAAACTGATTAAAACCCCCTCTCCTACTTAACTGTACCGTTAAATAGCTCAAAAGTTAACTGACTTGATGGTAAATTAATTTAAAAAAAAAAATAGCAGTAAAGTGAAAGAAGTCAGGGTAATAAATGAAATTCTAAAAGGCCAAAACCTCTTTGTGGGTTTTCTTACACATTAGTTAATATTTGGCTGTATTTAAAACAGCAGGTAGAACAGAAATGGGGACATTTATTTCAAATATTTTACTTTTGGTGCATGACGTACATTTTGGGCACCAAAACAGCTCTGATCCACTGCATTGTAGACTTCTCAACGAGCTCTGAAGGTGTCCGGTGGTTAAGAAGAAGATGAGGCCTCCAGGGATTTGACTTGCTTGTCCAGCACATGCCACAGACAGCTGATGCTACATCACATCAATTCCCAAAGCAGTCATGAACAGTTTCTTACAGTGTGGCAGGGCAGGTAAATTTACATTTTTAAAACATCCCATGCAGTATGCGGTCTGAAGCATAGAATTCACATAAATGCCAAAACCAAACGTTTCCCCTGCTAACCATGGCTTTTTGCTCTTGCCTTTTTCCCCCTTAGAGCATCTTGCTACCTGTTCTTTCTCAGGTAAATAACAAATGAGTCCAACAACACATTCCAGTTTTTACTAATTATATGCAAAGTGCAGCTTGGATGGCATCTCAAATTATATAATATTTATCAGTTTTCTGGATTTTGTGTTTCTAACAACAAAAACAGTCATAATATTGTGCACGAGAGGACGAGTGAGCAGAGCTGAGCGCCAAGCTTTCCTGTACCCACAAAGTTTTATATGCACAGGTAAAATGACATGCAATCATGGAGTTAACCTGTATGTGAACATAGACTGACATACACATATCATAGCCACGTAGATTTAAAATAAAACTGGTTCCCTACATACATCCTTGAGATAAAGACTTTTTAAACAGCTTACAGGTTCTATTATTACCAAACCAAGACATCAGGATTTAGCTCTGGTTTCACTCTGTTTCTATTGAACACTCGCCTTAATAGAAGAGGTGATACTACTGTCTGTGGCTGGATTATGTATTACTTCACAATACACCCCCCAAAAAAAAATCTTTTTATTGCTTCTTGACTCATAAAAATGATCTGTAATCTAAACATACCATTTTATTTAGGATAATATATGTAAGTTTATGTCATAAAAGGAACCCTAGCATGATACCAGAAGTACATTTATACAGTTCCCCTGTGCAGTTACTGCAGTGTATTCATTAACCACATCTCTGAATATGATTTGAATAGGTCAGTCAGACATGAACACATTTCTTTGCATCCTCAGCTGGAAAAGCAGGCCTTGTTTAAACTCATAAAAGACTGCTGCCTATCTGCTATTCATCCAAATTTTCCCTGGTACAGAAAAGCAGCATATAAGGCTTTAAATGTGCAAGACTCATAAGGGTAGTGTGTCTGAACTGTGTGCTGACGACAAAAGTAATTCAGACTGTGAGAAGAAGACAGCGTCTCTGGATATTTTTTTCTGTGTACTAGTTTTAACTTCCAACTTCACAGAAACAAAATGTGTTCCCGAACCTAAGCTGTCATTTCCACCACAGAACTGTGGCCACTTTTACTGCAGTAGCCTGAGGGCAATGTTGTCGTAAAGAAATCAAAAGATCCGCATGATTCCTGAAGTGTTAAAAACATGAATAGGACCCCGCTAAGGACAATTTACTTTATATTGTGGCTGGAGCAGTTCCTGGTTGACTGCTCCCACTAAGTGGTTATGAAAATTATACCATTTTATTAAACCTAAAATGCTCCACTCCCCCAATAGTGACTCAATCAGATCCCCATGTCATCACACACAGCTGCAAATGTTCTACTTTGAATCTGATGCTTCAGTAAATCAGGTCAGTCTATGGTTAGCATGCTATGTGGAAAGCAATTATAGCTAAACTATGAATATAACTGAACAAAGAAATGGTTCACGCATGTGGTGTGTGGTGTTTTCCTACACAGTGCCAAACAGACAATACAGCTACACTGATGAAAAGCATAATGCATTTTCAAAAGAATACCATGATTTAAAGAACTAAATTAGTTTGAATCAGGTATTCACAGGTTTTAGAAGGAAGAACAGGACGAGTTCTAAGGACTAAAGTGAAAATATTCTGTGCTTTTTAAAAAAATCTTAGTTGTGAATTAAGACTAATTTCAGGAAACACGGAAATAAAGTCAGCGATTAAAGAATGTGTATGAAAACTGAAAGAGAAGCTAGAAGAAGCTAAACTCAGTGATTCAGAGCATGTGACACAAATTATCTACATCCGAGAGGTACACTGAACACCATCTGCATAACAAAAAGAAATATGATAAGACTGAAAGTCTTTTGTTGTACCTAACAATAGGTTGGCCCGTGAATGCACATCATAAAGGCTTTGGTTATATTTTGTAAACACTTTTGGAGCTCACGCAGCTCTTAACAAAGCCAGTCTGATCTCAATGAATGAGGAAGGTGATGTATAAATCCTCTTTGATAGCGTTGGCATACAATCAAAAGCAGAACTATACTTGGTGTTCAAAAGCAAAACACAGTCTTATTGTATTTTTAGACACATGCCTCCTAGTTAATCTGTGCATGTGTTCACGCTGTCAGTTTAGACCCTGCTATTAAGCAGGGACGGCAAGTTCCTGTGACAAGCTTTTTGTTTACAGCTGCCTGGCATTCTGCCTGAAAGAAACTACATATATGAACAATAACACAACCACACGTAATAGAGACAAAGCTATTATGTCCACACAACAACACTTGCTAGACTAGAAGACTTGAATCTGAAACCATCAGCGTACTAGTCGGGAAACTGCTTACCAGAGGCCAGTAGGTATAAAGGATCAGCCATTTCTGGCTGCCTGGTACTGACACTATATGAAGATAACCATCAAAATGACACCTCTTTTTATTCATTCTTGATTTTTCTTTTGGTCAAATAATGTGCAGGTTTATCTTTGGCTTTTTGGCTCTGGGCACAGACTATTCTCCTCCTGGATATCATCACTCAGGGATGACCTGACATAAGAGATCATCAATTGAGACATGACAGGGACACTTGAAGTCCTGCTAGGCTTCTCATGTCTAATGAGACCAATTTAATCTGTTTGGAAGGAGCACTGCTACAAGTCAGTGGATGTGTCCTTGGCAGCTGTGCCATTACACTTGCAAAACAACTCAAAATAGGGTCAGAATTTGTAATATGAACAGCAAAATTCATGAATCCATCACAGCTAAAAAGGGTTTGCTGTACAATGATATGTCAAATGTATTCTTACTCCCTTTGCTGCCAAGAGAGTATATCTGAACAGTACTCAACAGCTTCAGGTAATTATGGCAACGCAGTCCTTCTAGGTTTTCCCTACTCGACATCCTAGTATAACCATTGCCCTTTCCATCTCGAAATTATTTCACAAGCACAAAAATACTTTAAGAGTTGTGCACACAGCTTCCAAGTTAGTCACCTTTAGTTGTGAGGGTTAATATCCAAAAAAAAGAGTAAAGACTATTTCAAACCATTTAAAATATATTGTTAGTTGTTCTGAAAACAAACAGGGCTTATATAACTTATTGGGGTTGTATTATACTCTGCATTTTCTAAATAGTTAAATAAAAGATCCAAGCAGAAAATGTATGCATATAATCCATCCTGAGCATGGGCACAAATGAGCACAAAACAATTTGCTCATGAGTAACAGGTGAGACTGATGCGTTCTCCTGCATGTTTCTACGGAATCTTTCAGTTTGAATGTAAGGCAGCAGTGAGCATAAAATGGCAGCAACACAGACTCATTTCATGAAATGTTCATCAAGAGAGAAGCGAGTGATTTTTAGACCTTACCTCTGAATTTCTTAGGGGGGTTGTTGAGGTCACCTGTATCTGGTTGTACCACACAGCGATCATCCACAAGCCTGCACAGACAGCCATCATTATGAGTGAGTCAATAAGGACATATGCAAATGAAATTTGCTTTTATCCTCAGAAGGGTTTAATAACTTTTTGAATAACAGCATTCCTAATGATATTACGATATTATGAGAGAGTCATATTAAATTAGGGCGATAATTCAGGTAAAACCCATCACTATCTGGATTATTCTAATTCAAGCAGCTCATGTACCCAAAATATGACTGAATACAAAAACAAACAAAAAATAACTTTTCTTAAATAAGCAAAGTATTGTGTTTCCAACACTTTTTACTTTATTTGTTCACTGTAGCATATTCTATGGAGCCCTGTAGAGACAAAAATGGTTATTGTGTGGCCTTGAACTAGTAACATATAGCTACCAACTCAATAACTTCCGGCCACAAGTTGGCGTTTCATGGGAATGAGGTATGCAAATCTTGTGGCTGTATCTTAACTGTTTATAGTCAAAATTAGGGATGCTGCTTGGACAGGCATTTTGAACAGCCACATTCTCTGCAGAGCCCAAAACATTATCAAAGACCGTCTCACCCAGGTCACCATCTGTTTGAACTGCTGCCTTCTGTAGGCGTTACTGATCCATGAAATCCAGAGGTACCAGATTCACTCACAGCTTCCAAATCCAGTAATCGCTCCCAACAAATAAAGATAGCTCCATAACGGTTTTATACTGTGCACTTAAACATATGTCATTTTATGTATTTTAAATATATTTTATGTATGTGTTTATTTTAAAGCACCACATTAGAGCAGAACACCTAAATTCACTGTAATGCCAAGTACAATGACAATTAAAGGCTTTCTGATGTCTTAACAATTCAAAAATCGTTTAAACAAGCCAAAAATGGAGAAGAAGTCTAACAGCAAAACACTCAAAATACCGAAAAGCATAATCTACCGGAAAAGGTTAAATACTGACCATGCAAACAGTGCATGAGTATTGAAGAGACATACTTTAATAATCAAATTTAATGCTTTAAATGTATGGAATATAGGCCACACATGTTTCTGTTTATGCCATCACAGAATTATGCAGGCACGCACACACACAAACACACACACAGGAACAAACACCCCAAGTGTGCAAATGTAAGGAATGCTAGCAGCAGTATCCCGCTTTTCTTGCATGCTAGCATCAACATAGCTGTATCAAAGGTGGTTACAAATTGCTTTAGTTGACTGGTCATATTGCTGCTTTACCCTGACACAGCCTATATAGATGCTCTCATTTTCTTCATTTAAAGTACTGCAGAACTGTGCTGGTTTACACAAGTGTCATGCACTTACTCTTCACCTAGCTTGTTTAAACCCTTCACACAAAGGGTAGGGGGCATAGCCTTCAGTCAGGGCTGCAACCCCTTATAGAGACAGTGGCATCATAAAATCTTAAAACCAATGCTCTAATGCTTTTATGCATTTATAGAATAATTTGTTTATATTTGTAGTATTTCTGGTGCCAACTCCCAAAGGTAGCAACTTTTAAACATGGACTTAACTACTAGTGTACATCCCTCGACCAAATATCCAGAATCTATGAGTGCTGTGAATGTTGACTCACTGGCCTGGATTTGTGGGACACTTAAGCATGTGCTGACCAACTTTAATCACCTCAGTGCGAATGCGCAGAACATCAAAAAGAAAAAAAAGAAAAAAGAAAAATAGACACACAAAAAAAACCCCTGAAATTGACTTAACTTAGGGGTACTGCACTGACCGGTCAAAGTTCACCGTACACTGTTTTAGACTCCACTGTACCCTTAATGATGAGTTTTAACACTTCAGTATTTATCAATAAAGATTGTTTGATGACCATTAGAATAGATTCCAGATGGTAGCTCCAGTAAGCTACACTATATTGCCAAAAATATTCGCTCATCTGCCTTCACAGCCATATGAACTTGAGTGACATCCCATTCTTAATCCATAGGGCTTAATATGTTGTCAGTCCGACCTTTGCAGCTATATCAGCCTTAGCTGTTCCACAAGGTTCAGGAGTGGGTTGCTGGGAATTTTTGACCACTCTTCCAGAAATACATTTGTGAGGTTAGACACTGATGTTGGACAAGAAGGCCTGAGTCCGCTCTAATTCATCCCAAATGTGTTCTAAGGTTGAGGTCAGGACTCTGTGCAGGCCAGTGAAGTTTTTTACACCAATCTCACCCATCCATGTCTTCATGGACCTTGCTTTGTGCACTAGTGAATAGTGTTGTGGTAAAAAGAAGGGGCCATCCCCAAACTGATCCCACAAAGTTGGGAGAATGAAATTGTACAAAATGTCTCTAAATGACAAAGGATTAAGAGTTTCTTTTACAGAAGGGGCTGAGGCTAACTCCTGAAAAACCCACCCTCCACCAAACTTTATACTTGGCACAATGCAGTCTGAAATTATTCTTATACCAATCCTCGTACCAGCAAACCCAGACTCGGCCATCAGATTGCCAGTTGAAGAATTGTGATTCATTACTGCAGAGAACATCTCTCCACTGCTCTAGAGTCCAGCGGCAACATGCTTTACACCACTGCATTCAACACTTTGCATTGCAATGGTGATGTAAGGCTTGGATGCAGCTGCTCAGCCATGGAAACCAATTCCATAAAGTTCTCTACACACTGTTCTTGAAGTAATCTGAAGGCCACATGAAGTTTGCAGGTCTATAGCAACTCACTCTGCAGAAAATTGGTGACCTCTACACATGATGTTCCTCAACATCTTCTGATCCTAGTCTGTGATTTTACGTGGTCTACAAGTTAGTGGCTGGGTTGTTGTTGTTCCCAATCACTCCCACTACCACTAACAGCTGACTGTAGAATATTTAGTAGCAAGGAAATGTCATGAATGGACATGTTGCGCAGGTGACGTCCTATCACGGTACCACGCTGGAATTCACTGAGCTGATGCCTAGGTACTAGGTTGATGTAATGCACCTGTGACCATGGATGTGATTGGAACACCTGAATTCAATGATTTGGATGGGTGGGAGAATAATTTTGGCAATAATGTGTATATAGGCAGAGGCTGCTCTCACTATGACTTTTGATGCACACCCAATCATTCTGTTCTGAAAGCAGACCTGAAATGTGAAAGCAACTGCTCAGTTCAGAATAGAGAAGCAAGGTTAACTCTAGTAGACGTCCAAGGTGTAAACACTTAATGTCTTGCCAGCTCAAATATAACAGAGGAGCCCCATCCCAGCATTAGTAGCTTGTAATAATACACATTTTTTAACTTATTCAAGGTATTGTTTTTTGGTGTGTCAAGTGTACAGCACTTTGTTTTCAGCTGGGAGTTGTCTGAAAGTGCTATATAAATAAATTGGTTGCTTGAAACTAATTACTAACTGCTACTTTCCTCCGTATTTTACATGCTTCTACAATCATAGATGAATTAATCTGACACAACAGTATATGCAATATTAATTCTGCTCTGTCACAGCTCTGTGAGTCAGAAGAAATACAAGTTTCATTGTCATGACAAATCTTTTTTATGATGTCCCTAAAATGTTCCCAAGCAAGCAAAGACACACAATCTCTCCAGCATGTCTTGGGTCTGCCCCAGAGTCTCCTTCCAGTGGGACTCACCTTAATGACCTCATCTAGATGATGTCCCTGGAGGCATCCTAGCTACCTCAAATTTCTTCTGATGCAGAGGAGAAGCAAATCTATTCTTACCCACTCACAAATAACTAAGCTCCTCAACCTAAGGCTGAGCCCAGGTAATCTTTGCAGATATTTTTGCTGCTTTGTATCTATTTATCGTATCATTTGGGGTACCATCCACAATTTATCACCATAGGTGAAGGTGGGAACACAGACTGACCAGTACATTGACAGTTTCAGCCTTACTGTCAGCACTCCCTTTGCTGCAAAAGAGAAATCTGTCCAAGTTCAGATGTGACACCTGAGTTCAAAGAACTGGACAGATATTAGGTGTCTGAAAGCCTTTTTTTAGAATCCAAACAGTGTAAACCACCACATTTCAAAGGGGTTTGAGAAGTTGCTGAAATCATTCCTGTAGCTTAAAATTATAAGCTGTAAGCAATTCTCCTGTCTTTCAGGGCCTCTATTTTGGGAACATTATTCCTCTTTGAATCATAGTTTTCTAAATCATCAACCTCCAGTGAAAGCACAAATTTAAAGTCAGTAGTACGATAATTACAATTCAGGGGAAGCCCCTGGGATAACTATAAGACAGTATATCAGCACAAAGAGGACACTTGTGTAGGATGCACGAGCAGGTTGATTCAGGTGCATCTTTTTATAGGTCATTCTGTACACACTTGCACACTGCAGGAGCCCTGTGACGATGCAGAAGTCACATGTCGTGAGAAACTTCGCTGCAGAAATGAAAAGCTGATCACCTCGATCACACTGATGCACCGATGGGCCGAGCTCCAAAAGAAACATGAAACTCAGGAGTCAGTGAAATCCAAGGGCAGAAAGTGGCCTTCAGGGCTACACTATCATTGATTGTCAGCCTTCCCGCACCAGTCGTGATCCAGGTAAATGCACCTGTCTCTCAGGAGTGCAACACTTAATACAATAAATCTATTTATAGGTACGTCCTCTAAGCTATTCCCTTTAACAGAGAGCGCTCACAGAAGCGGATGGGCTGGGAGGGGGGATTACTTGGCATAACAACACAAGATAGGAAAATTGACAAGCTCCGTCATGGTGGTAGCCTTCAAAGCTGTGCTCACATTTGTTGCTATGGTAGGTGACGCATAACACTAAAATTGTTTAAGAGCATAGCGTCTGAAGGCAAGGAGAAGGGCTCGACTCATCCTCTGGTAAACGGCAAACTGAAATAGTGACAAGGCAAAAGCAGAAAAACTGCAGCTCTTAAAAGGGAGAGGGAGGACAGGACAATACAGATGCTGTGCCCATTTTCACCTCAGGAGAAGAAAAACAAACTCCCCAGGACAGCAAACAGAAAGAAGCAGGAGGGAGAGAAACAGGCTAATTCTGGGTGCTGAAGCCTAAGATGCCAGACGCTGGACAGGAACATTCACATCAATGATCGCCCGCTGTTCCTCTTTTAGCCTTCTGTTTTTCCTCTGTGTGCCAGTTGTGTGTCAAGACTTTCTCAATTTCCACATAATGAGATGCACTTTTAACTCACTGCCTACAATTAGGAAGGAGTGGGGATGTCAACTAGTTGAAAACATGGTACTCAGCATGTACCGGGAGAGTAATTTCAGGCACAGAACAGCAAGCAAACACAAAATAAATAAATAAAGCTACAACTACAGGACCTAGCACTTCTCAGAGAGAACACTGGACTGACACAGTTATCCAGAGTGACATGGTATGTTGCTGTGTATTCATAGATAAGAAAAGCTACACATTTGACTGAAATAAGTTGCAACACATCAGATACACACAGCATAGATGTCCTTAAATTTGAAGATTACAAGCACGGTGTATCAGCGTCTTCTGTAAAAGCTGCTAGAGCTGGTAGATACTGTGTTCTATTTTAAATAATTTACTAAGAGACACCATTTACCAGCCACTGCTGGTAAAACCAAGCAACAAAACTGCAGCATAACGAACAAGTTCTACCCATTACTGTACTAATATTTGAGCTAAAATATTGATGCCTGGCCATCTGCAAGACAGGCTAAACAGTGTGCAAAATAAAGCCTCCAAAGGACCAATCCTGTTACGTTTTCCTGCCTAGTCCAAATATTTTTCTATCCCAGTCTCTGCAATAACTCAACTGAACTGGAAACACCTGAAAAAACCTCATCTTTCTTTTTCATTAATTTTGGTTAAATCAGTTATTCACTATCACCTTTTTTATGTTGACTAAAGACTGGCCAATCTGATATTTGTTAGAGGCCAATATATACATTGGTATCGCCATTCATGTTGTACATTATAAGTGAAGCTTATGAAAGAAAATTGGGTGAGATACTTAAAGAAAAACAACACTTGGGTCTTTTGGCCTTGGCTCGAAACAACTCATTCATTACATGGGTTAGTTTGTTCGTTTTGCAGTGTGTTGGAATAGGGAGATGGTGGAGGAGTACTGAAAATTAAGATAAACACAGGAAGGCTTACCCTAAAGTGCTGATAAATCCACTGGTGGAGCCTTCTGCATACAGGGAACAGATGTCCCCGATATGGAGGAAACTGGACATTTTGTCTGACATGGTTTCTCTGTGGTGATAACACCTGCAGAAGGTTGACAACATGAGAATTTAAAGAATCATGACAGACAGCAAATACAAGCAAGCCATACTTATTTAAGACATTTAAATCATTTCATGCAGTAATACAATTCAGGTGTACCTATGCTGTAAGCTGCAGTGGTTATGATCACCTATTTAAACTATTATTACCTTTATGATTTTGCTACCCATAGTTTGTCTACTTGATTTTTTAGGCCATTCTCAGAGCACCACCTACTGCAAAATCACCAATGGCTATAACAAAAACTACTATTATAAACATTAACCACAAATAACTGAACTACAAAGCCGTCCATTCCCCTTGCATGGCTTTATTTTGTTGCCAGTTCTGCCTAACAGTACAGCTTGTACATATTTATGCAATATTCGTTCATAGATTTGTTAGAAATGAAACAGTAAAAGGCTTCATGTGTATTGTGCTGTTATAGCTGGGTGAAAGCAATAGGTCTGGTATTTAGGTGACCTGTTTGTTTTCAGGCTACGAGACCTCAGCTCGAATGAAAGACCACCAGCTATACCTTCTGTGGTCTATATAATCTGTGATTTTTGCAGTTACTAAGAACCACCCAAAACCTATGTCACCATCATTTCAGACTGAGAAGCTCATTGTCTGTAACACTGTAGCATCAAACATCACTAAGGGGCAAACATATTTATAGTCCTGGATGTGATTGTGAAGGAACAGAGACATTTACCAAAAATAATAAAAGATTAAAATTTAAAAAAATGAAATCAGAAGTCTCAATCCACGCTAGACATGTAAACTTTCTATTCCCTTCTCTACTGCCCTGTGCCAAAGCACGTAAACTAATTTAAACGTCTCGTGGCACATTTGAACCGAGTTGCACGAGCATTCTAGCTACATTACATGTCAGGTCGCACGAGCTGCAGCAAGACAACAGAAACAAACGAGCGCGTGGGCTACTTCCTTGACAGGGATGCTTGCATCTCAGTGACAAAATGAACAAAGCCCGAGCCTGGAAAAAAAAAAACTAGCGCGCACAGGCAAGGACTTTACCTGACAGAACTAAAATGAAGGCGTCAAAGGATAGAGGCAGAGAGAACCGCGGGAAGAAGTGGGTCAGCACGGGATAATTTCCACAGTCCTATCCTCGGTTAAGTCCATGGCAGTGAAACTCCAGGTAAGAGCAGCCTGAGCGACGTTATCTCTGACAGCTGAATGCGTCCTCGGCAACAATCCTCTTCTTACCTCCTCCACATGTCACTGCAGGAACGCCCCTTTCGTTACTATTTATAATACGGCAGTGCTTCTTGGGTAATGTAGTTCTTTAGGCATTTAACTCAAAAACAGAAACAATTTTCAACCTGGAGCGGAAATACGTGACCTTAATTATTGTAAATAAATACAATGTATTCATGCCCAGTGGCATAATAATAAAAAAGTAAAATATGTATATATTTTTAAAATGTATAATTAGCCATAAGAATGAAGAAACTCTGGTGTCTTTTAAATACTCTGTAGATAAATGGTACTCTATCCGAGCACTCAAAGCACATTACATAACTTTCCTAACACTAACACTCTTTCTATCTAACATTGATATTCCAAGAGATGCATCAGAGAGCAACTCAGGGTTAGTATCATGCCCATTTGGCATGTAGACTGGAGCAGTCAGGATATCGAACTTACAACCTTCGGATAAGCAAACGACCTGCTCTACCGCCTGAGCTACAGCCACCCCATAACTAACACTGATAAAACGTCCATAATATTACATGCCGTAAGCCTTTTGAATACAAATAAAACCCATAGACACGTGTTCTGGACTAGTAAACATATCTCTGGGGGGGTCACATGCATGTGACTTGTTTTTTTGTTTGTTTGATTTTTTAGTGTCAACATTATTTTACGTATATGATGTCAAAAACAGAGGCAACCACACTGCCTTGTAAAGAGGGGGTCATGCTGTGCATGCCAAAGTGAAAGGACACGAGATAAAGACATCCATTGTGTGGGCAGCCTCCTGTCAGGAACACTGATTCAGTCGCAAGCAGTCAGATTCCTGGGTTTGTAATGTATTTATTTGCTTTGCTTCCATTAAATTAAATGGTCTATGCATCCTAGAAACAGAGATGGACCTGCCTACTTGCCAACAAGTTTTTAAATTTGTAAGGTAAGCTTTGGCAACCTCACAACCTCAGTCTCTCTCAGTCAATTTTGAGTGATCTATTTTTTTTTTTTTTTTTTTGCAGCGACCCAGTAAAACCACAGTGTGTCATTTTAGGCTACTGAACTGGAACAGACTCTTCTGTGCACTGAAATAGTTGTAAGCACTGCCAGATGCCAAATTTACAAAGATTAATAAAAAAAAATAGGAAGGAGAAAGTCCTTAAAGTGATCCTAGCAATTCTTCCAAAACACGAATATCTGAAAATCCTTAAAAGCTTGATTAATTCATAATGAGTCATAATTGCAATTTCAATGAGGAAGCAAGAGATGTATGAGGAGAAAGAGCACTTTCATCCCAAAAATGGGCCCAGTGGTATTAACCAAGCCCATCAATTAGCTCTTGATTTGGTTTCTTAGCTACCGGATGTGGAGAGATTGTAAGAGGACTAAATGGGGTTGGATAAGTGTCCATTACCATAAAAGTGCTTCTTTTCACTTTCTACATTCCACATTTGCTTTTTACACACACAGTGGGGTCTTTCAGATGTAAATGGCTGCATGTTGTTATGTAGTAGAGCTATCTAAGGCCAAAACCCCTCTGATATTCATGCTCTGATGCTCTGTATTCTTTGTGTTGACCACATCTCGCAGTCTACTTGTACAAAACCACTTATTATTACTGCGTGTGTTACATCACTTTCTGTACAGTGAATTGCTCTTCCAGCTTAACGGCTGTCCAATCCATCATCGTTACCCAACTATGAAACAATCTCGATCAAAAGAGCATTAAAAACCACAATGTAAAAACAGACTGCCCGAATCATTGGGGGACAGATGGGAGGTGGGTGACTTGTCTCTCAGCATCACTGTCAGGACTTCACGACATCAGACACTAACCTTTCTTTACTTTAAAATATTTAGAAGCTTTGGTTGAATTTGACATTAAGTGAAGTTGAACACAAATCACTGAGTACTCAGTTGTCATGGATACACTGTACAGACGACTGGCTAGGGAGGAAGTTTATAAATATAAAACTGGACACAACTGCTGCTGTGTTTTGTGAATTGCAGAAAACGATGTCAGAAATGGCTTGATTTGTAGCTTGGTTAACACAGTGCCCTCTTTATTCTCTGGGTTCCTTTGGTCAGCGTTTTAATTCTAGTAGCCTCCTTTAACGTGAAGAAGTCACGTCCTCCAGGAAGACACACACACACACTCACACATAGGATGCATGAACACAACAGACTCCGCGGTATAGATAGATATGAGGCAGGATAGGTGTGGAGACAGCTTGATCTCTCGTGTAATTTAAGGGTCGTGGACAAGAACCCAAGATTGGTTGGAAGGACGGGTGATTCATCTCGTAGCTGACGGAGATGCACTAAATTTACAAATGACTATCAAATTAGCAAATACAACATCTGCATGCTGGGAGTGCAAAGGAGACAGTGGGATGACAAAATGCAGCGACCATCTGTGTGGGAGCAGAGATTGTGAGACTCATCATTGTGCATGTGTTACAGCGAGTATTCTCATGCAGATTCCAGGCCTTCCCTTTGCAGCAATGTGTAGGCACAATGGCTGGTAGTATTCTCTTCTGAGCCTCTGATAGGCCCTGTGTGGGCCACGCTTGCGAAACCAAGCCCCGCATTCATCAGAAATGATGGTATACAAGCAAAATAGGGGAAATTGAGGAAAAGATATATTAAAAGGCAACAGCTCAGTTTAGATCATTTCTTGGTGACAGAGTGTTCACTGTTATAACGTTAAGTTCCCAAGTCCACATCAGCTCTACAGTGTTGAAAAAAAGGAGGAAAGGAGGGCTCTGTAACCCTATCACTCTCTTATTGGTGTTGTGGATCTGGGACAGGAAACCACTCAAGGCATGAAGCCACTGGGAGCAAGAACCACAGATAATGACTTATTAGCAATTTCAAGCTAAATGTAGAATACTGGTAGAACTTCACTGTCATGGTTCCTGTTATACTTCTTTGTTTGGTTTTGTTTCGAGATTCTTTTGCAGTGGTATTTTCTAACACTAAGAAGTGAAGTTAGTTATTTCCTGTTTTTACTTTGACGGCATGTTTTATTATGTGTCCTGTTGTGATACTATTTCTTCCTTTCCATCCTCCATGACTGCCTGTCCCACTGTCTTAGCTTCACGTATTTATTTCCCACCTATGCCTAATCACCAGTCACCCAGTGTGTATGTGTGTGCATGTACTAGTCCCTTCTTTACCCTGTTTTGTGTAGCCTCTCTACCAGGTTCTTGCTTTGTGTTTCTCAGTTTGTTGCATCAGCTTATAAAGGCTCATTTCTGTTTTAGGTTGGCTGACTCCTGGTGCTTTTTTAATACTACTTCTGAATCCCAACGGAAATTATTTTTATTGGACTTCCTAAACCAATAGCTTAGTCAATATCAGCATGCAACATGCACAACTGTGCGGCAGATGGCGTAAACAAATGTGCCGTAAACAAATGTGGTGTAAAAACACACTAACTGAGCACAGGATCTTCTTGCAAAGTCTGAAAAGAGACAACAATCTGCTTTCCTCTCCTGGTCTCCCAGCCTTTTTCAGTACGTGACGTATGCAGGCTGTGAATGACATCACACCCCCGTGGAGTCGAGTCCACACATGGTACTTCAGTTTTAGTCAGATTGCACACACAGAACCACATGCAGACAAGTGGTAAGCAGGGTAGTTGGCAGCCCCAACGATGCATGAAAGCAAGCTGCTCGGAGGAAGCTTCCTGTACGTGCTTAGTGGTTGACCAATGACAGCAAAAGAAGTGAAATAGGAGAACATAATTAACCAGAAGGAGATAAGATAAGAGATTTTTTTTCATCTCAAAGCTGTAAAGAAATACAGATCCTAGCTATTTTATAGCCTGTAAGACAACAGGTATTAGTAAGACACTGGGGCATAAAGTAGAGATCTACCTCCCTAAAAATACCAGATAATTATGCTGGTATAATGGCCTGCATATCCCCAATGGAAATAGTCTGATTAGACCAGCTGCAGAGATTTTCTAATTAGGCCTTGTGATTTTTTTTTCATATAAGAAAAATCATTTTGTGCTGGATCTATATTCAATTTATAGCAAATGTAACCCACTCACTCTAAAAAAAAAAATGTAACAGTGAGTCTGATAGCATCTAGATAGAAGTGTGCTTTGGATATTTCATGGCCGATGAGTCTCCTCTTCAAAAGCAATGTGCACAGACCAGAGGATCACTTCACCACGTCACCTTGGTTACGGCATAATCAATATGACACACCGTATCCATATGTCTCCCAGGCGTCTGATGTGCACAGGTGGACGTTAGCAGAGTTTCCTGTGTGACCCAGTCCCACTGAGGGAAACAATATCTGGAGGAGGAGACAGTGGTCTGAAGTCACTTATTTAACCTGGAGAACATGTTCCATAAGCTGTTTTAAAGACGGGTAATCATTAGGATCAGGAGGATGGGAGGACTCCAGCTTCACTTTCACTGCATGCTGGAAAGTAGCAGCTTACTAAACTTAGTCTCTGTTATATGGTGGAAAGATGTGACAAGACCAATAATGGAACTGGGGCTTATATTTTTCAGTGAACTGCTGCACATGATTTAAATATCCTTAAGTGTAATAGCCTGCAGATGAGTCGTCTTATGCCGACACGCACTCTTGCTCAACCAAGCGTTTAAACTTGTGAAACAGCGGGTCATTAAGCAAAGCTTGTGATTGCAGTGGAAAATAATGACAGTGATTATATCAGTGGAAATCCTTGGCATAAGTGAGGTTGTGATTAAACCGGTTATTTTCAGGTTCTCTAAAACTGATATCCATCCTTTCAAGAGTCGCCCTTCAATTTAAGTCACACTGATAATGGTGTGACGTTTCGCTGAAGCATTTCCTAAAGTAATAATACACTCCAAAGGACAGGTCTGGTTAACAACTTGTTGTATGTAAGAGTAGAAAAAATGCACATATGTGGTGTTCTGATCAGTACTGAGTGCAGCTGTGGAGGCGGGTGCTTCTTGGGCTCCAGAACTTCCTGCTGAGCTTGCTGCAGGTGCCCTGGGCCAAATTTAACTTCACATCTGTGAAGGGAGGAGCCACGTTGAAAACCCTCTTTAACGCTACCTTCCTTTAACACTGAAGTGAAACTGCAAATTGCAATTTACTCCGCTAGATCAGAGCACGACAGGGGGAGGAAAGGAAAAAAACTACTGCAACTCCTTAGAAGAGCAGCCAGCAGTCCTATTGAACGTTGAGATACTTTGCTCTGATGGCTTCAATGAGAACAAAAAACAACTTATTTCACACATTCGACAATTATGTCAGCACAAAGGCCAATGTTTTATGTGTTCTGCTACAATCTGAGAGAGCACAGCTAGTCAGGTGTTGTCAAGTTCTTTAAAACACATTAGAATTAATAAGATAAGATAACCTTTATTAGTTATCTGACGTGTTGTTGAAAGAGACTGCAGATTAAAATATGTCTTCTCTTAACACTGAAACAACAAAGTCAAGAGTTTTAAAATGTGTCCCAAACTGGAATTTGAAATGCCTTTGACATATGAGGCCCCGCAGATATCTGTCATTTTTTCTTTTCCCCTTGATTTGGCTGCGGGATTCAAGACAAGGACATCTGCTCCCTCATCAGAGAGGTGCCCCACTTCTGAACAAATGGACTGCCAGTTGTAATTTCTCCACTGTTCATTCACCCTTAAATAGTGTCTCGCTCCTTTATCAATGTGATGCATTGCTCACATAAGGATCAAGGTGTACCTTATCTTTTGTCCTTTCGAGCTACACCAGGCAAGACATTTAGGTAAAGCCTATCAGGCCAAATCAAAGTGGGGGCAGTGAAACAGAGGTGTCATGATGAAAACAGACATATTATATAGAAGAATGAAGAATTGTTCTTAAAGGAAGACTGAGTGCTCTGACAGCACTGTACTCTTCTATTCATCTCTGAGTTCAATTCTAGTCTATTTATATAGCGCCAAATCGCAGCATGAGTCACCTCAAGCTGCTTTATTCTGTAAGGTGGAGACCCTACAATAACAGAGAGAAAACCCCAAATTATGCGCAAGCACTTGCCAGCAGTGGGAAGGAAAAACTCACTTTTAACAGGAAGAAACCTCCAGCAGAACCAGGCTCAGGGAGGGGCATCAGCTGGGAATGGTTGGGGGTGAGGGGAGAGAGACAGGACAAAAGACTCGTGGAAGAAGGGAGCGAA
>NW_005187422.1:97056-128824 GCF_000239375.1 Pundamilia nyererei
TCACTGCATCATTCCATGTTTGGCACTGATCATCACCTGCACTCATGTATATATATATCTATCTAGTTAGCACTTTTAATTCTTATTTTTATGTTTATTTAAGCGTTATATGACAGTATGTTTGCACTAAGTACCACAGCAATTTCCTAATGTTGTAAACCTGCTCAACATTTGGCAATAAAACCCTTTCTGATTCTGAGCAGAGTTTTGTATAAACACAGAGTGACAAAGAGATGAGTGAAGAAGAAATAGTGCATTGCGGGAAGCCATTTTCTGTCCTAATACTAAGTATGGTGACTAACTGCTTGTTTACCCTTTGCAAAAGAGACAGTGTTAAAATTGTCACTGAACTTTCTACAGAAAAGACATGAAACTTATTTCTATGATGAATTAAGCGTTACTAAATCCATCATCATGAGGCACTCTGAGATAACAAAGATCATAAACAGGAAGGTACAAACATGCCATCTACCCAGCTACAGTGTTTGCTTTTTGTTTTACTTCAGCGATAACCCATGACATGTTTATCTGCACCATTCTAACACAGCAATAAATTCTTGGAGTCGGTTAACTAATTTCAGTTACACAGAAATAACTTGAATGCTGTATTTTGACATGTTCTTAAATTTCCCAATTTAGGATTCTGACACCACATAGAAACCCAAATATAGAGCTGTAGTGCATGTTTTTAGTATTCAGAGCTATTTAATTTATGAATGACCCCCTACAAAAAAGAATGTGTACTGTCAAAGGTTGCAGTCTCACTTTGAAGTTATGTTAGCAGAAGTTCTTTATGCAGATATCCAAGTAACATTTCATAAAATAAATACCAAAAATTCTCGAAAAGATCCAAAAGAGTACATTTTAGTCACACTGGTATGAAACAGCACGTCATCCTATTGTGGAATTTTTTGGACATTCCAGTTTCTTGATTTGTCCTGAACACTGATACAAGCCGCTACCACACACATGCAGAAACAAGGACCGCAGTCTACGGTCAAAATCCAGTCCCACAGTGACATGGCACTGTAAAGCATGTTTGGCTTATTTTTTTCCCCCGACTGGTGGAGGGAGCTGGGAGAGTGTCTGGTAGGGAAGTTCACCTCATGTGATTAACTGCTGGTTGCTAGGTGACAACCCTGGAAAGGAGCCATACATGTAGCAGCCAGGATTTGAGCTCATCCATCGTGCACCTCTGAACCAACCGCTGCTGTCCAAACCACCGCCTGTACACACAGCCGGTTGCCATGGGGATTCCAGGGACATTGACTCAAAAAAAAAAATGACATGAGTCATGATTTTGAAGACCGACTGTTTTTCTTCTTACACTCTGTTCTTTTTTTTTGTTTTTTGTCTTTTTTTGTTTGCACTGACAGTGGAATCTAATTTTTCACAAAGGCAAAACAAAGAAAAGACCAGAAGAATTCTAAGGACTTGACCTTAAACTAAAGACATAGCAGATGCTGCACACACGAGTTATACAAATGATATATAATATGATGTATAACTTTGTACACTCTTCTCTTTTATGTTACATATGCACAATTACTCCTTTTCTGCATTTCTCTGTTAATGTTGAGTCCAAGGCCACAGGCTCAGCAGCAGCATTTGCCTGGCTATTTCTGACTACATGCTACATGTTAGCATCTGCTGTATAACACTGGACATTTGTACTGTGTTACTGGAGTCAGACAGGGGAGGTGTCAGACATGTTGTGTATTTTTTTTTATAATACCCAAAGTTTAATTTAGCACATTTTAAAAATGCTTTAAAGCTGGGGTGTTTTTCAAATGTCCAGACTGATGCAAGGGATCTTCTCATCCAACTCTTTGGAAGAAAAATATTAGAAATCCAAATGACTCCTTTAAGTTTGAACGTGGATCAGATTAGGCTCAACGAACAGAAAGAATTCCAGGTAACCCTAAGAGAGGAAGGAATATAGGTTGATACGGCACTTTGCTTCTCCACTGGGTGACACGAAAACCAATCAACTTGACAGCGGTCTCCAATTAACAGAAGACTGCCACTCCTTCCACCACCACCACCACTGCCGCTAGTCTTTCTCAGCCCCACTGTGGCTGGAGTACTGGTCCCATTTCTGGATGAAACATGGTCTCCATCCTAATTAACCCAGATGTGGATATTAATAAGATGAAAGCAGGTCTAGACTAGAAATGGGGCAGATTGAGAGAAGGTTCTGATTTCAGAATGGTCACACTTAAGTGGGACACCTTGCCCCCCCCCTCCGACAGGGGAATAAGGTCTGTTTCTATATAAACTATACCCCGCGGCTCTTTTTAATTGGTCCCACTTCTCTTGAGGTTTGAGTGCGATGAGAAGCTGAGGATATCTATGAAAGGTGGCTGTGTAGCACAACGACAACAGAGACATATCAAGCAGATGGAGACGAATGACAATTATCACCTTTTATGTGAGTTTTCCTTTTTGGAATAAAACATCTCACGTCTTTACTTGCACTGAGCTCTACCAGAGGTTCCAATCTTGATCCTATGTGACTATAAAAGGAAACCTATTAAACATCATTCTTTCACACCTGCCAGTGCAAATGACTTCACTACTTCTTCCAGAATCATGTATGGTGTGAGAAATGGGCCAGGACAGGACAATAACTATAAGACTGTAAATCACCTGGGAACAAGCCTGTCCTAATACATGAAATAGATTATACAAGTGAAAGAACAGATAAGAATGTCAGCAAGAATCTAATTGTTCTTGTTTTCATTGCATCATCTCGCAGTTAGTGGGAGACGGCATTAAGACAGTGGCAGGTCAGCAGACACTCAGGGGACCAAACAGGAAGGAAGCAGAGATGGGCACAGACATGACTCATCCAGCTCATTGTGTTCATGGAGCCACCAACATGCTGCGTTGTCTTGTGCTAACAAGCAGCTGAATTAATGAAGATTTTAAGAAAACAAAGACATGAATTAATAAGCATCAGAACAAAAGAAAAGAAAAGCTGAAGGTCTCTTGTTTTACAGTAATCTTTCAGCTGAGAATGGATAAATCCAGAGGAAGGAATTGTGTGCAGTTGTTGGAACCACAGCGACACACTTTCTTCTGGAGTCCATCTGTCCTCCTGGCCTGTGCGGCGCCAACGCTTTGCATGGGCAGCAGCTCTGCAGGACGCTGGTTACTGTATCCTCCTGAGTAGTCGAATGTCAGCTCCTCCTGAGCTTCAATGTCCCGTCCAGCAAACAGCGCCAATCTGGGAATTACAGAGTGCACACGCACTGGCACCATGACCAGATTAGGCATGCAGGAGTGGTTGAGAAAGCGACCCACGTTTCCCACCTGGGCGGGGTCCACAAACGTCTCAGTGACGGAGCCCGTGCCCGCGTGCTCCCTTACAGCGATAATGTAATTATTTTCTTCAGATCTCTGGGCAAGCTGTCGGCGCCTGGCCTCCTCAAAACTGATCACCTCCCCTGCATACTCACATACAAATGCCCCGTGTGAGATTTTCTCTAGTGTCCGGGCTCCCCAGCCCCTGTCCCGGGTTTTGTACACTTGCAATCTAAACCGCAGCCCTCTCTGCACCACCCGGTTAGAGCAATCGTCACTGCAGGTGCAAAGGGCATTACACTCAAATACAGGTGAGCAGAAACCCAAGTCTGTTCTGTTGAGGTTGAGCAGCGTGCCTGTGCCGTCATACGTCTGGCCATGGGTCTGCAGGCAGGAACAGCTGTCAATGCAGCACGAGTGGGAAAGGCAGGAGCATCCAGGAAGGGTAACTTCACTGGGGTCTTCAGTGGATCCTGGCCCCTGAACGTTATCTGGAGAGTACTGAAAGACAACATAAAGATACAATGAGCGTTGCAATTTAAAAAACAAAACAAAAAAAACAACAACTTGTGGAAATTGTGTAAAACAATACAGATGAAGAAGACAATCCACAGATAGTAATCAAATTCTTTTGGGTTTTTTTGGACAGTTTGTTAAAGCATACAAGACTTTTAAGTATCTGAAAACTGTCAACCTCCATTAACAACCACATCCACACACACAATCATAATATGTCCTCTGGAGCATCACGAGTAAGGAGTTGAAGTTTAGGAGGCAGTTATTTCTTGTACTGCGTGTTGGTAATGTGGCTGTGATGATTTTCTGCCATCTGTTGGTAAAACAATGTGTTGCATTTAAAAATGCTAAAAACCACCAGGATTTTAGGAGGTTTTTGACACTGAGGGTTTTCTAGATCACTCGGTTACTTTTATACTCATCTTTTAAATGGCATAAATGAATTACAGCATTGTTTCTGTTTGTTTGGCTGATCCGTTTACACAGCATTAGTCTTTTTTTGAAACTCTAAAATAACATAACATTGGTATCAACGCTCAAAATCGTATAAATGAGAGTTACACTGGTGACCTGGAGCAGCACCACCATACACCTCTTTGGCATGCATCTACTTTATGTCCATGTTTGCACAGGGCATGAACAGAAGGTAGAGAGAGGAGCTGTGATTCAAAGTCCACTCTCTCTGCACGTCAGTTTTAATTTGTGCTGTCATCGAGGCCACGGCCACAAAGTCAATATTAGGGGAGGGGAATTGTAGAAGTAATTCCAGTGTAATACAAATGTATTCAAATTCCATCTAATAAGCATGTACACTATATAAATGTGTAATGTAACAAGTAACAACCTACACATTCAGTGATTGGCACTTCACTCGGACATCTTGTGAGCTTTCTGATGATTAGAACATAATAAAAACACTCATGTTGGCTGAATACAACTGTTCGTATGATGCGTGGTGAATATGAAGCTTGAACTCAACTTTGAAAGCTAATGTTAATGATGGCTTAATCATTACATTTTGACCAAAACACTTTCCTTCCACTCCTGGTAATTACTGGCCCTTTATTTATTATTAAAAAAATATGTAGTTCCAGCAGTTTCGGTTTAAACAAGACGCACAGACAGTAACATTAGTTTTTCATTTGTGTCAAGACTGAAATGAAGTGTTATAATTGCAAGGTGTTAAAATATTAACCACCCAGTAAACAGCTGATGGCAGCATTAGCGATTAGAATTGCTAATGACTACTTTTGGATAATGGTGTGTGGCTACCTGTTACAGCAAACTAAAAACACTATTTTATGCGTTCATGTTGTACCTGTGCCTTTATGACAGCTGGCACAGACTCGAGCATTGACGTAAAACTAAAAGGACGAGTTTCTGAGAAATGGAGGGAATATTAGTGCTCACATTTTGATTATATTTGCATATTTTTGTGTGTGTCTCATCCAAAATACGTTATACGGACCAAAGTATTGGACACTACCTCTTAATATCTGAATCTCATGACCACAGGTGTATAAAAATCATGCTTCTAGCCATGCTGTCTGCCGTTAAAAACATTTGTGAATGAATGGGTCTTTGTAAAGACCTCAATAAATTCCGGTGTGGTATTGCAACAGGATACCATCATTGCAACACGTCAGTTCTTGAAATTTCTTCTTTTAAAGATATTCCATGATCAACTGTAAGTAGTGTTGATGCTGCAAAGTGCAAGTGTTTAGGAACTTACTAACGCCATTAAGTGACAGGCCACGTCACTAAGTGCTGAGGATCATAGTGTATAAAAGTTGCCCAGGCGGTTTTGGCCCAGTGGTTTTGTCCATATATTGTACAGCTAAGTACTACTTATTTATAGTTACATATCCACAGGACAGTTAATCTGAGAGGTTTTAAAAAGCTTTTTATGTTATGTTTTTTGTGTTCCCACCAAGTTTAATTAAAAATTCCGATGTCCCATGATTAATCTAAACACCACTAGGAAAAATAGTAATTGGCCTGTAGCGTCTCTGTTTGTCTTAACTTACAACACGTTTAATTAAAGTTTTAGTGTCACCACATTAATAAAAAGGCAAGAACTACTTCTATTTTAACCACCCTTACACTAAGCTAGCTAAACATAGAGGCTAAAATATCGGTGCAGTGTTTTGAAATGCTCAAACGTGTTCAAATAGAGAGAAAAGCGAGTTAAAGTATCGTTACCTGAAAAGTATGAAATGCCAGTCCTTCAAATAAAACGGGAACCTCCTCCAGACCTCGACTCAGATCACCGCCGTGCGCGTCAGTCACATTCATTCCTGTAGCTGCCTGAAACAGCGAATCTGCTACAGATGTCAACAAACCAACTTCCGGTGGCTTCATTAGCAACTTTCGCCCTCTAGTGGTGGCATTACACCACAGCAATTAAAGCCTGATGGCCATTATTGACCAGCTGGACAAGGACACTTATTTTTCCACGTGAAAATGACGAGTTCAAAAACAAAATCAATCAGTTTTATGACATTATTTTTTTTTCTTATTACTGAGAAGAAAAAAAAACTTCTTTCCGTCTTTGGTCTTCAGTTGTTCTTGCATCCTTTGCACTTCATCCTACAGTTGCTTCCAGTATTGCCTGCAGATGGCAGTATTTCACCAGGAAACACTAGTATGACTCTTTTGAGTCCTCATCTCCAACATATTTGCAAGAGAGGAAAGCACTTGTTTTAACAGAAGCCAAACATTTTAAAGTGCATTTAAAGTGCTGAACAACCTTATGTGCTTAATGTGCTATACCTTCTGTTTTCTGCGATGGGACTTTTCATCTGCATCCTCATCTTCCATCTCTTCAACCATGCAGAGATTCCATGTTTAACCTTTTTGTGGTGTTACACTGGCATGTGTAATTGATATGCAGTGCTTTATTCTGTGGTGGTTATCAGAAGCAGATGGAGGGAGGTCACATTGTCAGCTGGCATTTCCATGGTGCACACAAGTGACCGAGGATTTTCCTTTGAGAACCAGCCTTCATCTTTGTCCTTGGGCGAAATTAGTGCTGTCAGTAAGCCTGCATCAAGAGTTGGGACTGCATATTCAATCAACTGAAGTGAAATGCAAGCTTTTGACAATAAACTAATTGACAAATTGACTAAGTGGACAACATGAGGGACTGACAAATATAAAAGCTTTTGAAACATGTACCACAAGATCTCCTTTATCTGTTTATTTGTGCAAATTGTAAAATCTGTCAATTTGATCAGTTCTATTGAACAGATTTAGAATTCCCCTTAATTATCCAAAATATAGGAGTTTTCATCCATTTGATCTCTATGAGGTCATGCAATGGCAAGTGCTATTATGGTCCAGTGTGCAGAATTTAGAAGAATATATTGGCAGAAAATTAATTTAATATTCAGTAAAATTTTTATTAGTTTGTAATCACCTGAGAATGAGAATCACTGTGTTACTCTTACCTCAGAACGAGTCCTTTCTTTCTAAGGAGGGAACAGGTTCTCTTCTTTTAGTCGACTGTGTCGCACTGCCGTGTTTCTCAAGTACCCAAGAACAGACAAACCAAACCAAAGAGGCCCTTTTGCATTTTCAGTGGTGGGCAAGCATACATTGTGGAGTTTAAATGAATGGTTGTGGTTAAAAAAAACCTCAATGATAGATGCTGTAATATAACACTTATTTTGGTATGATGTACCAAATGCGGTCCAAGGAAAGCCAAGCCTGTGGAAAGGTTGTAAAACAGAGCAGCTTGAAGCATTTGGGACTGCAGACAAATACTAGTCAAGTGTCCACACTGACCTCTTTCCATTGTTAAAGGCTCACAGAACAGGAGTACATGAAAGCAGTGACAACAGGGTGTATTTCAAGAATAAGGCTCAGTGCAATATTCTGCTGGGAGATTTTGTATATTACCTTGATACCTACTGTCTACATGACCATGAATGCCTCTCATGTCAATGCTACTGTCTTATGGAAGGGGTGTCTTGCTGCAGGATAATCTGCTAGGCTGCACTGCAGATGCTGTTCTGGGATAGTCTGAAGAACATGACTAAGAGCTCTAAGATTGTTTATTATCCTCCATATTCCCCACTGCTTGGATATGCTAGAAAAGCAAGTTTGATCCACAAAGACCCCACTTCACAACTTTCAGGACTTATAGGATTTGCTACAAACACCTTTGTGTTTGACACTAAAAGAGATGCTGAACAAGCCACAGTGCAGTGGATCAGAGCAGTGCTGGGAGGTTAGAGGGGATGTGGCCAGTATAAGGTGGGTTAAAGTTTTACAGGTACTTTGATTTAGGGATTGAGGAGATTTTGGTACCATTTGCACAGGCACAGTCATATATTAGAATTCTTGTACGGTTCGCTCAGACTATAAAAAAAAAAAAAAAAAAAATAAATAAATAAATAAAAAAAAAATCACAACAGTAAGATTTATAATAAAAGTCAGACAGTATTAATCTAATGTTCTAAATAAAAGCTCAAGGCTGTGATGAAAACGCTCTTACAATTAATTTTAAGTGGCACAAATGTTAGCTTGTTGCTGTTTAAATAATGCAAAGGCCAAGAAAAAACGTTTGACTAAATGGTGAAAATCAGGGAATTACAAAGTCATAATTCATCCTCTGAGGAACTTTTTGACTGTATTCCACCACTTTTTCATTTGGCTGCTGTCAGCATCAATGATGGTCGAATTATGTGATCACTTTTGCTTTTTTTTTCCACTTTGTAGGCTGATAGTTTTCAACTCTGCTTACACACTGTGGCATTCATTCATTCCTAACGCACTACCCAGTCCTAACCAGTACAGATATCAGCATGATTTTTTTTTTCTTGTGTTATCAAAATGTCCCTTTTAATTTTTTTTTGAGCAGTGTATATAGGGCACATAGTCTGATGCCCTAATTAAACAACAAGCTGTATATCTCCAAGCTTACATTTGAAAAATGTTGCTTTTAAATAATTAAATATAAATGTGGTATTTTTTTTCTCTCTCACATCCAGAGGAGGACATAATATGACTTGGCATTGTGGTTGTACTTGTGCTGGTTTATAAAGGAGTGAAACAGCTTCACTTGTTCCAGATGAGGCAGGTTGATGGGGGTCCGTGGTGGGCGCCATTGTTCGGGATCTTTTGATTTTAATGAGAACACACACGCGTCCCAACACAAAGGAGCCGAGGCTGGACCGCAACTGGTTCGAGAGTTAATGAACCAAAGGCTTGAAAAGAGCATGTTCTCCGGGGAGATTATCAACCACGGTGAGGCACTCCCTCTGATACTGTGCTGATTGACTTGGCCTCAAATTGGCCGCGATCCTTCTTCCAGATTGCGAGGAAAGCTGTGCCGTGGCCTGGCCTGCTGGATGCCCTGTTGTCGACTCTGACAGTGGAGAACAAAGAAATTTTCAAAGGTTTTCCTCATCTGTCTGTGTCAGCGCGAGAAGGCGTGATTATGACAAGCTGACCCGAGAGGTTTCAAAGGGGCTTCTTCCAACTGCTCCTCCAAGTTACTCAGAGGCCATCAAAGGCAGTGAAGCAAACAGGGAAGGCGGCGTGTTTGGATCAGTCGCAGAGGCAGTTGGGAGAGTCGTGTTTGTGTTTTCGGATTTGGGTGGTTGAAAACAGGTAACTTCGGGTCGCATTCACGCACCTTTTAGCTGTAATCCCACGAGACTTCGATGTGCCTTCCTCTGCTGCCAGGCAACAGCAGTTACAATGTGTTTCACTCAAATGGCAAGATTTTGCAAAACCAATTAAGCAAGGAGTCAGAGGAGTTCATCAGCCTCCTGAGGCAAGCTTCATATTTAGCTCTTCACTCCGAGTTTGAAGAATGAATAAAGTTAGTGAGAAGTTTACAAGAAGACAATAAGTTAGACAGAGCTCCAGATTTTGATTAAAACTTTTCTGTTTTTGCAGGCATCTGAAAGACGCACAGACAAGATGCTCCTGTCACCCTAAATTACAGTCAAGACCTGCTATATTAAGAATGTCGCAGGCCAAAATGATTAAAACTAGTTAATAAATAAATAAAATTGGCCTTTACTAAAACCCTCAATACTGTCAGCATTAAATAAGAGAAAATCTTGGTCTAAGTAAAATACTGAATACTTTCTCTGTTTACAGAATACTGGACCTGTTAATGAGGCAGTGGTGTCAAACTTGTTTTAGTTCATTCACATAAAAGTCAAAGTGATCCCAGATGTGTCGGCCTAGTAAAGTAATGAAAAAGTGAAAAAGTAATGTCCTAAAATCTCATGCCAACCCTCATTTCTTTATATTTTGTTAGAACGATTAGAAACCGATGCCGTGAATTACTGAAACGTGCAAACATACCTGGAAATAAAATATATAGGGTAAAACAGAGTTTTTAAGAGTGAATATTTGGTATGACCGCCTTTATTCATCATCACAGCCCGGACTTTCTTGTTGTTTCTATAGGTAGTCTTCAAGAATAGTTCCCCAGGTTTCATGAAGAGCATTTGAGATTTCAAGATGATCCTACTCTTCTTGAATAAGTTTGAGTGAGGTGTCTTTTTTTTATAATTGAATGATTGATAGGTCAGTGTTAGATGACTTTGGCTCAGGTACAAAGATTGGACTAAAATGAGTGAAAAAGCAGCCAAAGAATAGCTTTAAGACTTTCAGATAGGGAACTATAAAGAAACTAGGGTTGACTCAAGACTTTTGCACCAGTCTGTATCAGTATATTGACATAAAAGTTTTATTTTATTTTAATTCTTTATGATTCTTCTTCATTTTCTAATCCTGTGCAATGTTGGTTTGAGCAGACCAGCAAAAGTATCACGTAAGATATGATTACAAAGGTAACAGGAGGCAATAATAACAATAATTACACCAGAAAAAGAAATGGAAAAATAATACATTGCTAAGATGGTAAAAGAGTGAAATCTGACTTTTATGTATGATTATAACGAACTCAGATCTGTATTGTAGTCACATTTAGTTACTATAATTAAATTCCTGTCACTCTCAAGAATAACACGCAGTAGCAAAAGTGTTTCGGTGTTTTACAGAGTAAAAATGGGAATAAGAGCACTGCAATCAATGCACAGCTTTCACAAATGAACTCAGCCAAGCAGGATCCCTGTAAAGATGCTGAATCTCTCAAGAGGTTCCATTCTTCTAAATCAAATCGATACCCTTTGTCAATTTCCACTTAGCCTGCTACGGGGTCAGTCCCTGTGTTTTAAATGGGTGTAATAACCAGTGGACACTTTCTCAGCAGGACCTCTTCCACTCTGGAGAGAAAAGAAAGAATTTCTCCCTGAAGACGATTTGTTTGCATTTAGCCTTCTTTGACAGACAGGTCAAAAGTTTAGGTAGTTACCTACATTAATAAGGGTCTAAAAGCATGTTCCCTTAAACGTAGCCGTTCACTTCACGTCCATGGAATTAGAACGTGTCAGTGTTAAGTTCAAAGAAATCATTAGAACAATACCATGGCGCAGATTTCACATTAGCTCGTGTCTATGCACATGTTGCGTTTCTTCAGCTTCTGCCTTGTAAATTGTAACTGTCAGAGTATAAAACAGTGGGTGCGCTCACTGTTCACTGCTGATGTTCAGTCCTTCATCAGTAACTATCATGCAGCCAAACGGGCTCCATATTTCTGAAAGCCATATGCATGCTGTCTTTGCATGCACACGGGCATGAAATGGGCTGTCTGTGAGATGTCAGCTTGCAGAGAATGAATCCAATACTCAGCAGTGAATATTTTTTAATGGTGTGTTATTATCACAGCAAGTGAAAAAAACAGTTGCAAACTAGCCTTGTTTCCTTGAATAAAAAAGAAGCTAGGTTATATGATTCTCGGCAAATATTTGCTGGTAAAATTGAATTTGATGTTAAAACTTAAAGTGCCGAATGACTGCACGCCTCTCTCGAGCCATGCGAGACTGCAAAGCTGTTCTTAAGTGGAATGATGATGTAATGCTAACTGTGAGCGTTGGCCACTACGAAAAGGCTCTCTTTTTATGTGTTCAGCACCAAAGTAATCCATATGGATAAGAAACAGTAAAAACTTATATGATTTACTCATGAAAGTGGCCACTTTCTCATTACTTTCATATATTGTTTTAGTACGTATCCAAAACATACAAGTTTCATTATATAATTTTTCAAGGGATCTTATATCTGTTTTCACTCTTGTATGCTTTTCATACAAGTTTCACACAAGACAGATACAAACTTTATAAGATTTATATATATCTTTTCCATATACTGCAGATATTACCTGATCTTAAGCAGGCTATGCTCAGAGTTTAAATCAGCTGGAAGTGACAGGTTTATTAATATAGAGCAACGTAGATTCTCTGTTGAAGAAATGTATTGTAGGTGCAACCTGTTGAGGTTAAAAACTACAAAACTAAAAACTACTACTGCAAAACTACTACAGCATAAACTGTGTTTCACTTTGTCACTGGAATTTGCATTTATTCACATTCAGATTGTGATGCAGAAAATGTATTTTTTTTTTTAAATAAAAAATTTACATTTTTTTGGTTCAAATCTGCTGCCAACGCTTTTCTTGTTACACTGCTGGAATTTCAGCTATTAGAACCCAGATTACTAAACTGATAAATTACATTTGTAGGCTGTCACCAATAAGAATACCTATTCAATCAATACAATTCATTCAACTTTAAGCTGGCGACAGACTAAAGTGATTTCCGTGTCTCCTTTAGAGACAGCGGGGTGGTATCAGAGCTGAACACACAGACTAACCTTTACCTTTCAAGTATATGCCTTTTAAAGTTTCACAGCTTTAATGTGCAGCTTTCATCTTAGAAATAAAAAGCAGCACTAAAAGCACAGTGAGCACTACTATAAAGATATCAATATATTTATTTTACCTCTGTGCACACTTTTGATGGTCAAATCGCCAATGAAGCTGAGTTTCTGCAATATTAGGTCTGCGCTCCTGTTTTATTTATAGTGTTGTAATGTCTCTGGTAATGTCTCTGACTGGAGTAAGGAGTGCTCAATCAATCCATTTTGTACAGCAGAACTGTCAAATGACACGTCAAGTGCCCCCTTTTATGTGAGAGTGCACATAACCTGGAGCAGAAAGCGTGTGTCCGAAATGAAAGCTGGCAAACACCATCGTGATAACTGTTAATCCAAAGCTCAAGTTTTAAGCTTGTCTATGTCAAACATGCTTCATTGTATATCTCCCAGGTGTATTATTTACTGTGTATATAAACATGCTGGTATGAGAGCATTTCCAACTGATTCTCGACCTGGAGGAAAGTTCGTAATTTTAATTTGAGTGAAAACCATGGCTGCCAACCTCTTATATACAATGAAAATAAATAAATAAGAAATCAGTGAATCATGAGGCCATCATGCTGTGTCACTTGGAAACTGTGACTATACAAAGATTTTTGATATAATCATAATAGTCAGAGACTTTCACCTGCTCATGGCCATTGCTCAAAAAAAAAAGGTTAATCTTTTTTATAGCAGCAGTAATGTATTTAATTACTTACTCTGAGAAAGTCATTTATCACACTGATTGTTACAATAATTTTTCGTTATTCACTGAAACGATCCAAAATGCACTACAACAGGATATAAAAGCGACAGTTATTGTGATTTGGCACTATATGGCAAGTAAAATTGAGTTGAACTGAACTGTCCTATAATTTCTGGTTAGCAACATAAATCGTAGGCTACAGTCCTGGATGCAGTTTGGATTTCACCACCCTACTCTTGTTGGTTTAAAGTAATGTTCATATTGCCACTGTAGGCCACTCTGTTATTTACCTCCTGCGCACAAACTGAAATCTGTTCATTGTGCTCAGTTTTTCTCTTTTAACCCGCTCACGGTGCAGATAACTGAAGCCCCCCTGCTTTTAAGCAAGCAGCAATATAATTGTCAGTGTCACGTAATTACTGAATTTAGCTGTTAGATTACTTCATATGTGATGTTAATCCTGCTGCACCACCAGTGCTAATGGCTCCACAGATTATAATATAAACAAAGACGGCCCATCTATTTCTTTTTTCTTACCAAGCTTAGCTTAGCATTTTTGGCTGCTGCCATATTTTTTAATCCAAACGTGCCCATATTTGGATGAAGGATTGAAGTTTTAACACTGGCCAGCTTTGTTGGCAAACTATCCCACAAACACAGGTACCCCTGCCCACCAAAACTGTGGCACAGGTAACAGAGGATACAGCTGCCTGTGTCAGATCACATGATGAGTTATTTAAAAAAGAGGCATTATTCACAGGTGGTGTTATAAAGTGTTACCAAAAAGATTACTAAATTCCTTTTTTAAACCAGATGATACATTTGCTAATTTTATTGCAAAATTGGGCATTTTAACATTTTGGGATGAGCTTCAAATGGCTACTAGAGGAACTGCTGTTTGTTTCGCACTTTTCATTCCTGAGGGACTAGTCAGGTAAGCATCAACATAATCAGGCCTGACCGATGTGTTCATAAATCTTTGCACAGAAATGCCTATCAATAAAAAGTAAACTTCTAGTCATTGTACAGGAGAACTTGAAACTGCCGCCCTGATAAAGTAACAAACCCCCACCTCCTTTACCCTTTACCCTTTACCATTCAGGATTTGAAGTAAAGGAGGAGCTTCATAAAGGTGAGACCCATTTGGGTTTGTGTTAGTCAACAGATGGCTGACCTTTTCCAACCTGCTTTCTAATGTCAGAGTTGTGCTGGAGGAAAAGTCGGAAGCAGCGTAAGGTCAGATGTAAACCAAGGTGGAAATCCACTGCTTTTTGTTTTAGTTTAACTTTAATACACAGATAAAAATGGCCACTCCCACACACCAGTTAATATGAGTATGAGTACATTTCACATTGTTTTAACAAAGCAATCAGTACATTGATGACATACACATTGTTTCACCTCCATGACCCTCAAAGTTTCATCTGTCTCCGCTTTCGTTATTTGCTTATTTTGGGCTATTTTTCACATGGATGCTGACTTTCATTGCCGAGCCTGTTTGAATTAAGACACAACTGTAATAGTAGGAGCTACATCTAAGAAGATGGAAATGAGCTTGAATCCTCTGTGTGAGCCCCGAGACTTAACACACATTCACGCTCACAGTAGGCTGCAGGCAAAAAGCGTAGCGCTTTAATTGGGCCCTCAGAGAAAACAGCGGAACAATCCATCCAACAATTCATTATGCATTTAACAGATGATTAACATTACTGAAATACATTATGGTTCCACGCTGTTATTGTGTTTTTGTGTGCCATCATTCAGACACTACAGAAGTAATAATCTCATCACAGTCGAGTCCAACAAGTACACGACAAGAACAAGTGAAGCAAATCACTTTCTTTCTTGTTGATTGTATTCCGCATTATGAATTTCAGTTTGTTTAACATCACACGGTGACATCAGTGTACGGACTGCGAAGCGATGTTCTCACCACTATTCAACGAGCAAATTGATATTGTGTTGGCACTGGTGGAGCTCATTGCCTCATTGCCCCAATACTTCAGAGACAGCATTTGTTTACCATAATTTCAGTTTTTCATTTCTGCTCTTCGGCGACCGTTCGTGGACATTTGAAAAACTAATAGAAGCTGCATTGAAAACATAGATCTGGATGTTCTTTGGAGTTTACCTAACAAGAAAAGGCTTTGTGTGACTCAATGTAGAAGAAAGAAATAGAAATTTAGAGTATGTTGATTTAATGGTGTGCACCAATGATGAAACTGAGCATGTATGCTATGAATTTGCAAGGACATTGTGAACATGCTGAAGTTCATCAGCTATGTTTACCACTATACAGTTAGCATGCTAATGTTAGCACCAAGAGAAACAAGGACAAAGAAAAGCTGATGTGGTCTATAAAGCCAGTTAAAAGGCCAAATATATTTTTTGGCCTTTTAACTGGCTTTATTGGATAGATACAGTAAAGATCACCAGGAAAGTCATGCAGCAAAGGGCCACAGGTTGGACTCGAACTCTGGCCATGTGGCATATGGTTGCCTGCGCATCCGTCTGAGCTAAACCAGCACCCTAAAACCTGTAAGGTTTAATTGGGAGTGTGTTATAAAGCCCTTCAACATAAAGGGCTTTATAACACACTCTCATATCAGTGAGGGGTTCATAACTACAGTGTTCACCGGTGTGTTATGTTACAAAGTAATTTGCTACACTACGTTTTTCTGTTCTTCTGTTATCTTCGTGACAAGTGGAAAGAAAGAAAAAAACAATCAAACAAGTTTCTTTTTTCTTGTGTATTTGCGCTACAATCAGCAGATTTCAGTTTATGTGCAGGAGGAGGAAAATGGGGGAGCGGAGGACTGGAGGAATGACACAGTAAACATCCAGATGGAATGAATGACTAATTAAGTCCATGGCAAGAAACCCCTTACTGTCACACAGTAGATTAATTTCAAAGAACAGCTATTGAACACAAGATAAATTAACTATTTTTAACCATTGCAGTTAGCTTTGTTCAGTCATCCTTGAGGGCCAAGATGTGATTTTCTTTTCTATCATAGGCTTCTATAAAGGTTCTGAGATCTTAAGGTTCTGTGTGTGTCTTTACCGTAGTTTAGCGCATTCATTTTAATATTAAAAACTCCCAGGGTAATTAGCTGTGGCTCAGGTGGTAGAGTGGGCCATCAGTCCCCAGCTTCTCCTGTGCATGTCTCAAATTATCCTTGGGCAATATACTGAACCCCAAGTTGCCCCAATACAGAATGTGAGATACAAGGTGTATGTAATCAGCATCTAGTATATGAAAGAAATCGCAGCTTAACTATCAAGCTACATGCATTTTAAATGTCTGCATCCCCACTGTTACAAATCCTGCCTCAGCTCTCCTAAATTCACTGCCATTAGCGTCTCTCCAGTGTTCTGTCGTAATAAGGGATAAAAGATGTGTTTTTGTTAATTTGCTTAGCTTCATTCTATCAGCTGGATAGCATTGTTCGCCATATACAATCTAGGTAAGGAGCACTTTACTGGTAGTGAAAATTTCATGTCTGAGAGTTTGGGGATAGCAGTAAAAAACCCTCACAGGTGCTGTCTCTGCAGGAGAGCCACTCACTTTCCAGAGGAGGTGTGAAGTCACACCCAAAATCTCCCCAGAATGTCCAACATGGAGCCATGGTGGTTATGTATGCCTGTGAGCTCATCACTTTGTTCAAATACAGGCAGAGAGAAGCCTGGGTTGTGAGAACTCTTACTGCACTTATCTTAAGGGCTCTCAATATATGCTAGTACTTTGCTTTCAACAGTGGCCTTCGTTGGGGTTAAACTTGGTCATTACTGGATGATGCTAACATATCTAATTTGCCAGGTGAGCAGGAGTCATGTAGAGTGGCGATTTCTATTTAGCATAAGATTTCACATAAGAAAAACATATGTCTTCAGTTGTAAGTATATGTATCCCCAATGCCATCATTTCTCACAGCTAGTATATGCTGTGAAATATGTTCAACATTTTCCAAACACATTGGTTAGTAGACATCAAAAATGGTGTTTCTTCTCATCTTGAATGTGAAATCACAGTGTCTGTAAATGTCTAACAAAAGCTAAGCTCACTTCTGTGCATTGCTTTAAGATAGACCCATTTACAATACTTGACGTAATATGGAAAATAAATTAGACAAAACCTCTTCAAGCAAAGAAACAGAGATCATCCAATGGCCCCCAAAAGAATTAGAACCTGCACAAATATTTGCACACCGACATTGTGGTTCTCATACAGTATTCATCCACTTCAGCTGGAGTTTTACATCGTTCACCTCGAGTGTAACAAAAGAAAAAGGAAGCCATAGACTCCCCCATGTCATTTTGCTTCACCTTCAGCGCAAAGACTGAGCTTCTCTCGCTCCGCACCTTTGAAAGCGTACATGATGTTTTAGTGGTTTCCCACCTGCAGGGTGTTGACCTTGTCAGTGGTATTTCAGGCTCCGGGGACTTCTCTCACTTGGCTGCCAGAGCCTGCAGGTGGATGAAGGGAGGAGTTGTCATGGAAACCGGCCACTGGGATGGGACACAGTGCAGGCTCCGCCGCACGCTTTGAAAAGCTTTCATTGATAGCTGTCCCAATGAGCTGATTTCCGGTCTGTTACTAGGCTACCCGCTGAGTCTGTATAAAGGCTCGCCCATTTCCTGCAGATTAAAGGACTGCAGCGGATGTTTCAAAGTAGCACTTTCAATGCTCAGGTTTTACAAATGCCCGACCACTCATGAGGTGTCTTCTTCTTGCAGCATGAACAACATTCCTGATATTTCCTTGCACAATCTATAATGATTGTGTAAGTGTCCTGTGAGTTTCTGCCCAGACTGTTTTGTTGTGAATAGTATCACATCCTGTCGAATCATTACACCTGCTATTTAGCATTCACACAACATCACATCTTTTCTAATAAAGACAACTTACCAAACTGTGACGGTTTTCCCTGCTATTAAATCAATGCAGAATCCTTAAACTCTATACCGTTGTTAAAGCAGTGATATCTGTTCATTGAAAACTATAATTGATGACAGAGAAACAGCTGCTACACATAAAGTAATGAATGGCTGATGAACTGTCCATTGTTTTTCCCCCTGCAGCGTAGGAGATTTGTCTCCATTGCAGCAATAATTGAGGCGAAAAGGGGCGGAGAGAGCACGCAGGAGAATGAACACGTTGTCAGGGGAGACTAAACGGAGATTGTCTGATTGCACCACAAGGCCCAGAGCTGTCAGTCAACATCAGAAACAAACAGAGCTTCAGGACTCCCACCGGAAAGACACTTTTTCTAGACACAGAGCCATCGCATTTTGGATTTCCATTGCGATGTAGTTCTGGACCTCGCTAGGACAGTGCTGGGCTGCACATTACTCAACATGAATTTCTCTGTTTTGTTTTGTTTTTTGCAGAAAGGGCACTGCATAATTTTACTGACGGAGAAGCACAGATGATGCTAATAATATTCCAGCGAATGAAAATCCAACATGGCACACTGATTAATAATTTTCAGCCTGAGAAATGATGTATAATTTATGAAGCACAACATGCAAAATGAGAATATGAGACAGTTGGGTAATTATTAGAACGGTTGCCTGGTGGAAAACAGTGCTGCAGCCTTTACTGTAATTGTTGATTATCCACAGTCCCCATTTCCTTTGGTTTGTCTCGATTATGTTATACTTCCTGGGGTGTTTTCTTTCTATTATGGACTTGGGAATGCTATGGCAACAAAAACATCCACTGTCTTGGGTTTGATTGACTAAATTCTTGGTTTTTCAAGTTACTGTACCTACTCTAAGGCATATTGTGCAGTAATTATAGTCTTCTGAGAGAAGAATTTAAATTGTTCTATGATAACTGCATCTTCAATTTTCTTTCCATCAACACAGCCCAAGTCTAAGTGTTGACAGACTTGGGTTACAGCCTAACACCTACAGCTATTCTCATCATACTGATATTAATAAAACCCAACATAGGATATTAATAGATGATGAGTTTTCCCCTTTAAGAATAATTTCGGCTGTTAAACCTTTGCTTCGGTCTGTCATTCATCGATTAATCGATGGCTGCATGCACCACACAATGGTAAATGAATGGTATTGCAATAAAAAAAAAAGAGGCTTGGTGTTGAAATCATGGTTTAGAAAATGTGAGGAAAAAAGATTTTATTTAACTTGTTCCTCAACGAACAACATGTTGGTGTGTGTAAACCACAACAAAACCAGTGATTGTAGACATATTATAGCAAAATAAGAAACAAAGCATTTAAGAAAGTTAAAAAGCCTTACATCTAGTTACCTAGTTTATAACATTCATATTTCTATTGCTGGCTTACAGCAGTGGCTCTGCAAACTTAAACTCTAAATTAAACATATGGTTATTTTAACGGACAAAAAGAAACTTAAATCATAGCTGATACAACGTTACGGAAGAATTTCTAACATTATTCAATAGACAGTATATCAAGTCTAAACATACTTTGTCAGCTTATATTTGAGTTGATAGACAAATTAGTATATATATATATATTTCAGTGCACAACAGTCAACGGTGAAACTGTTTTACAAGAGAAAGAAAGATTACAGTCTCTAACAGTTTTGCCAGAGAAACGAATCAAAAACATCTTGGATTTCAGTTTTTTTTCCTTTGCTCACGTGTACCGAATCCATGACGATGCTCATGCTGTGTTCATCGAAACGAGTACTAAAAGTAAAGCACAGTGACTACTAAGTCCAGGAAGCTAAACAAAGCTGCCGTGTTGTGTGTCAAACTGGGTAAAAAGGCAGTATGCTAAACTAGAGATTTGAAAATGGCGGTTCATCGCCCGCTTCAGTCTGAGAGAACAAAAAATAAATAAATCAAGAAACAAGAAAAGGAAAAAAAATGCTCAGTTCACTTTTACACAAAGAAGCAAATATGTATATTTGTGCTCCTAAAACAGTGTCCCACTTGCAAAGCTGCTCTCACCACATGTAATAACTGCGTGTGGTGTCCACCTGGCTGGGTTTGGTCTCAGAAGAACCCTCTTTGTCCTTCTCACTGTCTGCCTCCCAAAGATTGATAAGGGGGGGGTACAGCTCATTTAGTGGTATTGATGAGGTTTTCTGCATATACTTTTTCAGGGAATGGTGATAGTTTTTCCTCTTCCACCTCTTGGCAATGTAGACACCCAGGGAGGCCAGGCTGATGACTGCAAACATTGATCCCATGACTGCTGCAAGAGCAGTGTTGGTCCCTTGGTCTGACATTTCAACGGCGAAGGTAGCCTGCTTTGTCGTCACATTAACGCATGACTTTTGCGTTTGCTGGTGGATGTTTGAGACAGTGAGGCACACCTCATACTCCGTTGCTGGCTGTAAATGTGTCAGGTTGTATTCATGAACATCCACGGGTACTCTGGCAGTGTAAGTAATATGTGGGTTGTCTATTTTCATGGTTGCAGATGACCACTTGAGGTTAGAGGTCATTACATTGGAGTTTATTTTCCAGGCAACGAGAATTGAGTGAGATTCGGTCTGTTTGACATTGATCTTCATAAGCTGCGTGCTGTCTAACAGGGTGCCGTTCACCCTTATGGCAGTCACTCTAGTGTCAGCTCCCTCTGAGTTTTCGGCCACACAGGTATATCTGCCAGAGTCTTCTACTTGGATATGAGAAATTCTCAGTGTACCTTCACTACTGAGGCTGTACTTGTCAGATATGGTGTCGATGGATATCTTGTTTCCCATGGGCGTCACCCAGTAGATTTCAGGCTCTGGCTGGGACATGGCTCTGCAGTCCAAGTCCACAGTCACTCCAATGTCCAAATTTTGGTGGCTGGGGAAGGTATCGTGAGAAATCATGGGCAAGCACTGGTTTGCTAAGTTATTCTGCAAAACTTCACGCACATGCATACCCCTGAACTCTGTTGGCATGGCACAAAACATGGAAAGAGGTTCCATAAAGCGGACTGTTGTTTTGTTGGAGCTCATCCACTGGATGACACAGTCACAGCGCAGAGGGTTGCTATGGATGCTGATCTCTCGTAAGTTGGGCAGTGAGTCCACTGTGGACTGATAGAGGGCATTCAGAGCGTTATTGTTCAGCATAAGGCTCTCCAAAGCTGGAACATCACGAAAGGCCTGGCGGTGGATGTAAGAGAATTTAGGGTTGTTTGTAGCCTCCAACTTAGTGAGTTCAGGAAGATTATCCAAAGCATAACGGTCAATTGAAACTAGCTCTCCCATGTTGTTTATACCAAGCTCCTTCAGTCTCAGCATGTTCTTGAAATCTCCTTCTTGGATCTTGTGCACTGGGTTTTTGTTCAAATCCAAGAACTTAAGGTTAGGTAGTTTCTGAAGTGCTCTCTGAGGAACTCGGACAAGCTTGTTATCATAGAACGAGAGACTCTCAAGATTGTCAAGTCCTACTAAAGCATTTCCAGGAATGTCTGTCAAATCCATTCCAGCCAATACAAGGCTTCTCAGATTGCCCAGTGGTTTGAAATTAAAGTCCATTATTCCAACAACAGGATTCTCCCCAATCATTAGGATCTCTAGATTGGGTGTAGATTCAAACCACTGGCTGTTGATGGTCTTGAGTTTGTTGGAGTTGAGGTGAAGCCTGAGCAGATTATGGAGCCCAGAGAAGGCATTGGCAGAGATCGTGTTGATCTGATTATGGTTGATGTAGAGTTCCTGCAGGTTGCTGAGATCCTGCAGACAGTAATCGGGCATTTCAGTGATCTGGTTCTCCTCCAGGTGAAGTGTGGTGAGCTGGGACATATTGGTAAGACCAACATCTCGAATGCTACTGAAATTGTTCTGGGATAGGTCCAACTCAGTTAGGTTAAACAGCTGCTCTAGCTCCTCACTGGTCCTGGCAATATAGTTGCTCTGTAAGAGGAGAACCTGAGTGTCACTGGAAAGATTTCCTGGAATGCGTGTCAAACGAAGATCATTGCAGTCTACCGTGATGGCTTCTCTGTACGTGGACTGGGGGGTAAACCAGGGTCGGATCTCACACACGCACAGCTGGGGGCACTCATTGCTCTGGACAAAAGATAACCCTGCTGATACCAGGATCAGGCCAATAAACACCTGGCCCAGAAAAAGGCAGTCTAACCTCCATCTAGCCATGATGGAGAGGGACAGCAGGTGGGTCCAATGACTTGGGAAAACAGTGTGTTACAGTCATCAACCAGACTTTCCACAGATTATGTCCTTAAGTCCATGAAATCAAATGCTCAGGAAATTCACAGCAGGATCTTTGAGTTTCAGGATAACCTGAAAAGAAGAAGAAAACATGTATGTCATTATACTGAAAATAATCTCCATCTCATTTTTAGAATATAAAGGGTTGATACTTGTTAGCTAGCTTGTTATCTTGGCCCTAAGATTTGAAAAGACAACACCAGTACCGGTTTGTTGTCCAGACTGGAATAGCAACTATTTCCATATCCAGACACTGGTGCTAATTCAAGCTTTACAAATATCTTTGTTGCCCCGAAAATGGATCTTAGGGTGTATCCCCACTATGGGTACTGTGTCCGAGCACCTCTGATCTTTGTACTGCACTCCAGAGTTCTTGAAGATGTTGGCCCAGATGATGTTCAGTTGGACTTGAGCATAGTATACACGTAGTGTGATTACTGAGCAACCAAACACAGAACCCAAATCCTTCCTCAATGACAGCTGCCCTTGTAAAAATGAAGTAATTAACAAATCTATAAGGCATGTGAGAGGACAGTGTGTCACTGCTTCCAAATATGGACTCAATTAAGCCACAAAATGTTAAAAGAAAATCAGAAACTTCCTTAAGCTCTGCAAGAGCACTTCTCAAAAGCGTGAATGTGCGTGGGAGAGAATGGGTTGAAATGCTGAGACAACGTGAAGTGTGCTCAGGCCAGAATCATTAGGTGCAGTGTGAGCACTTACCAGTGGGGGGATGGGAGGAGGGGGTAGCAATTGTGCTTGGGCAAGGTACAGGTGCAACTGAGACCAGCCTAGTATATCCTTAATGACTTATGTGCCTCTCTGACTGTTCTTTTTGCATATCTCACTCACTATTGGATGAAACATGATACAGAAATTTATGTTAAAACTTAAGTGAGCCTATATTATAACATGGTACATGGTAAAGATTATACCCGCTAAAGATCAGTATTGTTGCTGCCGTGGGCGTGTTAGTATGCTGATATTAGCATTTAGGTCAAAGCGCTACTGTGTCACAGTACACCTCACAGTTACCCCGACATGGATGTATCCTCTGCTTAATCTTGTTATCTGTAGGAATTAATGAAATATCAAAGATCGTTAATGTCTCTCATAAATGCAGCAATTACACAAGACAGAAGATTAAGTAAGAACAACTGCCTCTCCACTATCCTTGTGAGACTTGTCGTTATGTGCAGCATCAACAGTTTTGAGAAAATGCAATTTCAGCTCATTACAATGCATGCACAAAACACTGCTCTGAACTACTTGGAAACAGCTCATATTCCATCGAGGGCTTTCATCTCTCCAACAGGCCCATAAGGACTCGATCATTAGCTTCTCCGAACATCATTACACCCTGTGAGATATTGGTACATGCCAAGCCTCAAAGAAAACAAAAAAAAGATGCACTGCTTAATTTTTAATGCAGTGTCTTCAGCATTCAGAATTTGGGGCAAACATGAAAAAAAATTATTTCAGCGGGCCTAGGATTTTTTTTTTTCACAAATAGCTGAATATAGAATGAAGAATGTCAAAAGTTTATTTGTTCAGCTCTAACAAGGCTTAAGACTACAAATTCAAGGAGTGGGTTGTTAGTTGTGAGAAGAAGAGAAACCTTGATCTGGCCATGCAGTCGCTTTGTTTAAGGAGTAGGAGCTTTAAGTGGTGTGATGGGCATCTGCTAGCCCATATGGCAGTAACACCTACTTCACGGAGTTGGAAGATAGAGCATTAAATCTGGCAGCTTTTACTTGAAAGCACTGCCACGTTTTAGACCCCTCATTGTGTGTGACAGCAAGTGAAATACAGTCATTACATTTTTATCTAGGACTGATAATGCTGACTTCGGTGTGGACTTCAATATTGTAGCTACCGTACAGAAACTTTACTCTGACTCCTTGACTTTTCCACTGGATGAATTCAGATTATGTTGGTGATGCTCCAGGCAGTTTTTTTAGTGCACCCACGGTTGCTGTTTTGAGTGAATTGTCTCAATAATCATTGGATGCACTGCCAATAAAATATATCTAACTTGCCCTTTTGCCTCTGGAGATGAAATGTAAGATTTTTTGTGGAGCCAAAACTTTTTAAAATCCAACGCTGTTTTTTTATTCATTTATTTGTCGAGTATTTTCTCTCAAAATCAGATACAAAGGTAAAGAAATTCCCATCAGCTTCAGCTGTGCTTACTGCCTGTTAGCAAATGCTAACATACTTAAAAGCTAAACTAAGATATGGGAAGGCTTACCAATATGATAGCTATGATAATACTACATTATCATTGTCTCTGTTATTAATGTAAGCACATCAACTTTAGCACTTGGCTTAAAGCGATGCTGCGCAGCTTTACATTCAACATCCTTTCTTCTATTTTCGATTTGTTTACATCTTTACAGCACACATGCATTTCTCCCACTTAATAACTATTGTCACTGCTGTATCTTTACTAATGCTAATTAGTAATATTAGGTTGTCCTCAGTGGCTTTTCAGTAAACCACAGAGACACTTAAGCTATCCCCTCAGTTAATTAGGTCTATTTAGGACTCCACCCACCCAGTGTAGAGCCACACAGCAGCCTTCACAATGGTTCCACCTTCTTTGTGGTCAACACCAGCTTAAGAAGATACCGCTTAAGAGGCTTTCGAGCAAGAAAGCTGAGTAATACATCTGAATGCAAACTGCCTGGCAACAGCACCAAGGAGACAGCAACGCGACTCTGTTCCGCCTATACCAGGGATTCCCCTTGGACAGGGCGGAGCATTGGTGAGACAGATCTTGTTTTTAAGCTAAAGGCTGGTATTTTGTGACGATTGCTGCGTACGCAGTCGGGGTTTGGCAGATGGAGATGATGAAGTGCAGATTAGCTGGGTGTAGTGTACTGGAATCAGACCCAGAGGAGAGAAACAGGTCACTTGGCACTTTAATTAATAGCAGCACATCAGTGGAATCTAAGACTAGAGAGCGCGAGAGCAGCGTTAATGCACCGATAATCTCGTTACAGAAACAATTGTTTAAGTGCTTGTTTGTCACTTGGTCAATGACTAAATGTTCTGTTGTTATACAGTATTTAAAATGATTTAGCTGAGTTCATGGGAATATCTTCAGAAACACGGATAAAGATGATGACAGTATATGTAAACTTTTTAAACTTGTTCTGTAAATATTGAAATTATTTTGCATAAAAGAGCACAATTAATGATAAAGGTCCATTCTGACACTGTTAGATCAGTGTCATCCTAATGAAACGACGTGTTTCAAAGCAGTGTTTAAATCCATATCCACGACATACGACTGCAAAACATGTTTAAAATATGCCACACATCAACATTATAAGGCAGATGTAGGAATATATTATTGTCTGCCCTCCTGTATTTAACACAAATGGGGATAATCTTAAATTCTCCCCGCCTGCTGAATGCTGACAACTTTGTCAGCTTTGTCCTCTTTATACAATGTAAGATTAAGAAGTTTCTTATCCCTTTTGGTACTGTACATAAAACACAACTAATACTTTAAATGCTGTTTTGATATATCTACAACCATGTAAAAGGTGAAAATTACATAAATATCAGAATCCAGATTTTTTCCCCCAAACACAAAAAATGTCTGGGGCCAAAACTGATAAAGGTTGCACAAGTCAATTGTGAGCACAAATACACAGGGAAGCTTAAAGAACCCAGGAGGTGGAGGAAAAATCAACAACACAACAGCAAAGGCAGGAAAGAGGAAAAACCAGGTTTTAACCGCAGGTACCTCTGAACCTGTGAATGGGACACTTGAACCAAACGCCACAGCTTGAGATTTCAGCTCTGTCACCTCAGACATTAATAGCAGTTTGTTATGAAGTGTTTTGTGTCACCTTCTCATCACACCGATGGGTAGGTGTTTTAACATCACAGCTCACAGAAATGCATCGGTAACCTGAACTGCAAAACTTCTCAACTCTTCGACAGACACACATTTATTTTTCATTAGTCTGCTTGACTCTTTTTCATTTCAGCTCTCATGACTACCTTTACTGTATAATTACACATTTTACACACACAGGCACACTTCAGATAGGTTTCAATGCAATGACTGCAAAAAAGAAAAAAAAGATCAGTTTCACAATTCCTTCCACAGGAAACTGAATGATTTTCTCTGCCACCTTCATCATTAGTGGGTTAAGTCTATTAATACAATATCTACGCAGTTAGCAAAGTGATCTTATGGTAATCACAGCAGCCCTTAGAGTGAAGCCAGATGCACCTATTAACGCTAATGGGGGATTGTGGCTTGCTTTCTAAATTTCAGATCTTGGCAGTGTCCTTTAATGATTCATTTCCTGGGATTTGACAAAATGCATTAAGCTCATCTCGTGGTAGGGCAGAACTTTTTCATAGTGCCAAAAGAAATTAACTTAATTACCCCGGGTGGGCACAAACGGACACCTGTGAAAACAGCTGCACATTATCTATGGAAGACTTGATTTCTGCTGTGCAATGCTCTGGTGAGACACATCACAAAGACAAGACATTATTAAGATGAAATTTAGGCATTTGTTGGTTATTTAAGCTGTGTCTAATGCAAAGCACATCCATCTTTTGCATCACAGTATCTCACGGTTACTCAGCTTCCTCCTTTCAAAAAAAGTGAGCTGACCCCGCCGTTTAGTTAGCCCTCAATCCACTGATACCTCAGTGGATACTCAAGCATCACAACAGGGCGCATAGCTCACATGTAGATTACATAGAATGTGAAAAGGAGGCTTTTATAACATTTGTTCAAATTGTTACATGCATAATTAAATTAATAAGTACACGCAGGTGCCAAATCATGTTTTTTTGTAACTCTGTTTCCTCACCTTCCTGTCTTCTTTCCTGTCTTGTCACTTTTTAATAAAGGCAAAAGACAAAAATAAAATCTGAAAAAAGAAAGAAAAAACCCCCCAATTACAGCTCGTTTTCACCAGCTGCACATGTGTGCTTCAATAAAAGCTCTCAAAGATTAAAAAACATACAAAAGAAAAGCTGAAACCAACAGGCAATTTATTAATTTTTTGAAAAGGGATGAGAGAGGGGCAAAAGGAAAAAAGTAAATACAAATGTGCACTTAATTTTTTCATATGTTCTAACTCAAAAATATTTTAACGAATAATTTCCCCATTGTTATTATGATGGGTCCCATTTATTTGGCTAACTTCGAAGCTCATCCACTTAGCATGAATAGCGGCAGGTACAGAGTCTGTCAGTACAACAGAGTCTGTCATGCTGTAAAAGCCGACCCCGGTCAGTTTAGAAACTTTTGATGCAATACTTAAAATTTCACACTCTAATGGGAACCGGGACACATGGCATTTACATCTGACCTCACACATCCCTAAAAATATCACATTTGTCTGCAGGAACTGGTGAGCCACAGGTCATGACCTGGCTAATATGCTAAGACTGTGTTTGATAATGCATCCAGTTTCCCTGCATCAATATCTGTAGAACGTGTCTGTGATGAGCACTTAATCGTGGTTCCCGTGTGTGCAGTGGAATATGTCATAAAGCAGCGGTCCACAACCTTTTTTGCACAATGGACCAGTTTATGCCCGACATTATTTTCACGGACCGGCCTTTAAGGTGTCGCGGATAAATACAACAAAATAAAACCAGTACCGGTACCGAAAAAAAGAAGATTTATTCATAACACACGTGAAAAGACCCAGGAAAACCGAGTTAACGATAAAAACGATAACAAAATAACGCTGAAAACCGATAAAAACCCTGAAAACCATACATTTCACACCTGAGCCTTAACTCTCGCGGCCCAGTACCAAATGACTCCGAGGCCCGGGGGTTGGGGACCGCTGTCATAAAGTACAAAAGGTCTCTCTCTGAAAACGTTCAAGCTTCTAAATTATGATGTCTGTCTGATTGCATTTTCCCCCTTAAATGTAACATCAACTGAGAGTAACATGCGAAATATGAAAAGGAGATTTAATAAACGGATAACAAGAGTTTTGCATTAGGGCTCTCTCGGGAGCCTGAAATAGAACTCTCCCTTCTGGTCCAGGTTCACCTTTTAAGTTTTACTTTATTAGTGTGCACGGATTAAAAAGACAAAACAAAACAAAAAAACAGATAAAACACAAATGAGGGAAAACAAATTACAGGCGGAGCAGGTGAGATAAACAACCCCAGGGTGGCTATAAACACATCATGACACAAAGGGAACCAAAGTGAGGTGACAAAAACACTCCTGAATTAGATGAGAGAACCTGAGTGACGGGAAGCGATATGTTCTACAAATAACACAACAAGAGGTCGAAGTGAAAAATATAATCTACCTAAAATGTCAGTTAACAAAATAATGATAATTATATATTATAATAATATTGTATAATGTAATAATAATAATGGTTAAACCTTCCTCGGCGGCTCTTGCAATGTAAACTTATTATTATTATTATTATTATTATTATTATTATTATTATTATTATTATTATTAGGATGATGAGGTCATCCGCACTTTTCACTTGCCTTCCTTGCAGGGTCTCAAATAGCCGGTGTTACGTACACGTTCATGTATTTTTGGAGAGCACTGTGACAAATTAGTCACCATGCTGGATTTCTGCCATATATTAACATATGAGCAAGTGTGAAGGCTCAAGTGATTTCATAGCAGATGACTCACTTTAGGGTTTCCCTGGCTGGAAATGACAGGGCTACTTCATCACCAGGAATGTACGCATTATTTATTTTACAACAGCTTCATTTCTACACTTCTTAAAATTGTTTCACCTTCAGCCAGAGAGCCCACGATTTCCAGTGTGTAGAAATCTGCATTTAGTGCATTTGATGCATTTGATGCATACTGCAAGTCTGAATTACACAACAGAGTCTCGGAGGAACAACAGTGAGTGAGATCTTATAGTAAGCGGGACATGCAGACGTTGAAATGGCACAAAACAGGCGGTTTGAACTTGCTACTGATCCCAAAAAAAAACCCCCAGTACAGGATAAATTACCCAGACAAAAGCTGAAACGACTAAACAGTCAAATGAATAGTCAATCAATAGAAAATTAACCAGAAACTGTCTCCACAGTGATGATTTAAATCTTAGCTAACTGAATATATTTGGGTTTTGGAGTGTCTTCTGAAAATGGGATTATCAGCAATGTCACCTCTGAGGATGGAAAACGATAATTGCCACTTTTTAAACCAGCTTTTCCCCTGACTTTTAAAACAGCCGATGAGAAAAATAATAGGGAAGAAATTTTTTAAAATAAAACGTCTCCATGGACCGAATTAAACTTGAGCCTGTTTATGGGCTTTTTAATAGCAAAGAGAATGACAGATATCAACTTTGAAGCAGTAAAGAGTGACAGTAAAGCTGCAAGGACATTAGTGCTGATAATTATTTTTAATGATGATCTTTGTTCAGTTACTGATGTCACTTTTTTCTCACCTCTACATATGTATCTATTTATGGGAAGACTAAAAGCAATTCACCAATGACTGATGACCTGTTATAACTGGATGATGTTCCTATAAGCTACTGCTGCAGCAGCAATGTGTTTGTTAAAGATCTCAAAGTGCTGACTGAAAAAAGTCAAAAAGGACTGTGCTTTTCATTTAATTTCCACAAAAGTCACAGTGACACACCTTCCTACAAATGTTCTAAATATCACCCGACAGGTGTATGAGAGAACACAGTGTCCAGTGCTGTTGGATCAGCTTTTAATCAGCCAAGTCCCTGGTACGAAGACTGTGTGATGTTGGATTGCTGCCTTCTGCACACTCTAGCCTGGCAACTCCTGTCAACTTTGCCAAAACTACACACGTCTGTTGCGGGCTGCTTACTGCTGTGTTCTACGTTTTATAAAGGAAATCAGTGGATAACATCAAAGCCTGACTGTCCTGAAAAATTCCAGGGTTTTTTGGGGGGAGAAGAACTTTTTCTCTCTCTCTCTCTCTTTTTTTTTTTTTTTTTTTTTACCTTTTTCATACTTTGTTTTGTCAAAGCTTTTTTTTTTCAGGTCTTCCTCTATGATCCTAAAGACTTCTTCAACTGTGATCTCACCAGATGCACAAATGTTTTATTAAACTCTTACATGTGGGAATACGTGCCATTTATCTGGTCAAAGAGGAAGTGATAAGAGCATAAATGATCAAAGTGTGCAAATATAAAATATGTTTTATAGTTACAAAGCTGATTAAAGGTGCGCATCATAAATTTTACACATGGATTTCAGTTTATGGACACAAAAAGCTTTACTTAGCTGGGGAAATGTGGCAAACAATATATTTTGTAACTCTGAAACATGCTTTTGAACACTTACATACACAAAAAAATCCCTGATATCAAGCTACATTCTGGGAAAAGCAGGATGCTGTGGTTTAAGCGCTGATTCACATGAAACTGAGACTGAAGGTCAACAGAAGAGTCATTTTCTGCCATCATTTTTTACACCAATTCCCTTAACTGCACTGGGTGCAAGGCAGATATTCTAGTAAATACAACCTTTTATGCTTTTGTTAATTTTACAGAAGCTCTCCAGCAAAGCTATTTTAGAATTTGGAAAGCAATCCCAGAGCTTCCTGCTATGACGATCCTACTTTCACCAAGCTGGTAAATCTGCCTAGTTAAAAGCTTAAACTGCACCTGTGACACCTAACCTGCAGCACTTGGAGTTAAATTATTTCAAAAGATGATGTTAGTTGAATGACAGTTAAGTGTGTTATGTAAGCAAATAGACTCTTTCCTGTCAAGCCCCTGACGGGTCGGAGAGGAGTGCTGGAAGAAAAGGAACAACAACAGGACAAAATAAGTTTAAAAAAAGAAAGAGAGACACTAAAGACCAAAAACAGCTGTCGCAGATTTTCACTATGATTAGCACTCAGTTTCCATTCACTCCAACCAACTTCTGTTATCACTCGTCTGTTCTCCACACTGGGACTTTAATAACACACTACCACCTATCACTTAAGCCCTCCCACCATACCATGCACGCAGCCTGTATACTAATGTCTTTACCAAAGTGTCTGTGGAAGACAAAGCTTCAACGCCTCAGCCCTTCTTACAGGAATAATAGTGAGTATTTATAGACTCGGGACCTAACTGTCGGTGGTGGGGGTGGGGGTGGGGGCTTTAACCTCCCTCCCATGAGTTTCGATGTCTCCTAAAAACCCTACACAGAGATAGATGTAGAGAAAGACACCTGCAACATATGCACAGTAGGAGACTCTGTGTGTGTGTGTGTGTGTGTGTGTGTGTGTGTGTGTGTGTGTGTGTGTGTGTGTGTGTGTGTGTG
>NW_005187422.1:128844-147337 GCF_000239375.1 Pundamilia nyererei
GTGTGTGTGTGTGTGTGTGTGTGTGTGTGTGTGTGTGTGTGTGTGTGTGTGTGTGTGTGTGTGTGTGTGAAAAAGAGAGCCTGCTGGTGTGTGCGCACTTTGTCCATGTGAGACCAGATGCTCCCTTGGCATGAAAAAGAAAATCAATCAGGTGATCCTGCCTCATCCAGCTCACTCGGTTGTGGTGAACGATTTGACCTTCTGTTTGCTTTGCAAATCTGAGTGAAAGAATCAACTGAAGAAGGCCAAGTGAATGTCCAACCTTTAAACACTATTAACTCTACTAAAAAAACTGCACAGAAGCCTCTAATGTTAAATTGCTGAGGCGGCACTTTAATTTGACCCACAGCTCTCTGCGAGGAAACACGACTCTGGGCGCTTTGGGTTCGGGAAGAGGCCATAGACAGCAGAAATATAAATAAAAATAAAGAAAAAGTGAGGCCATTACGCAAGACTCCACGCATTAAAACACTCAAAAACAAACCTGAACTCTCTACAGCGAACCCCACGTCTGCCTGAAGTTTAGTTGAGTGATGCAAGGAAGCGGCAGCAGTCTCCCGTCACAAAAGCGCAACAGCTGCAGCGACACAAGCAGCGTTTGTGAGCCACAATGGACCCCCCGCTAATGCAACCCCATTCTCAGCACAGCATCTTTCGCAGTGGGCCCCCTCCCCTCCCTCATAAGGAGACTCTGGCGACTATTTTTTTCTCTCGCTTAAACCGGAGGGATCGAGACATCTGCCGACACACTTTAACATTAATATGCAAATCACATCCACGCGCATCGCCGAGCACGCCGCACGTAGCCCCCGCTGGCACGGCAAGTGCCGCAACGAGATCAAAGTTTGTTTTCGGTGGAATAAGATTCGAGGCGTAATAAGAGTCGAAACGTGTCGTGCACTGTAAGGTTAAACGCTCTCACGTGTGTTCAGAGAAGACTGCAAACCTGAACTGATGGGCTGAAACCAGACTGCATGCATAAAAAAATGCCCTTGAGTGCGTCTGCATCCTAAATATACCCAAACTCGTTGCGTGTCTCTTGCAGGGGGAGAAGGATATCCACACTCTGTGAATCACTACACACATCAAACATCACTAATCTCTTTCTGGCATCTTCGTTTTCATTTCTTTCTTATAGAAATTACAGTTCATGAGAGGAAACTAACGCGATAAAGCAGAGGGAACCTCTCCTTCCCCTCCTCCTGTCGGGTCTCACCTTGTTGGCATTCCAGTCTGATGTTCCCGAGCGCACGGGGTCCTTTATCCAGACACACGCGTCAGCACACAACAATAAACGCCACCGGTGCCAAGTGAACGGGGCTCATCAAACAGCGTCCTAACACATATTCCGGTATCCCGGTGGGTTCAGCTGGCGGCTGTTTACAGCGATTTGTCGCTCCGAGTATCCGATCAGTCCCAGGGCGCCTCGGAGAGAGGCATGGTGTGGTCTGCACAGAGATCTTGAACCTGCTGCAACCCGCCACCGACTGCGTTGTCGCTCCGATATTCCTCCGCTCTGCCACAACCACTATCACCACCGCCACAGCCTGCACCTCCTCCTCCTACGGATGGGAGAAGAAAAATTATAAAAACACCTGGCGCTGTCCAGACCGCTCAGCTGATTACCCAGCAGGCTATTGGCTGAGAGCGCCTGTCTGTCACCGCCGGCCAAAGCAAAGCAGAGCACCATCTGCTCCGGGCTTGTGATGAGAACAAAGGCAGGAGAGGGCGGCGGGGTGGCGGAGCATGGGGCGTGGGGCATGGGGGGAGGATGTGTGTGGGTTGGGGGTTTGGGGGTGAAGTGGTGGACCTACAACTTCCCCTTTTAGCCTCCTTTAGATGCAAACCTCGAAGACAATATAATGTGTTACTGAACACGGGAGAATTATTATTATTATTATTATTATTATTATTATTATTATTATGATGTTCTAAATCCGAACATCGACTCCTGAGTTGAATGTTCGATTCTAAAAACGATTCTAAAGTTCCTAAAATAAGTTATGATACAGATATTAATGAAAAATCAGGAATATTTCAATTTTAGTGGATGGAAGAAATTAAGATGGGAGCCTCGTCATCATGAAAAATGTCGTCGTGGCTTGCAAAACATACTGTAAAGCATACTGTGATATAGACAAACAGTGCTGATAAAACTATTTTTGTTCATTCTGAGATAGTAAGATGGCAATGAAAGAGTTCCACGAAGAATAAGCAAATTGGGCAATCCATGATACCATAAAAAAACCTAAACAACTAAACAATGAAGCACACATGATGCCAACTGGTTTGCTTTAACCTCACTATAATCTGCACTACTCTCTTGGCACAAGTGGACGTCATACAGGCTTGGTTATAGGGAGGTAGTAACCAAAATGCAATGGATGTTTCCATTGTTACAATCGTGTATCAATTATATATAACCCCCTATCCCTTCATTAAAACAAAAAAACAAAACAAAACAAGTTTTTGTGGATGAAATGCATGATCGTAAGAAAAAGGAATGGTCCAATAGTTTCAGTCAGGAGCACATACCAGCACTGAAAGTCACTCATGGTCTTTTTCTGGCTTTAGAGATGAACCTGTCTTTGTAATTGTCCTGTCATTGGTGCATTTACACAGCTGAGAATAGCATCTTATTACAGCCACCGGACCCTGTAGTATTCTTAGCATTAAAGGTTTTGGTCATAGTTATCAGGTAGATAACTTGTTCAGAAGCAGATGGGTCTGCTTCTCTTGCTTGCTTTGACAGTACTTTGCCAGTTTTCCCTTTCAGACTCTTAATAATGTTGACACTTGCTCTTCTTCCAAGCTTTCCACACCTCCATTAAGAGAATTCTATAAGACAATCAGTTCCAGCCAGTGCTCTAAAAGTACAAGATAAGAGAAAACTGAAAACAAAATCACCAAATATCACCACACTGGCACCATGCTCTTCTTTAACAATTACCGGTCACTGGGGCCTAATTGATGCAATATTCCAAACCGACCCTACATCACCCATGTGAAATAATGACATCGAGAACACACAGGAAGAATGTCCAAAGGGCAGGAGTAATCTCATGCTGCGACCTTTAAATATAAATTTAGCTGGATGCAGAATCATTAAACTGGCTTGCAGGCTGGAAAGCACATTGGCTCCATTAGCATCTGTGCGACCGTGTATGATGAAGCATTAGCATTTCCAGAATCCATTTGCTCACGGTTGCAGCAAGACAAGGTGATTATGGAGCCAGCGTTACGCGCAGCAGCTCAGCGTGCTGCTCCCGCTCCCTCTCAGGCCTGTTGTCACGTCTCAGAGTGCATGGCAACTGCATCAAAGAAAAAAAAACAAACCGAGAGAGATGTAAAGGGGTTGAAGAGGAGACCCTAAATGAAAAATGGTTACTTTCCACAAGGCTTCGCGCAGAGAGTGGTAACACCTCAAGTTTCCCTTAAATCCACCGCAACAGTGTCGCAATCTGCGATTAAATATGCCCTAAACATGTGCGGTCAAAGCACATTCCTAGCGATTGCTCGCTTTCACTAGTTGGAAAAGTCCTTGTTGGAAGGCTTCGAGCACTGTACTCTAAAATCAATTTGCTCCACGAGTGTCCTTCACTTTGAAGCGCCAACATCTTAATGCAGGGCTTCACACGAGAGAGCCGGGTGCCTGGGAGGCAAGTGCAAGCACTCATGCTAGGCACTAATTTTTACACTTATTCTAGATGTGACTTATGTGGCGACAACAGCAAGAAAACGTGAGATCTGTTCATACATTACACGACAAATTAGCCAAATGCTAATTTCCAACAAGGTAGAAATCACATGAGCGCAAAGCACATAAGGAGCTGCACAAGCACCTTGTTAGTTTGATTTTCAAAGCAGCTGTAGATGTCTACCAGGACTCATACTGTGCTGCAGGCTGAGCAGGAGCGTCTATCATCAAAGCCACCTTTGGTGACATGAAGAGAAAATTAGGAGGTAGATAGGCAGGCAGGAAGAAGAGGGCTTATCTGCAGGTCTATATGTCTTTTCTGGTCCTCATAGACAGATGGAGACAGATGGGTTGTGTTGCTGGACCTACACACTCCAAGTCGCTTAATGAAGGAGGAGGGAAATACAAGGATGTCTGCTTATTGGATGCGCACAAGAAAAAGTGGGTTTTTGATACTTTCTACTCTAAGGCGTCAGATCATCTGATTTAAGTTATCTTCATGAGTCAGGTCATTGCAGCCAAAGAAAACCTCTGCACTTCTGAAAGGCTCAATGTACCACTCTACCATTTAAAATAAATATATAACTAAATAAATAAGTAGTTGTTTAAACGTGTGTTAGGTCCGAAATGAAACCAGGACCTCCAAGTATCTACAGATCAAAGTTTCTTTATTGAGCAGCAGTGACTTCAGTGCCACAGAGAGCTCACAGACAGTGGCTCTCCAACAGTAGACTCACAATGAAATCCCTCACCTTTTTTTAAAATCATGGCTAATCCGATGAGTGCGTAGCCTTTGTTTATGTCTCTCTGTAAAGCTTCGGTTTGCATATGTAAAACAATGTGTTGAAAAATGTGACCACTGCAGCCTGGATTCCTCCCACATTGTGGCTTTTGGAAGCAAAAGTGCATTGTTTCCAAAAGCTATTAAAAACGCATTAATGAGAAATACTGTTGCACAGTGTGACACGTTCCTCCTCTGGCACAAACACAGTCATTCTAGTTTATTTTGAGTCAGTCCCGCATGCACCATCCTGCTCAATAGCTCTCCAAAGTTAAATATAGATGCCTCATTTCTCCCGCTTGATAAAAACGAAACATCTAACTTTAAAAAATCAAAACAAAAACAGGACCGGCTTGTAAAGAATTTGATTTCTCTCTTATGGGCCAAGAGCCAAAGATGAGACAGATATACTGAAAGCACTGGCATGCTTAAAGTGACGTGTTTGTTTGGATTTACCGTGACAAGAGAATAATTCACTCATTGGAAAATATTTCACTCTGCTTTCTTAAATTCATGCTAATCAGCTCTATCACATGCTGTTTCATGGAATATTTCCATCCAGGCTACAGTACACAGACTCCAAGGCCTGCATCCTGGAAGTCCACCAAACACTGCTTCATCTTTTCTCACTCCTCCTCATGTTTGATCTGCTCCTCAAGTGCTCATATTGCAACTCCAGAGTGCCAAAAAGTCCTCCTGCACTGGCCCAAGTTTTTAAGAAGCCTTGATACTGCACTTGTACCTAATGCACTCGACTCCATTAAGCCCCCAAAAGGTTGTGTTGGAATCCACACTTATATCATGACAGAGGTGTGAAGGGTTCCAAGTGCAGCAGCAAAAAAACACATTCTGTCTGTGCCACATCTGTCTGTGCCACATCTGTCTGCGCTTATTTTTGTCTGTGGCCAGACACGTGTGAAAAAAACACATTCTGTCTGTGCCACATCTGTCTGTGCCACATCTGTCTGTGCCACATCTGTCTGCGCTTATTTTTGTCTGTGGCCAGACACGTGTGAAAAAAACAGCTGGGACGCTGTGTAAAGTGCACTTCAAAATAATAGAATGGTTATTATATTCAAAATAGAAAGTACATGATAGAAATAGTATAAAAACATATAGATGTCCATCACATCTCGCTATGATCCACAATCAAATCTCCACTTTGGCATTGGCAGTTGTTTTTTTGTTTTGTTTTTGGATACCTCATGTTTTATGCCCTGGGAATTCTCTGCTTTTCCACATTAGCAATGTGATAGAGCGGTGAACTATCCTTCATTCTCACCAAATACATTGCATATAAAACTACGGAAGGGTAAGTGTGAGTAAATATCTCCCCAGAGCCTGCAGATGGGCTGAGGGTCCTGGGCAGCAGCTGTGCTGGCATGTTAGAGGAAGAGATGAGAGGTTTTGTTGCTTAAATAGATCTCCAAATTGTGAACGTGTGTTTGCACATGACTTGAGGTGACTGAGGCATGTCACCTCTGTGTGATACAATTTACCTTGGGTTGATGGCCTGAACTAGTTGATGCTTCTGTTCATGCTTTTTTCCTTCTTGTGTGTTTTTTTTTTTTACCACATCATGTCCTGCCTTCATGTCCTTGTCCCTCTTTTTGTATCATTTGTGCTCCTGGTCTGATTCCAGTAGTAACCTGATCATAGCACTTGATGGAGAAAAAAAGTTTAATGAAAAGCCTTTGTTTTCTTTCTTCTTTTCTTGTTTATCATAATAATGTATTCTATAAAGACCTCCGTTTCTTCTCATTACCCCAGGTGATGATATACTCTTACTTCAGCCGTTCTGTATTCAAGGTATCGAGTGCTGCTATTGATTGGCTCTGTTAACTTGTGCAGTAAACACTGCAGTTTATCAGGGCTTGTCATCTCATCACAGAATGAAACACTGCGTCTGCTGAGCTCTAGATAACATAACCAGCTTCAAAACAGGCTGCGAGGTAAAGCAACAAACCCAAACTTTAATGTCTCAGCAGCTGGACGGAACAAAAAAAACTTTTGCTCTGAAGACTGCCAGGTGTACAGAGAATTAGAGACAAGCAAGCATCACTGAAATTAGCTCTTGTCATAGGAATGTGCAGCTGTAGGAGTGCTTTAGATTTATAGAACAAATACTTACGATCTCCCGGTGGAGGCAGTGTGTGTAATGATAACATTTTATTCTTTCTACTCTCTGTACACTGCAGAAACAGAGCTAAACAATCAAATTGCTCTCATTTCCAGGTATTGTCAATAGCAGGGGTTGGGGGAGTGTGTGTGTGAAAATGATTGAGGGCCTGAGCCGAGCCTGGTGTGATGTGGCATTTGGCTGTGTGAGCCTCCGGGAGGTCAGGCTGTCAGGACAACTGACAGTCAGCTGAGCACGAGCCAAGTGATGCTGCGGGGAGCAGGCCGAGGCGCTGGCTGGCCAGAGCCACTGCGAACCAAACTCCCAACTCTCGTTAAAGTGCGAGTCGCCTGCTATGATGAAGAAAACAGATTCGTAAGCCCACTTTGCACCCAGCTGATAAAGCAAAAAGGTGAGGTTTTTAATCCAAGGTGTGTTTTTTCCAGCACCGTTCAACCGCTGCATCAAACCTTTTGCCAAATCGTGCTCCCCAGAACTGAATTCTTTTTATAAACCATCTGCCTCGAGAGGATGGGTTCTCCATCTTTTGCCCCACCTTTCACGCAGTCTGCCCTGCCCTTCCTCCTTCCCTACTTTTGTTTATTTCCTGTTAGTCTCAGATCTCACGTCGCACTTTCCTCCCACAAAGCGAACTATCCATTTGTTTGAGTGAGGGAGCATTGTCCAGCACAAGAAGGCTGAGCCACTAAAGGATGCAGGGACCAATCTGTCTTCTAACATGTCACCTGAGGGCTGTGGTGCTGCTGCAAATCAGTTTTACTTTCATCTCCCGTTGATAACACAGAAGAAACTTTAATAAAGCTTCATTTTTGGCTATTAGACACGGGTGTAGCCCAAGTTAGTGGCCAAAAAACAAGAAACAGATTATAGAAAACTAATCTGCAGAGTAGCTAAATATGGGGAAATCTTTGTTTAAGAGCAGAAGACAAAACAATCCATGGCTGCGTAATTAGCCAAAAAGGCTACTTTTCATCAATGGAGTTTTTCATTACAGGTGGAATATTATTCCAGATCTCAAATTATAAGGAAAATATATATTCCCTTTTTGTTTTCCCTGTCCTGTCAGGCAGTGTAGCAATGTACAGTCTGATGCTGTAGTGTAGTTTTCTCTCTTACTACAGTGACAGTAATTGCTCATCATTCAGTGCTCCTTTGACGCTTTCTTCCTTCTGACAGCCTGTTATGACAGTGTGCGTGTATATTTACATAGAGATATACGTGTGTGTGTGTGTGTGTGTGTGTGTGTGTGTGTGTGTGTGAGTGAGTGAGAGACATGACAGTCTACAGTCAGCTCCTGGAGCTAATGCAGCAGCTCAGCTTTTACCAGCAGCACTGACATTACAGGTTGAAAAGGTCAAATGGAGCAACAAAGCTCTTAGTCAGTCAGCTGGTGGTTGCTAAACTAAAAGTGGTTGCTGGGCAGATTTGGCAGCATTTTCTTGCTCACACACCCTGATCACTTTCTCACATGTTCTTTTTCTTTTTTCCACCTCCTTCTCTCCCCGTCTAGCTGCCTTCTTCCAATGTAACAGATTTGAGAGGTGTTTCATTACGCTCGCTCCTCCTTCACCGTCTTCAGTCATGCATCCCAACAATAGGACACATGCCTATCAGCCTTTTTTAAGTCTACCTGTATGCACTAAATCCAGACTTCTAGCACACATACAACAGCTGAGAAACATTCCTGCCACAGGCTGCAGAGTGTCTTTGTGTATGTGCTCAAAGGTTTTTGGCTTCAGGATATGAATAAGCAAACGCAGAGTAAGTGGGTTCCTCTGTATTCTGTCAGCTGTGTGTGACAATTTCAGCGGAGCAATCTCACATCCCGAGGAGTCTCCCTATTTTATCCCAAGAGAGCGTGTAGCTTTTGCACCACTAAAGAAATGAATTTACACCACAACATGCACAAGAACACAGTCTTTAAATATTAATGATATCTGCCTAGTAACCAAGCATGAGCTCTCCGTGGAATCCTCTGCAGCTTTTGCCCAAGTTTGAGAGAGAGGTCAGCCGTTCAGTCAAATGGAAGGATTTATGGCGGGAACACTGAGAGGTGGAGAGTTTGGGGATGTGGGTAGGGCGACATCAAAGACGGATCAAGAATCTGCTCTCGCCTTCTCTGCCATTTCTTGGTAAGTACAGTGGTGGATAACCTCCTGTGGCCACTGAGCACCTGCAGGGTAAAGCTGGGAGTGAAACTGATTTGCGAATGGATGGATTCATTTCCTGGGACACTCTGCCGGGAATCACTGTGAAGATTCATAATCAGGTTCCAGCAGCCCGAGAGCTCGGAGGTGATTTCAGTTGCTGGTTTAGAGACAAAAAAAATAAAAAATCCACGAGGAACTCTTCCCAGCTTGAAAAGTGTTCCCACTCAAAACAGCTTGCCTGTGTAACCTTCATGCTAGACATGACAGCCATCTTTCTTTCTGACTCTCAAACTTCTCACATTTTATTCTCTTGGGGTTCTTTCTGGGAGAAAAAAAACCCCTAGATGGATTCTCAGGCACAAATAGTCTTCAGTGTTTATACATGCTTCAGTCATAGTGTTTGCATACAAATGTCCCACCAGCATGCCCTTAATCCATATAATCTCATCAGCTTCTCTCGAAACTCCAGTTGTAAGTGTTGCTTTGTTTGATGTTAGTGCATGTTATAACTTCTGGCAGAGTCATGTGCTGTTATTGTGTGCACATACTGTATTATTCATCTACCTGTGGCTATTTTAAAAGAAAAAACAGGGTAGTTAATGAAAATATGATTCAGCAAAGTAAAAGTTTAAAGGTGAATTCAAGTCTAATCTATTTCAGCTTTAGTGCTCAATAATATGTATTGAATCTCCTGTACTCATGTAAATTAATCGATCAAGAGTGAAGTATCTGCTATAATCATCCCTCCTCCATCCCTCTCTCCGTCCGTCCGTCCATCTTCTTTGTTGCTTATCACTTAAAGGTCATGGGTATTCTGGAGTCTATCCCACTGTCATAAAGTGCGCCTGGATTGGTTGTCAGAGCTAAAACAGACAGAGAGGAACATTTGATGCACAATCCACAGATGTGTATGTTGAACCTCTAATGGCAGAAATTGTTATCTTCTGTACTCAGATTGTGGGGGTATATGCCTCACTCAAAAGATATTAGGTTTAGATATTAGACTATTGACCCTGGAAAAATTGGATTCTACACAGCAACTTTAACACAGGACATTCACCGAACGTGGCCAACAACAGGAAATAGTCCTCTGCAGACACATTTTCACTGGTGGACATACTAAGTGCGAGGTAGGCGAGATAAATAGATCAATGTACTCACATTTTTTTCTTTGGTTGTCTTTATTGTCAAAGAGCTTTAAACTACAAGTTACATTTTAACCACACCCTCATGCAGTATTTTCTTCTATACACTTCAAACACTTGACCTACCTCACATCCATGATCAGTTTAGATTCACAAATGTGCATCTTGTACTGTTTGAGGTTGTCGGATTACCTGGTGAGGGTCCACACAAGCACAGGGAAAGCATGCAAACTCTCCACAGCAAGATTCAAGCCCACCCAGGAACCTCCCCTCAGACTTCTTTATGATATAAATTAGTGTATGATACTAAAAAGGCCTTAGTATTGCATGGAGCCTCCACAGTAAAGGACTGAGGGATAAAACAGAGTGTTAGCCACACTGTAGCACACATAGTCTGCATCATGAAATTAACTGTAAGAGAAAATGACCAACTTTGTCTCAGCAGGCTAAAGTTACAAAGTGATATTGAGATGTTCTCAAGATCATGCATATTCACATATTCAATAACACTTACTAAACCAAAGGGAAAAGGACGTTTTATCTTCTCATCTGCCTTTATCTACCCTCACTCCAGGGATTTTTGTCCTTCGCAGGGCCTGGATCTCACTGTCCTGAGCCTATTATTATCACCTGACTGCAGATGACTTTCATTTAGAGTCAACATGTCATCTTTATTGTCATTTTCCCCTCCAGTGAACATTTTGCTTGTACACTCAGCCATCGCAGAACATCAGCTTGGATGAGAGGGTTTCTGGAAAAGACAAGATGGGATTGTTTATAAAATCCCTGCCCGTGACTCCTCCCCGTCAACAGCCAGCAGAACAAGAAAACAAAAACCAGAAGACGCATTTGCTTGCTCGAATTTTTATGAAGACACGCAGACAGGGAGGCATTCATGAAAGTCTCAGTTTGGATGTTGTATTAGATTAATAGCAAAGCTCTGCTGAAAATGCTTCACAAAAGCCTACACCAGCTGTCCTTTGGTAGGAATGAGACAATGCAGTCCTCTTAAACACATCAGGGTGACAACTGCAAAAGAGGATTGAGTCGATGCTCACCAGCCAATCCTCAGCATGCCCCCTCCCTATCCACCCAGTAAGAAGGAGCTTAAAGACAAACCACATGGGGATCAAGAATCCGTGGACCAAGTGGCAGCTTGGCTAACACCATGAAATCTCACCACTGAAGCCCATCTTGGTTATTGACGTATTGCATTTTAAAGACACACGCCCCACTTCTTGTGACGTTTTTGTCCATGAGCGCTCGTGTGGCACGAGGGCTGCCTGAACAAAGGCCTCAACACGCAGTGACCTCTAGATATCACCTTTGAACCGCTGCCCTGTGCCCACAGTCCGCAATGAGCTTTGCATGGAAATAATCACAGTATTGACCCCTTGAAGGCAATCGGTCAAATGGTGCACCAATCAGCTGCTTTAGTGACAAAGCCACAGAACACTGTGCCCACAAAGCTCAGCTTTGAGCATGCTCATTCCCATCTGGAGCTCAAAAGTGCTGCTATGGATTGTTTTAGAAATAACCTGACTGCACAAAACATGATGCTGCTTTTTCTGCATTTTATTTCTTTATGTTCTTCAGCAGATACTTGTTCAGAGTTCGCCGTGAGCAGCCACAGTCCCATCAGAGAGGAAGCCACTTAACCTCTAACTAGTCCAGTTTAGGTATGAAGTAGAAACCAGAGAAAAGTACTTTTGACCTTGGGAGTTTCTAAATGTGAAAGTGTAAACAGCAGAGTATTCCTGACAAAGGGTGCTTGTTCTAATTCTCCATCTCATTCTTTAAAACACAAAGAAGAACAGATTTAGCGCACCAGGGTCAAACGCTGTGATTAATGTTTCTTGCTAGAATATGTCAAGGCAAAGAGAAACATTATTCTTTCTAATATGTCTGATTCATGCCCAGACTACCAATCAATATCAGATGACTGTTACTGAACAACAGTCTTTTCTTTTTCCCCAGAATAAGTGCAGCAATAGAATAAAACAACCTAGATTTAATTTTCTGATGCGACAATACACACTGTCGGGAAGAAATGAATAAGAGTTGCCGGCGAAGGAGCTATAGTGGGAGGGTTGGAGGACTTTGTGTGGGGCGATGACTTGCATTTCTATTACAGTTTTGCATAAATCGTCACTCTGCGACCAACAAGTGGAACTGATGCCATGTAAGGTCTGGCAGGGTTGCCCTTTGAGGCAGAAAAAGAGAGCAGAGAAAGAGGCTTGCAAATTTGCATTCTCCAGCAGAGCAGATGGAGCATCTGCCATCCATATGCATGAGGCATACGGCTGCCAGCCTATCACCTTGACCCCTTGCTATGGGATTCTGACCTTGAGACTCAATAGAAGAGAATGGGACCAGTCTGAGCTGTGATGGCAAGGCTTTATTCCTTGGGTGGGAAAAGTGACTCCAGTATTCCAGGCTGGGCCTGAGCCTATGAAGGAATGCCTATCCTCTCCCCAACACCTGCCTTGGTGCATGCAATGTTAGTAAATGATGTATGGGAGGAGGAGACATGCGAAAATGTCACAAAGACACTTCTGTATCTCAGGCAGATGCCTTGGAAAAGAGAACGGCTTTCAGAGAGGGGTGAACGCTGGGGAAAAAAACAAAAAAAACAACAACACTTTTTTTGGCTTTTCTCAAAAGGATGTCCCTAGAAGTCCCCATTAATTGTTAAACCGACAAGTTCGTCCAAATGTAACTGCAAATATTTTAATAGGTGGAAAAATGTGATGTAGGTTCATATCTCTTTCATCATCATTTATTTGAAATCGAACACCAATGCAGTGCTTTCCCATTTGGTATACTGACAATAGCAATGGCAGTAACAGCTATTTAATTATACAATTAACCTTTACTCTGTACCAGGGAAACTCAAAACAATTATGTTGAAAAATGCTACAGGAATGACTGCAATCCATAATTTAAATGAACTTTTCACAGGGCCGTCTTGGCCCTGTTTGGTCCCTTGTGCGAAAACTGATTTCTCTCTCTCAGTGATGGGAATTTAATTCTGCCTCAGAATGCCAATGTAGGTGACCTTTGCATAAAAAAACAGATGGAAACACAATGACATGCCATTTTGTAACGACACGCCAGAGAAATTAATGATATCTATCGAAATGTGTCAGCTGATGACAAAACATTAACATCCCGGAGACATGGAACTGACGCACCTGGTGTCGCGACATGAATTGTGTTCATCTTTCTTCCAACTCAGCGTCAAGTTATTCACTAAATGAAGCCACTGTAATGTCATAACTGTCTCGATGCCATCTTTGTGCTGAAACTGGATTTTATGAAGGGAGGGGGGGCGTCTCTGTGAAAGCACTCGCTCATAGAGGCGACAGATTTGTGATTGGCAAGTCATTAGCCCTACGAGCATGAGCTTTCTTTGTTACTATTACAATTCACAAAATGTACTCAATGGTCTATTATTAACGTGAAAGAAAGCTTGTCATTAAAAGGAAGGCAGACACTTCCACACGGTGGGTTTTGTTTTGTTTTTTCATTTTGTTTGAATTTCCATTTAATTTTGCCTTTTTGTTTTGAATTCAGAATAGAAAATATGCTAGCTACCCAACAGTTACAGGATTATTAAAGACAGCTGCTGGTCGCTGCAGTCCCTGTGTGACTGCATCCGGCTAAATTTCATGTTGTGTAAATTTGCAGCTGGGTAAAGTTTTAAATTATGAAGAGAAACCAGGATTTACTACCTAGACCAATCCAGACCTGTATCTCTCAGCAAAAGGTAAATAAGCACACAATGAACCTGCTTATCCATCAGGATTATACATATTCCTTATATCACTACAGAGCTCTGTGGTGATTAATGAAGACCTATAACTTACCTCAGAGTGATGCAACATAAAGCATAGAAGCTCCCCGTCTGATTCATACACTTAACTTTATTTAACCGCTGCAGTATATCACTATTTTGAGCACACCTATTTGTCAGTATTCCCAGCTCAGACACTGACAACACATTTGTCACTGTAACAGAGGGATTCCCATGTGGAGGAAGAGAGTATTTCTGCTCGGAAATCCTCCTGCAGAGGAGAGCTGGTTGGGAAAACGAGGGCATGCACGCCAAAATGAGACTGTTTGCATGGCAGCGAGTATAGGGGAGAAGTTCTCTGGAGAGAGAGAGAGAGAACCAGAGTGTCTCCTTGAAAATGTTGCTGGAGTAAGCAGAATAAAGAGACAGCAAATACAAGCTGGGTTATGATGCTGTGTGAGGCGTCAAAGAGTTCAGCCAACAAATGTGCAGCACCTGCTGCGCAGCACGTAGTTTCGTGGTACAATTTAATGTTGCACATGTTTTCGTTACATATCTCCAAACGCTAATTGCTAATTGTGTGGTGACTCAGACTAGCAGAGCTGTACATGTGCAGCCTTACACACATGAGGCGAGAGGAGGGGGACATGGGGAATGAATTTACACTTCCAACATGAAGAGACAGTAACATGTTGGTATATTAGAAGGAGTACACTGAACCACAGACAGAATGACTTTAAGAAGAACTTAATTAGTGAGTGTAACTTATCAAGTATGTCTGTGAAGGTTCTCAGTCATCCAGGTCATCGTAGTCTAAGGAGCTTGGAAAGAAAAGCGTCGGGACTTCTCTGAGTTGCTTGAAGACGTTTCACTTCTCATCTGAGAGGCTTCTTCAGTTCTAAGGTCAAATGGTGGAGAGTCCCAGATTTAAGTCCTGGAGGTCTAAACCAGACCTCCATATTGGAGAGACCAAACAGCCACTTCATAAACGCGAGGCACAGCATAGAACAGCTACCTTGACAGGACAAGACTCGGCAGCCCATCTGCATTTAAGGACATTGGCATCCTCATCCAAAGGAATGACCTATGTTCACATTTTGGACAGAGAAGACAGACGGTTTGAAAGAGGAGCGAAAGAAGCCATCGATGTCCACTGTGAGCGACCATCTTTGAACAGAGGCGGTGGTTTACGACACCAACTGTCTGCCATCTATAATCCAGTTTTGAGATCCCAGACGTCTTAACGACCACTCACATCCTGGGCCATTTGACCTCAGGATATCACATGATAGGGTGGGGCTAGGTTTCACAGCAGGTTCACCCGAAACCTTGGCTGATTGTGACCTACACCTGTGATTAGGTAGAGGACAAACAGGGGGTTCATGACCCTCTTGGGGGACACTCCCCCTAGGACTTAAATCTGGGACTCTCCACCATTTGACCTTAACATTGAAGAAGCTTCTCAGATGAGAAGTGAAACGTCTTTAAAAAAAGAAGTCCAGACACTTTTCTTTCCAAGCTCCTTAGACAACTTACCAGGCATATAACCAGGTTAAGGCTCTCAGAGGCACAAGAGCAAGGGAGGTTTTATCTCTTATTAGTTTTTATTTTATTTTTTGTTTTAGTTTAGTTTTAGTTAACTATAATAACGTCAGTGATACATAAATGTTTCTTGGTCTGATGTAGTGACATTAGAATAATAAGAAAAGAGACCAAGGGCCTTACTTATCTTACATGAAGCCAGCTGAAATCGGATTAATGTAAAGATCTGTAAGATAAACTGTGCTGACGTGTCATATTAGTGCATCCGGGCTTGTGCCAAATCTATGACGACAATGACCAGCCCATCACGAGCTGCATAAATGTAACAACTTTATCTTTGTTGTGAGTCTTTGTAAGCTGCGGTCATGTGTTTAGGGTTTCAGTCAGATCGCAGACATCTTAACTAGGTGCTAGTGAAGGGTTCAGTGTGAACTGGTTGAACTGTTTGTCAAGTCAGAGTCTCTGAGTACTGTGTGGCTTTTTCCTGCATAGCTGGCGATCTCCTTGCATCCCAGATTACGATTCCATTCCTTGAATTACCGCCACATTATTTACCGTAATCACCTAATTCAATTTTCCAGCAGCACAAGCCTTATTAATTAAAGCCTCCACACAGTTCTGTGACAAATAGGATTTTCACTGTCTGCATGCACCAGGAGGTCTGAATATCCGTACATGTGCGCTCCCCTCTCTCTGCAGTTGCCGTGGCTCAGTCTCATCAAGCTGCTGTCGCCACCACAACCCGCAGGACTCTGCTTTCTTTAGTTAAAATGCGTCTCCAGTATCTCAGGTGTCTTGCCATAATGAACAAATTATAATCTAATAAGAAAATTAAAAGCTGTGCTACTGGTATTTTTGGCTTGCATAAATACATCATTTAAAGGCTTTACCTGTCACAGTTTAATACCAGCACCACAGTAATGGCAGAGATGGCATCACAGCAGTCATAAATAGTAAGACCCAGACTGTGCAGGTTAAGTGTGGAAGAGGGTATTTTCCAGAGCAACAGCAGTTAAAGCTCCAAGCTATTCCATCTATTAAATGTATGCTGTGTGAAGTCACAGGTAGGTGAAGCCAACCCAGCATAAAGGCAAGCTAAGACTTAGACAGGCAGCTAGTTTATCACAGGACTAATGACTAAATTGTTGTCTATTTAAGGTTATGTACTATAGAAAAAAAGCCCCTTTTTAAAATCAAACACACCATAGAAGATATAAAGTTTAAATGACTTGAGCATTTCCTCAAATTCAAGGCTCAAAGAATGAAACTTTAACTTGTTAAACCAGAAAAGCTCTTACTAATGGCAAATTTGAACTCAGTTATAACTCAGCTTCGCCTCTTTTTTCCATCAAACTACTGAAGTAAAGACATTTGGATACGCCACGTGTCTCTGCATCGTGAATGGAACTTTTATCACGCTCCTCACATCATATACAAATCACACTCTCATAATTTGGTGGCCTATTTGAGATGTGTCATTTCCCGTATCTCTACCTTCTCTTTCAACCCATCCATCAACCCAACATCCTCCTACAGGTGGGAATATTTACTTATTACTCCCCAATTATATAAGCATCATGTTAGTGGGAAGTAATGAACTCAGAGACTAGATTCTAAACTCTGGCTGCATTAAAATAAATGAACTATTTTTTTAAATCAATTTTTGTGTCCTGGTGCTTAAAAACCAGTAGGCTTGGAGTGTAGAGTATATGCTGAGTGACTTACTGTAGATTTGCAGCTCAGTTATATGAGCAGCTATTGCTTGCACGTATGCTTATCAGGGTTACAAAGTCATACAGGGAGCATATACAGTATATAATGACAGTACAGTCCATGGACACCATGCAGACTGGAGACCTGCCAGGATAGCAATTATTCTATCAAAGAGAGAAGCTAAGTAAGCTCAAAGATAATCAATAATATCACTGTCAGCTCCTTCTTACCTCGTGGAAGGACATATTGTAACTGCTACCCATTTGTCGACCGTCCTACTTTCTTAATTCAAAGTCAGTGTTTTTCCTCTAGGAAGGACTGGTGTTCTGACTGGTGAAGTCATCTGAGCTTGGGCTGGGGTCGATCGAAGCATTTGGGTTTCTACAGTTTGTGAAATCCCAGCTGCCTTTTCCCTTTAGCATAAGTGTGAGTTTGCTTCATTCTAAACCACTGCAGATTCACCGTCTTCTCTCATGCTATCCAGGCAGGTGCCAAGAATGTCCGGCCCACGTGCTTCCACAATCGCATAAAAAATGAGCGTAAGAAATGCAAATAGCATCATCAGTACAGGTGGTCCTGGAGAGATCATACAGCCTTTTGCAAACATCAGTAGATGTACTTCATATTCTCTCTTCTCTGTGAACAGGTCACAGTAGAAACAATGTAGGAAACGTATACTCATTATAAATACAGTGAGCGTTAATATTTGAACTTCCTTTAACAACAATACAACACAAATTTATTTTTCATTTAAAGACCAGAGGTACACCAAAGTGCTTCTCAATAATACAATAGTTTTAAATTAATTTTAAATTACATAAGGATGCGATGGCAAAGTGCAAAATGCACTGCCAGATGAAACAGAGCACTAATTAATTGGCAATGCTAAGTTAAATAAATAAGCTATTAATCACAATTTAAAGGACTGAATATATGCACACACGCGATTATCAACTGGAAGATTATTCCGGTAATACAATAATATAAGTTAAAATTGCATATAGGTGCGATTGCAAAGTACAAAGAATACTACCTGATAAAAACTAACTAGCTGAGAATGCTAGATTAAATAAACAGGTTTTCAACTGTAGTTTAAAAGATTGAATAGATTCAGATGCGCGAATGTCTGTCACGGTTCTGGGTCAGTTTGACCCACTATTTTCAGTTCTCACGTTTTGGTTTAATTTTGTGTTTTTGGGTATTTTCTTGATCTATGGTATGATGATGATGATGAGTATTATTTAGTAGGTTTTAGCTCATTCTGGTTTCGTTCTGCCCTTGTAAAGTCTGTTTCTTTGTCTACAGCTTTGTGAATTGTTTCCTGTTTTATTGTGAAAGGTTGTGCCTCATGTCAGTGTGTCTAGCTTTGCTCCCCGTGTCTCCTTAGCCCAAACCCTCCCAGCTGTGTCTCCCTCCTGTTTTCCATTCCCTGATTATATTTATAATCATACGGTTCTTGGAGTGAGTGCATACACTCCTGAAGTTTAGTAACTTCAGGTCACTGCAACAAGCCCAGGTACAGTTTACCG
>NW_005187422.1:148104-157678 GCF_000239375.1 Pundamilia nyererei
CTTTGCGGTTTTACCCCTGAGTGACGTCACATTTTCAATCTCTATATAAGCCCTGTGTTCCCTGTTGTGCTGTACCCTCAACTAACTGTGTGTTTTGCTGCTGTGTTTCCAGTCGTTTGTCCAAGTGTTTGTTAGTAGCTTTGCGTTCTCAGTTTAGGGTGTTATTTTGAGTTATGTTTGGAATTTTTGTCCCAGCAATAAAGCTGCGCTTTAAGTTTGACTTCCGTGTTGAGTCCTGCATTTTAGGTCCCCCACTCCTGCCTGCCTGCCTGCCACACAGCCAACTCTGACAATGTCAGCTGCAAGATTGTTCCAGGTGCAGCAAAGGCACGGTCACCTCTGGTCTTCAGCTGGGACCTAGGTTGTACCAAGAGCAGTTGGCCCAATGATCTTAGGGCTCTCCTAGGGGTATACAGGCTGAGGAGTTCAGTTAAGTAGCTAGGTGCAATATTGTTTACGATTTTAAAAGTAAGCAATAAAACCTTTAAAAAAAAACATCACCAGAAACAAGCATTTTCAAAAATAAAATCAATAAAAATATTATTGGATATAATACTTTATATGAAAAATATCCGTCCTGGGCCTTAGAAACTAGTATTCAGCATAAGTAGGTTCTTGCAGCCATTTATTGCCCACCAGTGTGTGTGATACTGGCCTGCCATACTGAGACATGTAATTTAGCATTAAATGGGCTGTATTAGGGCTGAACTTGCTAATGTCAACCTTGCCCTGGACCAACTTGAAACAATTTGAAATTTAAGATCCTTGTAGATTATTTTCTTTATTCTTTATCCTTACAGACCGCTGACAAGATGACAACACACTTGCAAAATTAGAAAACCAGAACTGCTACTTAAAAAAATATTAGAGGCACTTGAGATTGGGGTCACACACTCTCAGATACTCTTTTTGAAATAAAAAAAAAAATCTTTGTGGAAAAAGGCACTGATTCACTATGTAATTTTTCTTTTAACTGCTATTTTCTTACATGTGACTAGATGCTTGGACAGAAAACACCACTGACTCGAACATCTGAGTATGTGTTTCTGTAAAAGTCTTTATATTCATTTAATTACAACACACAGAACTAGAAATTCATTTTTTTTTCACTTTAATGTATTAATTAATAAATCTGGCAATTTTTAGCCTAAAGGGTTCAAAAAGGAGTGTAAGACCAATTGCAAACACATACTGTACCCATACAAACTAAGACCGTCAGTATTAGAGCCTAGTTTCATCAGCCTATGACCCGAGGCTCTATATTTCCCTGGAGACCTAAATCCACCTTACATCCACTTAGTCTTCTTTGCTTCAACTATTCACATACTTTCCTCCTAGCAACCAATGTAATGCTGATGTTGCGTTATCTGCTTTGAAAGGATACCATTATCTATCTATTCACCAGCCAAACAGCATAAATGAATAAATCTGCATACGACATGTAAGACTATACCGACCCTTTTGAATTCTAATATCAAATGCATTTGCATTTGAAATGGGTTTCTACTACTGATGGGCAATCAGATATGAATGAAGCCTATAAACTGTGCTGAGTAGATTTATATAATAAAGATGGGACATACACTATATGCTGAGTAATGTTAGATTTCATCTTGTTCCTTGATTCACCGTTGACCTTTCACATATTTCTTTTCTTTGTTGTGATACCATGTTCACTCGTGCATCTCATTTTGTTACATTGAAGACTCTTGTAACGTTTTATTTTGACTGTTGATAATGAGTCAAGAAAATCTTAAAAATATCAGATGCTAATGACATTTGCAGTCATGTGAAAAAGAATAAAATGCAGTGAGAAGTTTAGATCTTAAGTAGCAGCCAGGAGTTGCAGTTCAAAAGCACTTAATTAACTGATCATCAGCAAGTGTGAGCACCTCTATAAAAGCTGGAGGTTTGGCAATATGTTGGTCTGGAGCATTCAGGTATGTGTTAACACAACCCCACAATCTTCCCAGTAGAGGACATCCCAACAAAGACTCAACATGATCCAGTCAAAGTCCAGACCTCAGATGGACTTGGCTGCTGTGGTGGGAAATTAAGAGGGCTGTGCATAAATGAATGTCTGTAAACCTCAATGAACTGAAGCAACATTGTAAAGAACGGTGGGACAAATGTCCTACAAAATTCAAGTTGTTTCTGGTAAAGGTGGTTCTATTATGGAATCATAGGGTTTAATTTGTTTCCCACAAGATTGAAAACTCAACGCGTTAGCGTGGTTAGCTCGTTAACGCGTTCTGTCAGGGTTCTTTTGATTTAACGGTTTTAAAAGTATCTGGATTAAATGTATACGTTTAGGTCGCCATATTCAGTCACATTTTAACTGTAGTTTAAGGTTTGGCTCATTCTAGCCACTTCTTTTTAAGTGTTATTAATTTCTGTAGCTATAGTTCTTTGTTAAGGCCAATAAATTATGATGACCAGGCAACCGTAGGCTGTGGCTGACATGGTTCCACTGTCTGATATCTGGGGTATATATAATGAAGAAAAATGGCTGTACAAAGGGACGCACTGCGCTCTGAAGCAATAGTGCTGGGTTTGTGGTCAAAGTTAGTGGCTCTGTGACTCATTGAGACGCGATAGAGCACAACACAGCTGCTACTTGTGCTTCTTTCTGGTCCTTAGACTGCCACCATCTCTGATAACCACTTAGTATTCAGCTGAGGCTTATGGATTGCTGCCCATAAACAGAGAAGTGCTAAGAAGCAAAGACTGCTCTCTGATCACTTGCATCGTACTAAGCAGGGTGCTTCACATGATTTTTTTGGGGGGGGGTTTTTTTAATCACATTTTAAGAATCCACCTTGGCTCACAATATCAAAAATGCTGCTGCTGTTGAAGACCTGCTTTTCCACTGACTGGCAGAGTGCGGAAAAAAAGTTGTTCTAACAGCAGAAGCAAAGGTTCACACTTGAAATAGGGAGTCCCCTCACGTCCACGCATTTAAGATTCTTGAAATATTGCTCAAAGTCACTAGGGTGGAAAAAGTGAGAGATGAAATGATGGTGCTTCTAAAATGATTATCTGCTCTCCCCAAAAGAGAGGGTGCTGCACATATTAGATGAGTTACAGGCTTGTGAGAATGCAAAATTCATTGAAATTAGATTGGATTTAGGATAGGGTGATGAGGGCTGCAGTGAGAAAGAATTCCAGCTTATCTGAATTATCAGCTCTTCGTTGCTCTTTTACCTTCCACCGTGAGATCTCACCAGACAGCCCAGATTTGTCTTTGGGAAATGATTACCACAGTAAATACTTTCTCATTAGCACGGACATCTGCAGGTGGAGAGAGACAGAAAATGACGTGGCTGGTTTACAATGGGTAGTTTATTTTTTGCTGGGGGAGGGGCTTGATTTCAGAAAGTTGAAGTTGAGTATAAAAAAAAGCAGTTGAGACGTGCTGACAGGGGCCTGGCTGTGATGGAGAGACCCTATCGCTTTTCTTCCCCATTCTGTCACACACTCCTCCCATCATCGCAGGGTTTACTGTCACAAGCAGAGCGATGCTGCGTGGGTGAGCGATGGGTGCTGTGTCATTCCTCCCCTTCCCTGACCCTGTAGATTGATTCCCCTCCCCCCCAGACATGACATGGACTCAGCTGAAAGAAGCTGAGTAGGTTTAGAGTTTGAGGACTTTACTCATTGAAATCTGCATGTTGTGCACGTATATGTAGGAATAAGTAAAAAGTTCGTAAACTGATGCGTTATGTGGTTTGTTTTTTTACACATGCTAGAAAAGTTGTGGTGTTTTGATTAAGCGTGCTTCAAAATAAAGGCCAGTGATTTAATTTTGAGGCTGTTGTATACAATGGACAGCTACACTTCAGATAGCCCTTTTTGCACATTCCTCACTAGGTGACTGTGATGGCTGCACTTACAGCCACACAGTGGTAATACTTATAAGGCTTATAAGTAACATTGCATTCACATTTCTTTCTTTAAATATGGGAATTTATTTACAGCACAATAAATAACTGGTTTTGGTTTAGAGTTAATTCACATATCCACATAACACTGCATTCTAAAATAAGTGCGCACATTTTAGTTTACACTGTTATGTATGATTAATTTTTTGTTTTCTGAGTTACCTTAGTTGCAGCTGTTCCAGTCCTTTGATTAAGGAGCCAAGAGGTGGAAAACGGGCGGAGCGAGCTTTAAAGGAAGACTACAAATTGGTTCATGCCATAACTCAGGACCATGGGGGGGGAATTGGAGTTCATTATGCTTGGTTTAGTTAGGTTTTGTGTGTTTTACCCCTTCTCCTGTTTTTGTGGGCTGATCAGCCACTATTTAAGTTTCCCCTTTGTCTCATTAAGTGAGGTCAGTTTGTTTGAGTTATCAGTTGTGTTGTCAACTTTGAGTAGAGTTTTGTTATTTTGACCTCTTTTATGGGCCCAAGATTTTTGATTCTTTTTGCATGAGTTAACCAATTATGTTTTTTGGGTTAAGTAAAGAAATCATTTTTTTGGACTTTAACCTGTGCCTAAGTTTCCTTCACTGCTCGGTCCATCACAGTGACCTTTTGACAGGACTGTTGCCTCACAGCAAGAAGGTCCTGGGTTCAAATCCATTATTGGCCAAGGGGTTTTCTGTGCGGGTTCTCTCCCAGAATTCTGGCTTCCTCTTAACAAGTCTGTTAATAAGTGGGGTTAGGTTAATTGATGATTAGCAGAACAAAATGGATGCATATACATACGATTAGCTTCATAGATTAGTCAGCACCACTAAAAACTGTAAGAACATTTCTAATGTTTTAAAGGCAGTCTGTGTGCCTGACATAAATATAATCAGGCTATATAATATAAATATTGATTTATTTTCCAGGTCTGACAAATGAAACCAGTGGTGAAGTGTCTTAAACCTGTATCCTATCTGAAGGCCACCAGATGGCGATAGCTGTAGTTGCAAAAAGACTTCTATACCTATAGAAGTCACTGAGAAAACAGCCTTTTGACCTGAACCCCGTAAACACCTTCCTGCTGACTTTATGGCTCAGTCATTCATTTTTGGTCAGACTGAATAAAAAAAATTAAAGTCTATCGTATTCATAAAAGGCTTAAAATGGATATAATATTTGTGGTATGAAACTACGTGCTTATTGGCTAACAAGCTGTCAATCAGATGCCATTAGCCAGTCAGAAGTTTCCCAGTCAGATCTGCCCTTCCTTGTCACATCCTGTTTTTTTGCAACCAAGATGGCAATGGTGAAATCGCTAATCTCGAGGCTTCAGAATGACACTTGGAAAGAGCAGTGTGTGACGTCATGGTAGCTACGTTGGCCTCTTAATACCGTCTACAGCCAATGAGTAAATGTTTTTACTCACTGGCTCAGTAAAATAAGAGTGTGGGGATTGCTCACTAGTAAAACCATTGTGCCATTCTTGGGTATCCAGGGGCAGGGATAGCTCAGTAGGTAGCGTGGTCGCCCCATGATCGGAAGGTCGCCCTGAGGTACCCCCGAGCAAGGTACCGTCCCCACACACTGCTCCCTGGGCGCCTGATTTGCGGCTGCCCACTGCTTCACTGAGTGAATGGGTTAAATGCAGAGAGAGTAATTTCACCACGGGAATCAATAAAGTACACATTATTATTTTTCTTAACAAGGCTTTACTCTTAAAGCAATCTGCTATGGCCCTAAATTAATGGATTTTAGCATATTTCATCACTACTTGTGTCAATTTTTACTATCACTTATTGTATCTAACTCAGTGTGGCTTACTGAGAAACATTTCTGCCTCTCCTGCCCTACACCCTCTCCCTAAACACTACCAGCTAGCCTTAAGTTGAAGCGGGTTATAAAGTCTCCCTACAGCATATTTGCACAAATCACACTCCAAGAGTGGTAGCATCTGTTTTGTTTTCACTAGTGCTGGATTTGTGTTTTATAAGTCTGAGTCTCATGTGATAGTTTCAGAACTGTGTCAGGAATGCATTCATGTATTGTCATTTGTTAGTTACATTTTAGTTTTGGTATACATTTTAATATTTATAGAAGAAGAAAGAATTAAAAATAAGTTAAATTATTTTCCAAAATGTCCTAAATATAAATCACTGATAAGAACAGTGTAATGGCCTTTTGCATTTTATATTTTGTTGAGCTGTATGTCCAGATTTTACTCTTTTGCACCCCCCGCTCCACACACACACACACACAAAGTAATTCCACCAGAGTGCCTATTTCGGGTCACTTTTGCCTGGATAAAAGAGCAGGGTTGGAATTGTGACATTAAAAAAACAAAACAATAATTGCTAAAATAAATTTAATTTGTAGTTCTAAATAAATTCTAAATGCATTTAGGACGTTTTTTACTCACTTTATGTCTCTTCCACGATGTTATTTCTCTCTCCAACAACGTAGGTTACAATTATATTAGCATGACCAATTATGCAAATTAGGCGATGACGTCATTTAGTGACTTCTAGCGACTTTTAGGACAGCCAATAGCGATTTTACTTACTGAGGAGCTGGCAACACTGTTTGGGTCTCCACCCAGCCACTTTATGCTAGCGCACATTGTGTCTCCATGCTGCAGCTCACGTTAAGCTCCACACATGGATAAAATATCGTTCAAAGAGAAGAAATAAGTGAGAAAGAAGGCCTTAAAGGACTATTAAGCCCCTCCTGGATATCAGCTCATGAGGTTTGTGTATTTTAAATGTTTTATTGTCTGTAATTAAGGACTTTTGATTGATTGACACTAAGTACAAGAGTGCTTTTTGATGTAATGTTTTGTTTTATTGTTTTTGTCGTGAGCAGTTCTCACTGGTTGTCAAGACCAGAATAAACCCTGTTTTATAACTCTACATCGTGCCTACGTCAATTCTTGAGGGTGCTACAAACAGTTTCCAAACTTACCCACAGTCTTAAGAGACTCTTTGCCAGCCACAAATGTGGTGTAACATTTGTGGCTGGCAAACACACCACAGACAGTTATTCCAAAGAGCCCGACACTGGAATTATATTTAATGGCCAGCAGGAGGTGACCCCTGTGGTTGTAAACACACTTGCAGTTCTGTCTTTTAGAAATTGTCCTTTAGCTTTATTCCCTTGTTTTGGGATTGTTATTATTAATCAGAAATGAGGACTATCCAGGGTTTTCTCATTGGTTAATGAGATTTTAACCGCAAGTTGTTAGCCAATAGGCATGTGGTTTCGCAGTCAGCAACCTCTCTGCATTGAATCATATCTGTTATTAACCTCTGTCTCTCTTCCACAGCATGTCTTTTATCCTGTCTTCCTTCTCTCACCCCAACTGGTCGCAGCAGATGGCCCCCCCCCTCCCTGAGCCTGGTTCTGCCGGAGGTTTCTTCCTGTTAAAAGGGAGTTTTTCCTTCCCACTGTTGCCAAAGTGCTTGCTCATAGGGGGTCATTTGATTGTTGGGTTTTTCTCTGTATCTACGAAGCGCCTTAAGGCAACTTTTGTTGTGATTTGGCGCTATATAAATAAAATTTAATTGAATAGATATATAAAAAAAACACACCTCCAACCGCCTTTCCTTAATCACTTTTCCTTCATCTATTAAAAACACAATGAGGTCTGGAGAAGATGAGAAGGGAGAAGCTTCGAGCGAGGATCCGACAGCACTTAATAATATGATGTTGGTTACTGTGGTCAAACTACAACATCCTGAAGATGGACTACAAAAATGGCTCATTATTTATATTTAGAATTCACCAGTGATTCTCCTTATCTAAGAAAAAGTTTTTCTTGTTATTAAAAAAAGATGATTCAACAAATCCAGTGCACTGCTGCATAGATGGAAGATTACAAAAATTGCATCATACTTATGGACCCACCTATATGACAAGGTCCTCAAAACAAACCCTCATAACAAGGTCTTCCTGGTGATGAGGACATTCAGGTATCTTTCCTAAGCAGCCATAAGAGCTCTTTCAATGGTTTTATTTAGTGTGCACAGCCCACAACACTCTATAGAGACTGCATTGTCTCCATGGTGATGTAATGGAGACAGGCTCTGTAAATCAACGTGAGTAAAAATGGAAGCTGCTTCACATTAGTGATGGCTAATTAGCTCATAGCAATGATGACTGGAGGCTGTCTGCTGCTCACTGGTGCCGTATGTCTCCTAAAGAGGAGCTCTGGAGGCGAAGAACCTCCAGCTTTGTGTTTTCATGGGTCATTTTACTTCTCTCTGGGGTGGATTGAAAATGACTCAATTTAAGACCCGTCTTCACAAAACAAGTTGACCTCATGCTGCTCACCCCTTTAAAAAAACACATGTTCAGTCTCTGTGTGAATGGCAGCTATCAGGGTGGGAGGGTTTCAGCTATTTTTTTTTATCAAGTCTGGCTATGGCTTCCTGTACTCTCCAAAAATCTCTTTGGCTGTTTGCCTCACTGGCACAGGAAGCAGCATCCAGGAGGACTCTCAGCGTGGATGATTAATTTTGAAGGCACTTTCTTGTCAAGAGGACCTTTACTCCGCCGATAGAGGCAATGTGTTCTGTCAGGCCTTTGAAATTCAAATGATGTCTTCCACTTTGTGTCCCACTGATGGCTTTGAAAGTTTTCATAAAAGGAGAGCAACTGAGATGGGACCGACACAAGCCGAAGGAGAAAAGAAACATAAAATTAACTTCCTCCCAAAAATAGATGATGGCTTCGAACTAAAGAGACGCAAATAGATCATCAAAATAATATTTGAAGTGTTGCAGGTTTTGAAATGTATAGGAAAATGTCTATTTTTGTAACTGCTATTTTTTACACAGTATTGTCAGCTACCTGCCTGCTTTACAGTTGTGAGGTGGAAAGACGAAAGTGGCATTTATCAAATATCAAAAATATTAGTAATACTCGAAATAGGAAACAGCTGTTACACTGCTACACGTGTACGCCCACGTTAGTAGCTCTGTGAATCTGTGAATCTTGTGAATCTGTGAATCGTGTAGTCTGAGTATAGTATAGTACAAGGGTGACAGGGAAAAAATATAAGAATAGCTATTACAACAGAAACAGAACACTTTGTGAACACTCAGAGTTAAGACACCTGAGTGATGAATTGGAATCTAGCTGCTGTTACATTTAAGCAACCTCACATAAGTGATGTCAAATCCACCCAGCTATTGCCTATATATTTCAATATGAACAAACGCCGTGGATCAACCCACCAGCATTACATGAAGATTTCCTGATTCCTCACAGAGGCTCCAAACTCTCTGAGGCTACCTTTCATGATCTGGTTCCTCAAGTTTTTCTGCTTCTGGATCAGAAGTTTCATCTTTGAGATCATCCATTTTCTTCCTCTTTAACATGCTGATAATAATCATTTGATTCATGCTCTTTTGCCAAGTCCCGAACTTCTACAGGGCATCACCTGAGCACCTCTTTTGAGGCCTCCACTTTTTAGTAAAGGCCCTCTTCAGTTTTGTGTTAAAGTCAGTAATGAAAGAAATCCTCAAACTAAAATTTCTCAGCTGATTCCAGTTTGACTGCCTCAAACTACAATAGTTTACAGGCTCTTCTGTCTTTGAAGTAACTGAAATTGAAATGCTACTGGAAATATGTACAAATACCTGAAACTGAAGAATGTGTAACAGA
>NW_005187422.1:158299-160016 GCF_000239375.1 Pundamilia nyererei
ATATATATAAAAATAAAAACACATTCATTAATAGGTATTTTAATAATTTTCCAGGGCATCCACCCTTTTACCTTCTCACTTATCTCCATAATTTTCCTTAGAACTGCTTTAATCCCTTGATCAGCAGCAAGCGTGCTGGCTTGTGGCTGGGTCTGAGGTCTGGGTAGCTTTAGCTTTAGCCACTCTGCCTTTCTTATCTTCTTTAAAATGCCCATGTTCATAATAATGATATGATTTATGAAGGCCTGTGGCACTTTTTCACATTCTTCATTCTGCCTGTTGCGGCTACTCCAACCAATGGCCGCGGCAGGCTAAACATGAGGACCCTGTTGACGCGCAACAATAAACGCATACCATACACTTCTGTATCATTTGCTTCTTTATTTCCACATGCAACCGTCTAATATGTACATCGGCACATAGGATTAACTACTAAACAAACGCACAGATTGCACAAACAAATAACTGCAACTTATCAATAACTGCACTAACTATTATGTCAAATTACAACCTGATCTATGGCATCAATTAGTACTCAAATATACAAACACCATCAAGTTACAGTCAAATATATCAAATCATTCAAATTGTGCTCACGTTGCTCTCAAGTTGCGGTCAACAGAAAGTTTTGCCTCGTGCTCACCCTACCTTTCTGCTCATCAACATCAGGTGAAGTGAACAGGTGAGTGCAACCACATTTATTATCTACCACACCCATGAGACACGCCCAACACCCATACACCAATATAGTGAGTCCATTTAAACCAACCCACTTCAGACGGGAACCACTCATATGGCTCCTACACTGCCTTTAATGGTGTATCGAACAAAATTCTGTTGCAGATGCAACTTTTGCATTGTTAAGTTATGTATGGGTGACATGTGAAACAGAAAAAGACAAATTCAGAAGGTAACATCAGATTTGCAGGGAGTTGAAGAAAACAACTGGATTTTCTAACAACATATAGATGTCAATAATCGCTATATTGGTGATGATGTTTGTGCAAAGTTTTGTTCAGATTGGCCCGTCTGTTAAAGGGATGTATACATACATGTAAACATAAGTATGCTACAATTGTGCTGTTACAAAGATATAGCAAATAAATAAACAATGAACAAAATGTTATCAGTGGTTGCAGGCAGCAGTATTTGTTAATACAGACAAAATGAAGAACATCTTTCCATCTCCAACAACAAAAAAACGTGTCTTACAGATATTTGCAATATATATCAGCTTTTTGCTGTGAGTGGCAGATGATGAGCACAGAGGGATGTGTCTTAAAAGCTCCCCTGGTGGCTGGTAATGGCACACAGTTTGTCAAGCAGACCACATGGAAACACTTAACTGCCCCTTTTCCTAAATTGAAAAGCTTAACTAGCCCTTTCTAAATATACTTAGGCAAGTAGAAAATCCATTACCATGAAAACAAAGATAATTTGGCGGGTTTATGGATCCCAAATGACTAATTAGACCAGACAGGGTACATATGACTGTTGTAGAATATACTCCAAATGAGAAATCAGATGTTGAAGTTGCCTTTTTTATCAGTCAAACTAAAATAAGATGATGATAAAGCCTGAGATATGTGAAAAAAGAACTGAAAGAGAGCCTCTGAGCTGAACTAAATATTGTCTTTAAACCCTCTGGAATCCATATTACTGGCATTTTTCACACACATCAGAAAGTACTCAAAGCTTTGTTATGTCAGCCTGCATG
>NW_005187422.1:161210-162442 GCF_000239375.1 Pundamilia nyererei
AAGAGCGGCTGTGTTCTCTGTAGAGTCCACATCGCTCCTCAGGATGTTTTCTATGATGACACCTGTATGTGTTATTCACTCGTATTCTCCGAGACGACAATCTTGGAATTCCCAAGCTCGTCAGATATCTTCCCCATTTGTAAAATGTATCCCATAATAATGGATTACGTTTATATAGCGCTTTTCGAGACCCTCAAAGTACTTTACAATTCCACTATTCATTCACTCTCACACACTGGTGGAGGCAAGCTACAGTTGTAGCCACAGCTGCGCTGGGGCAGACTGACGGAAGTGAGGCTGCCATATCACGCCATCGGCCCCTCACCAGTAGGCGAAGTGTCTTGCCCAAGGACACAACGACCAAGACAGACAGAACTGGGGATCGAAACAAGATGAGCTTCCCAACCCCCTGAACCACGGTCGCCCACTCTACCTCAGGCTTTGCAGAAGGGGAGAGCTAAACTTTCCCCCATCAAGTTTCAGCAGACACTCTGCCCTACAAATCTCTGTAGACCATCTTAAAATATTATGACTTAAAGGAAAACTAAACATGGGCTCTCACATTGTCCTTGTGACGTCCATCTGTTGTGTTATTGCATGTAACACCAACTCCTGGAGCTCACTACACCTTTTGGGTGGAGTATGCTCATGATACTCTTTCCTCCTTTGTCAGTGGAATTACTCTGTTAGTGGATGGCCTCTTTTATCATTACCACTATACACTCCCCCTCTAACATTAGAATTACTGACCCTTTTTTTCCTTGGTGCAAGTCCCTACTACTAGATTTACTAACCCTGCGCAAATTTATGTAAATTCCCTGAACCTAACACCTCCTAGCACCCCGCTGAGATTTTCACAGGCCTTCAGCTCCATTGTTCTCCTGCTTTTGTTGTGCAAACACACCCTTCCCAACCCCCAACCAGGAGAGATCCAGAAGGTCTTTCCTTCCAATCGTTGTCAGACTCAAAGTACCTGCAGCCTTCAATACACCTTGGTAGATTCTATGTGCAATATTTCTCATGTGCAATACTAGTTATTGTCAATCTTTGTCACTACATTGCATGCCTGTCCATAAAGATATATACACAGTGTTGTGCATATACACAATATGCACGTGTCCATATTTATGTCTCCAGATTGTTTGTATAGTCCACTTTTTATACTGTACTCTTGGTACAGTTTGTATTTTTGCTGCTTTTGTCTTGCACTGTCCACTTTTCTGCAATGACAA
>NW_005187422.1:162512-165055 GCF_000239375.1 Pundamilia nyererei
TGTGTGTGTGTGTGTGTGTGTGTGTGTGTGTGTGTGTGTGTGTGTGTGTGTGTGTGTGTGCGCAACATTTTCATTTGTTTACTCAGAACCAAGGCAGGCCAAACCTCTGTGTTACAACCTTCAGAAATTCCTGCTGTATCGATACAAAAGACACACATTCACAATATATATTGGTACACACGTATGTTTTATTTCAAAGTGTTTCAAACTCTACAGCGTTTGCAGAGCCAGTGTCCATCATCCCTGCATTTGGCACAGGTGAATTTGTGACATGTTGCACAGGTAAACCTGCTGCGATTTCTGTTGCAGCTCTCTTGCACCTGGCACTGCGTTGTCTTTACAGTCCCAGGCACAGCAGCAGCTGCAGCAGCTTCAGCAGCCTGCCTCTGTGCTAATATTTCCTTGTGCTGCATGAATCGGCAACACTGTTCCTTGGTTAGAAGACTCAGAAACAATCTTCTTTTGCCTGTCCACCCTGTACATGCCTTGTACAAAATGTAGGCATTCACCGCCGCCAGGTCCAGCATATTGTAGAAAACCGCTACTGGCCACCTGCGTGTTGCTGCTCTTATGGAATGCATCCGTGCCATTTGGTCCAACACGTCTACACCACACTGTAAAAGCAGAGAGAGAGAGAGTCGTGAGTATATATGCTTTTTTTTTCTATAGGCCTGTATAGCACACATCAAAAAACATTGTAGCACTGGTGTAAAATTATACACACATTCACATACCTTCATGTGGTTATAGTCTGTTATCGTGTTAGGTTTCCTCTTTCTGCCGTCACCGATCGTCACGTCTTGGTGCATGGAACTGAGAACACACACAGTTTTTTTTTTAGGTGCAGAAATTGTCAAGGAGACAGTACCTCTCGCTGTGCAGTGTCTTTTGCAAATTGAGTAACTTCACGCCGGGCTCTATTCACCATGCCCAGCAATGTTGTTTTGCGCTGCAACAGTCTGTGTGACATTGACAGTGAAATAAATTGTCCATTGTGACATTTCTCCCATCATCCAAAAACGACTCCATCAGTTTCATGACCACGTTCTCTGCCAGTTTTAGTAAGTATCCAAAACATACAAGTTTCATTTATAGAATTTTTCAAGGGATCTTATATCTGTTTTCACTCTTGTATGCTTTTCATACAAGTTTCACACAAGACAGATACAAACTTTATAAGATTTATATATATTTTTTCCATATGGGAGGGAACAGCTGTTCATCTATGGTCATGTGTTCTCCTGGCGTGAAACTCTTAGCAAAGTTTTCGTCGAAGCGTGTCCAGATGTCAGAGATCACCACAAATTTCTCTGTTTTTACCCTTTCTGCGTGTCCTTGTCATCAAATCGCATAATTGAATTGACTCTATCTCTATCTATCATTGTCTCTTTGATTACTGGCACCAGAAATCTTTCTGACCAGCAATCCACAATGGCACCAACGGGACACATGATTGCTTTTACAAACAGAATTGAAATGAATGCCATCAGTTCATTAATTGACAAATTCCAGTCCTGCTGTGTCCTGTGGGATTGATTGACCGTACACTCCCTGATGGGGAGTAAATAAATAAATAAATAGAGAATGGTCAATTTACATGAACCTCACTCTAAATGGGTTTATATAAATATCATATGTACTATGGCAATGACAAACCTTAGCAGACCTCTGTGGGCCCAGCTTGCGCAGTGAAGCACGAGCGACTACTGCACTGGGCATTCCAATGTCCTCCTCTACCCATACAGTGCCGTCTTTTGCCGTGTTGCAAAAGAACTGAACTGAGGGAACGGAGAGATAGAGTTTATTTTTTTATTTTTGCTATTTTTACATGAACAGGCAGAGGAGAGAACGTGCAAAGCTGGAGAGATCACACATGTCACTCATGTCATTGCATTTTTTATAAATTAAACAGACTTGTATTTCCATATATTGTGAATGCGTGTCTTTCATATTTGCAGGTCAGTCAATGTGTGGGATATTTTGTATAGATACGGCAGGCATTTTTGAGGGTTGTAACACAGATTTTTCTCCTGCCTTGGATCTGAGCTAGTCTGAGTCAACAAATGCAAATGTGCCAGGCCTCAAAGATAATGGGTGGTTTGCACAACAAAAGCAGGAGAATCGAGCTGACGACCTGTGAAAATCTCAGCAGGGGTGAATAACACCTTGGGAATTGCGCCAGAAAATAAAAAAGTCAGTAATTCTAGGAGGTTTTAGGTTCAGGGGATTTACGCAAATTTGCGCAGGTTTAGTAAATCTAGTGCTAAGAAAGTGGCCTTGGTTGTCCAACGCTGTTGGGAGATTTTTTATGTTTTGCGTCATGTTTATTTTGTAGCTTCATTTAAAGGAAGAAGAGCTTATGAGTTGTACAACTGCAGAATAGGGAAGTAAGACTGTCACGGTTTGCGGGGCAAGCCGTGTGGATTTGTAGTAAGGACCCAAAAGGCGGCAGCTCTGGTGCAGGTGAGTGTTTATTTACAGCAGTGGGTACAAACAGCAACGGGGTGTGAACATGAAACCGAAACCTAAACTGGGTAAACTAA
>NW_005187422.1:166055-172726 GCF_000239375.1 Pundamilia nyererei
ACACACACACACACACACACACACACACACACACACACACACACACACACACACACACACACACACACACACACACTCTAAGGTCATGAGACTTATACTATAGGAGGACACCTACTCTGTATCTGTACCCTTTGTTTAGGTGGACCGCTGGACTCCTGGCACCAGCTTTGGGGAGTCTTCACAGGGTCACATCTTGACCCCACACACACACGCACACCCACCTTGTCTGCGTGCCTATACATACACACAGACAAGGTACTCTTTGTTCACATGTATGCCTATGTAAGACGTCATTATGTTAATGAACTTATGCATAGTCATGTAACTGCAATAAAGAGCAGTGCTACGAGGGAGCAGACGAGAGCGACTGGGGTTCGAGTGGAAGGAGTGGCGCTCGTCACAGTTCTCTCCCTTGTGCACGAGATCAAACAAAGAGCTCTGCTTGGTGTCCAATGCTTTTTGCTGTTGTAGTAGAATTGCCTCGTTCCAGCGGTGGGTCTGTGCTAGACAGCCCCATCACACTTTCTCTCTGTACGTCTGGGTCTTCTCCTTTGACTGTTCTGAAGTTTGATCTGGATGTTCTGTAAAACTCGAGACCTGCACCTGTGCAATTTCCATCCATCAGCGTAGGCTTTTGTGCGTATTGGCTTTGGAGCCTATCCCAAGTAGACGAGAGGTTAGGTACACCTTTCACAGGTTACCGGGCCATCACAGGACTAACACATTAAGGCAACCATTCATGCTCACCTTCCTAGAAGCGCTAATTAAACTAACATGTATGCCTTTGAGCTGTGGGGAAAAGCCAGAGTACCTGGAAAGCACCCACGCTGTAAAAGATCCAAACTCCTCATTGAAAGGCCTCAGTCAGCTGCCAGTCTAATCCAGAACCTTCTTGCTGTGAGGCTGTGTTCCTATGGCATATGCTTCAATGCTGCAAACATCACAGGTGATGTTAAAAAAGCTGAATATTCTCTCCATATATAATAATTTGTTTTCTTGTTTGTTTTTATGACAATGTAGTTAGATTTAGAATAGCTGGGTTTTTTTTGTGTTTTATCACAGAGGCAGCAATGAATTTCGGCACCCAATTAAAAATGTTTTATTGTATCGTATCATAAATTCACAGAATAGAAACAAGCCTCTGTGCTTGGAAACCTCCCAAGTCGACTGCTTTTGTAAATCTTGGAACTGCAACATTGTGATTGGTGCGCCAAGAATATACAGTGACATCCTCAGAAGTATACATACATATGTATATTAAAAGAAAAGAAAAAAATTTGTTTTGTCTCTCCAGACATGAGTATGACTCAAAATAAGGAACTTTTATTATTGTATATTTAAATTTGAGCCAGACGGTGCTAAATGCATGACATTATAGATCAATATGGCCCTATAAAGCACTTTACTGTGCTGCAGCAGTTCTTGAGACTGATAGTAGAAAGATGCAGAATCTTAATCACTTGTACTACAATAGGCAGTCGTAACACAACTGTAGTTAATTCTATTGGTAGTAGGAGTTATTTCATATGTTGGAAAGTGTAGATATCAATATGTGTGAGAAGCATCTTTTTACTGGCTGCCATCTTCCCACTGAGAAGTCTTCACACTAATATAGCAAACACACATAGTTAAAAAATGTATTTTATTAGTTTATTGAAGAATTCTCACACAGCATTAAATGTTACAGTCCCATAGCCTAACAAAGGAGATGTGGAAATCAGGTGGAAACCAAGGGATTAGAGAAAGGGAAAGCATAGATTCAATAAAAGACAGTGCCACCATTTTTCTGTCAACATTGGAGACAAGTAATCTCTGTAAAAATATATTCTTTGATGGCCCCTTTTTATAAATTGACTCAGTGCCTGCATTAAAATTCAATTTATTGTCAATAATGGTGCCCAGATACTTGTAGGCACCAAGCATATCAATCTTCTGATCTTTAATGATGATTGTGGGTAAGGGCAAACTGCACCCTTCTTAAAATCAATAACCATCTCCTCTCTCCTGATCAATTTTCTTCTCTGTGCTGTAGCAGCTGCATTTCCAACAGTTTAAAAGAGATTCAGCAGCAGATTAAAATTAGGCATAAAAATACTTTTACAATTTCTGCATCACCCAACAAATAAATGCACATTCCGGTGGGAACGCCGATGTTCTGTCTTATCTTTACAACTGAGCTTCATTCCATATATACTTTTACTGTGGTACGACTTACAGTAACACGTTGCATTTGTTCCTGCAGCGGGGACTCTACATAAGAAATAAAAGAATCAATGAAAACTTGGTGCCTCCGCCCATTTTTAACTCAGAACATAATCTGCACCCAACCAGGCTTTGTGTTAAGCATAAACTACTGTTACTTTTGATTCAATGTACACCCCTCAGTAATCACTCTGAACTAAATGGTAAATGGCCTGTATTTGTATAGCGCTTTACTAGTCCCTAAGGACCCCAAAGCCCTTTACACATGCAGTCATCCACAAATTCACACACACATTCACACACTTGAACTAGGACTGGGAGTCATCACTGATTTCTACAGCTGATTCAATTCTGATTCACAAGATCCAAATTCGATTCGATGTGATTCAAGTTTGACTCAGAGCGTCAGAAATATTATATTTATAAAAGCATAAAGTTGCACGGCCACGAGCAGTGTTGCTTCACTTCAAGAAGGTTGTGAGTTCAATCCCACCACCTGGCTGGGGCCTTTGTGTGTGGAGTATCATATCCACATTTTTATATCTATGTATAAAAACGAAGCTGACACTTGGGAGACTTCATCAGAGGTGTGAGCATCACAGCAGATGTCTTTGTGTCAAAGTAACTGAGGATAAAACATGAAGGAGATTTTCCTGGCCTGGCTTTTTATAGCAGATAATCTGATCTGAGAATAATCTGAATCGGGTAATCTGTTTTTTAAACCCACACCAACTCTGAACAGAGGTATTTTTTTAAAATCATGATTCAACATAGATTTCTGGACATAAAGGAAAAACTTTGATGGTCTGATTATAAAGCATAAAGTGGTATGGTGCCTTTTAGCAATAAATGTACCTTTCAGTTCACTTATATTTAAATTAGAAAACCAAAAAACACAACTCAAAACACCCAGTGAGCTAAAGTACCTTATAAACCCAACACACTCTCATTCCAGTCTGATCCTTGAGTTCCCCCCCATTTCTACATTCCTGGACACAAATGCCCTCCTTCCCTTTTCATTTATACAAATCCAGTTTCTCATCTGACTCGCCTCATATCTACAAATTTTCGTCTGCATGCACGAAATCAAGATTTTGCACAAAAGGAGACGATAAACAGAAGATGAGCTATGAAAGATGAGATATAAAATATACAACGATAATAAATTAACAGTGGGTTTTTCATTGAGTGAAAAACCCAGAAACACAGCGAAAAGTGTGGTCAGGAGGAAAGCTGAGAAAGAAAGACATGAATAAACAAACAAATCTTAAAAGTAGCATTTTTAATCAGACAGGGTTACGTGACTGTTGGATAAGAAAAGCTGGCTACAGTGACTGAAACGTTATGATTATTGCTATGAGTTGGATGGGCTGCCAAGCTGAGATATTTACACAGATTTTTTTTACACAATGAGGAAACATCTGCACAGCTCGAAAAGCTTGTCGTGTTTAACACAGAAACTTTAATTTTCATCACACAAGAAAGCATAAAGAAATCTTTAAAAAGCTGGATCTCACTGAAGTGCTCCACGAGAAAAGATTCACTCAAATCCTTGTTGCACACCTCACAGCTGGAAGCTACAATATTCTTCACCATCATACACTCCAAGTGAAATGCAGAAAAGAACATAAAGCTGGGAAGAGAAATGTCTGATAATCTGGAGGTTTCTGTAGTTTTCCTTATTATTTTCTTTTTAATTCGCTGTGAATGATCCTCTCGTGTCACATTACTCTACTTGACCCACGCTCATTCACACATTCTGCCAACAGTGATGTAACTCTTCCCAACTACGAGGTGCCATTTAATCCCCAACACAGGTCTACTTGCACTTGGAAATGTAATTACATCTCCATCCGCTGCAGGGAAGCAGAAACCCTGGGGTACCCCAGAAGATAACAATTCCCCTCCCTTAATTATTCAATACAGGCAAGAACAGAAAGTATAAGAAGCGTGTGATCAATTATTTACCCAGCTCCATGCATTATTGACTCGGCAAGCTGGAGCATTTATTGGGACTTTGTTTTCTGTGTTTGTATGACAAAAACAAGGAAAAAGCTGCAGACGTTGCACTTGGGCTTCCTTGGATGACTTTGCAGAAAAGTATATTAAAGACATATTAAGGAATGGTTCTGTGTGAGGGAGTGAGTGAGTGAGCATGCTTTAATTGCTGTCAATCACCACACATTTTGGCAAGCTAATTAGTTTTCATCCCAAGACTCATTTTTACTTGCTCTGTGGCAGATGCAACGCACAGGATAGCCTATCATGTCCATCATCAATATGTCTGATGTCTGACTCTGCTGACCTTTAGAGGGTAAAACTTCCTTGCTTGTGTCTTAAGGGCCTGTTATGATAAATAGTGCTTCACCGTCCGCACAATAGGTGTACTCGTACAGTAACAGTGTGTGGTTGCATCACCAGGGATTCTGTCATGCTCGGCTAATGCGATTTGAAGCCGTGAGTTTAAAGAATTTCTAATGAGAGGAGCGTCTTCACAGCAAATCAGTGTAAGCTTTAGGCACATCAAAAGGGGTGTCATATTTGAGGCAAACTGATGAATATTCTGCATGGCAACTGCGACTTTGATTATAGCAGGAAAAAAAGCACTTTTTCAAAGTGAGCCGTGCTTGCTGCATGTCAGCCTCACAGCAAACCACATTATTTATTACCAAAGAAGATGGGAGTTTGGAGCTGCTGGAACAGCTACTCGTACATTTTCTAGAAGCTCGCAGAAGATGTGCTGCTGAGTTATTATATGCCAGGTTAGGATTTTCATTTCATAACAGTCTAACTTGTTGCTTGTACATTCTTTAAACTTTCACCCAGCTTCAGTGTAAATGCAAGATAGCGACACAGGGCTGAATGACAAACAGAGGAATTTGTGATCAATAAAACTTGTTTTGGCAGTTAAGCTGACCTGAAAGAGCACTTTGATACATCTGAAACAATATGGAGTTCAACCAGTCGCTTTCTGCACCATAATCAATAGCACTGAACTGACTTTTATTAAGTTAGGTAAGTTTTATTGGGTCAAAATTTAACTTGCACCAAAAGGAAGAGGTTTCAATCTCTAGTATTTTTAAAAAAGTTGGTGCTGCTGTTACCAGGAATAAAACAAAAGCAGCATTTTCTGTGCTGAGTGACCCCATGACCTCGTTTCAGAGTGTTTCCAAGTCTTTCTGCAGTGCTTTGTCCGTTTAACTTCTACGGTTTGCTTCAGAGAAGTTAGCCGCGGAAATGGAAAGAAATTGCTTCCTGGCCTTGGCCTTGCCTTCTCTGCACAGGTTTTGAGAAAAAGAAGTCTGTTTGCAACAAGAGTTATGCCTGTGTCAAGGCTTATTTTAGATTGTTCAATATCCAGTTCAAGATTGTTTTGGCAGAAAACAAGCCCATCCATTACCCGAATGCAAACTAATTACAGTGGGACCGCGAGCTATGTTTCACTTGTTTACAGTTAAATGGGCTTGTGACAAGAAAAAAATGTAGTAATTCATCCACTCAACAGAGACAGATCAGGTTTATGAGAGGCTCTGCTTGCTTGCCTTGGTCAAACACATGTTAAGAGTTCGGCAACAGCATACACTTTTTGTATCACTGTGGAAGTTGCATCAGATGCAAGTGTTTGTACAGCAAGTGAAGAGAGACGACAGTGGACGTGGCCTTTTGAGGTGCTCCGCACGAACCACTCACATGACCACTTATCAGGGCTTGGTGAACAAACACACAGACATGGTCTTTGTTTCTGCTTTGTTTACTTTGCTTTGAGCTAACATCCAGACAGATAGCATCTAGCACACCTTGTGCAACAAATGCTTTCAAAAGTGTTTTTCTGTATTTATAGATCAGTCACGCTGCTTTAAGAGGCTTTTATTAGAAATTTCAGCTGAAAAAGCAAACAGCCCACAGTACTATACAATATTCACATTCTCCGTCTGGCTGAGAGCCCATGGTTCTGTACAAGAAATGTCCTGTGGGACGTAATCTCTGTTGGGAGCCCAGTCAGAAATCATACTGTCAGATTTACACATGTCGGCATGGGCCGCATTGAATCACACCAGGCAATTTTTGAGTTGACTCCCCTGTAACCACTCTTTCTGTTGCTATAATTGGAAAAACTGTCAGCCGGGGCTTCTCAGATGGAGCACAGGCCAAACTTTACCTGTGTGCGTCGTCTGTGTGCGTATGCGTGAGTGAACTGTACTGTTCATATTCACTACATATTCACTACACTTTCTGTTTATTCACAAAGATTATGATCGGAGCATTTTCTAAATCTGGTTTTACAGTTTTTCTCAAATGTTAAAACACAAAAGCCAATCCTGTAACCCAAATGACCAGTAGTCTAAACACATTTACTAAATGTAGCCACCATATTCCAGTACCATAAACACATGTCACATGAAGACACAATTCACAAAACACAACCCTCTGTACTCATAAATCTAAACACATTTTTCCTTGCTAAAACA
>NW_005187422.1:185628-191607 GCF_000239375.1 Pundamilia nyererei
GTACAGAGGGTTGTGTTTTGTGAATTGTGTCTTCATGTGACATGTGTTTATGGTACTGGAATATGGTGGCTACATTTAGTAAATGTGTTTAGACTACTGGTCATTTGGGTTACAGGATTGGCTTTTGTGTTTTAACATTTGAGAAAAACTGTGACACTTCAATACTGGCATAGTGTTTTGTCTGATAGCAGCATACTGTGGGTGCTAATCTTTATGACACAACACCCAAAAAGCTAGCCATAGATGCACACTGAGAATCTGTGCACAAAGAGACCCAAGCAATGATGCAACCACACTTTCCAATATATCCAGTGTTTATCTTAACTGTCTGCAATATCTCGCAAACTTATTGAACAGTTTGTGGTGTATACGGTGTTGTGAAAAAGTATTTGTTGCTTTTTTTGGACATTCGTCACACTTAAAAGTTTCAGATCATCAAACAGGTTTTAAACAAAGATAACAGAGAAAACACATAATGCAGTTTTGAAACAATGTCTTTTATACGCGGGGAAAGCTATCTACACCTCCCTGGCCCTGATGATTGATGAATTAACTGTGATTAACCACATTTTTTTGCAAAGGTGAGCTCACTTTCACTAGCTTAACGAACTTAATGTAATCAGAACAGTGGAGAGTCTGAGAGACTTTTGGGTTTTATTATAAAGTTTTCAGCAAATGTTCTTCTCCGTGACAGCTAATGTTCTGTGTCAGAACTTTTTTTTTCCATATTCATCTAAGTGAATGAGTAGCGGGTACATGCATAATCAGATGGAGCTGATTAATACATTCAGCAGATGTGATCCATGTTGGCAATTTTCATCTTTGCGGGGTGGTAGACTGTTGAAGTGTTAGAGCACTTTGTTAAAAGTTTTAATGAGATTTCACTGTGTTGTTCTGAAATCTTTGTTCAGTGATGCTGATTTCATGCAAAGCAATAAGTATGACAGGCTTTCTATAGTCAATTTTCAACAGCGGAAAACTGCATCATTAAATCTTTGGGGGTAATTACTAAAACCTTGAAAATGAGTGAAAATGAAGCAACAATGTTTCTATAAATGCAAGTGTTATATACATGCTGTGTATTCTCGTCTGTTCTTATTCGTCTTCATTGTGTGAACAATAAAAAAGACTCTTTATTGGATCATTTAATGTCAGTCAGTCATTTAAAGTGTAGCTTTTATTTTTCTTCTACTAAGGGGAACTGTGCCAGTACTTCTGATACATCTCCGCACATTTCAAGGATCAAAAAGACCATTTCAATTTTAGCACAATGTGAGTCGTCGCCAAATATAGCAATATCTGTTGACAGGCAGTCAAAGAAAGTGGAGCACACAAGAAAAACTGTAAGCGCCCTGAAATTGAAGCGATCTAAATATTGCTTTAGTTTGTTTTGCTTTTGTTTTGTGTGAGTGTGTTTTTCAAGCTTCGCCATTTGTGCAAATGTAAAGAAGCAGCAACATTTTATGCTTGTAAAAAACAGAACTGAAACAAAACCCAAATACACGTCAAAGTTGCAGATAAGTCATATATAGCTGCACTTAACTTATGCAAATAGAGACAAATGTGACTATATGCTCATATTCTGCCTTTACATTCTGTTATTTAAACCAGCCTTCCTGTCGTGTTTGGGTTAAATCTGACCGATTTACAAATTAAAAAACTCATAAATATTGTGTTTTACATCCGATTGCCTTGAGGCCTTATGACATCCTCCACACTATGCACTTGAACATATAAAAGTGATGAGCACCTCTTTCGTTGAATTTTGAGTGTGTTAATCAACTTTGTTACATCTGTGGTGTTCCCGGTCAAAGAAAATTAATCCACCCCCACCCACCCCTTTGGTCTCTGACCCACTGAACAACCCACTGAATGACCCATTGAACTGAATTTGGTGGTGAAAAAAAAACACAACAGGAGGGCTGGGGATGCATCCATCCAACTTTTTCAGGTCTGAATCTGATACAGGAACAATCCAGCTGTAATCCTGTAAGAAAAAGAGTGGGAATTTTGAAGGCAGCATCAGGCCCAAGGTAAACATCCTTTTTCTAAATGTATCTGGTGAAATGCATCAAATAAATACAAAGAAGAATAAAAAATTTAGTGAATCGGGATTTAAAAGTAAAATATTAAATGGGAACAAAGAAAAAATAACTGGAATAAAAAATGATCTGGTCGCCATAGAGAGAAAAAAGTATTGTCTGAGATTTCCAGCAGAGATGCAGAGGTGAAAATTTTCCTGGCCAGTTCTAGTTTATGTTTATTCTACATAATAGTCTGAGTTTTCAGTTGTGAATAAAGTTTTTTTTTGCATCGCACTTCGAGCCTCCGATTTTGCATCTGCACTTGAGTCCATCCCATTCCCACGGGCCACTGTGCCGTGACAAATAGTTGTGTTTGTAATTAGTTTGCCACAGCTTTATCACTATCATAGAGGACCTGTGGTTCATTACATATGACCTCTACTTTTTCTAAAATCATTTATTCCGCTGCATGTTAAAAAATTGCTTAGAGCGTCTTTAACGGCAGCTTTCTTTTGACTGCTCCCGTGTCATCGGTCAGGTTGGTATTTTAGCAATTATGTTACTGTTTGATAGTTCTGCACACAACTATTTTCTGTCCATGCAGAAAACACTTCACCCTTTGTGGAGCCAAGATCAAAAAAGAAAGAAGGCAGTGAAGGTCAATCAGAAATCCAGAACTCATCATCTCTAACACGACTAAGATTTCGACTCTTTAACCGAGGCCACAGAATTTCCCTTATCTTACCCATGTGCTAATGTGATCATGCAGGACGCAACTCATGAAAAACACAAAAAAACCCAAAGTTATTCCTGGTTTTACTCTCCTTGTATCCTCACACTTCATGGGTTCCAGATGTTTAGTCCCGCTCATTACTTCTTATGTATATATTGACTCTGTTCTCCTGTGTCTTGTGTGTGTAGCTCTGTATTTCCTATGCTAAACTTGTTTCTCTAATGCTTTCTTATATTTGGATTCTTTCTTTCTTTATTGCTGAGTTTAGCAGCATTAAATGATCCCTTTCTGTTCAACTCCTGTCTCCTGTGGACTGGGAAACTGGGCTTTCAAAGGTTTCATAATATAATATTTGTAACATTAATTGTGTTATGATTCTGAATAATTATCTCTAACTAACAATTTACTTTAGCACAGGACGTTTGACATCAGATAGTTTAGTTGATCTAATTTTCTTTAAATAGTGTTTGGAAGTCTTTCCTTTAATAAATAATAATAAAAAAGCAAACAAAGAATAAAAACTAAATAACTAAACAAAATAAAAAAAATATTAAAATATTAAAATTTGTTTGATATGAAAAATGTAAATGTTGCAAATATGCAAAAAACTAAGCAATCATGATGACTCTGCAAAATTAAAGTCAGAACTCTAAAAGAGAAACTTTGTGGTAATAAAAAAAACCCTCAAGATCATCACTTTTATCAAATCTATCAAACTTAATTTTATAAATTACATATAATTTCCATATGCTGCCATACCAGTGAACAGAGACAGTTATGCTAAATTAATTTACATACTAGGCTAACATCGAGTTTATACTCATTTTCAAAAAGTGACATTCAAACTGCTCCCCAGTAGCTTTCTAACATGTAATGGCACTTTTTTATTAGTCACTTAAAAAGGCTTATAAATACACACCTGCTTTTTATAAATTTTACTGGACCTAATATCATGAGAACAAATAGTTTCTTACCCACAAATCTACTGGCTTACTTAAGAATTTCCCTTTGAGAATTAAGTCTTCTCGTGGGTCTAAAAAATTATTATCTGCACTCCCTTCAAACAACACGCAGGCATCAAAAGACAGCTCTAAGCCTGAGCCGCGCACATCTGGGCTCTGTTATTGCACCCAACTCAGATGACATCCCACAGTGCATGGAGACAGTAATCGGATTAGCCGTGGTCTCAAGGAGACAAACCTAACATGTTGTGTTCTATCCGAAGACTTCCCCACAGACATCATCTTCATCAGGTGCCATTGTCCCTTATCATCTTCCCTCAGCGTCTGTCCTCCAGCTTTGCTCTGGGGAAACAACACTCGCAGCCAAACCAATTTAACCACATCCAACAATCCAATCACTTCTACAATGCATCTGTGTCAGTGTCTGAGGGAGAGGAAACTTGTGGCCAGTGATCTTTAAAATACCACGGACTGCTTGGAAATTATAATTCAATAGCACACTAAATAGCTAATCTGACTGCTGGTGGTAAACAGCTGCAAAACAAAGACTTTGTCACCTGCTCCAGGCTAAAAAAATTACAATCCAATTCTTACCTTTTTAAAACCACCACACCTGTCTTTGAAGGGCAGCTTTTTTGTTTTAAATGCGGCTCACCCTCCCTGTATTGCTTGTGAAGTCAAGTAAAACCCTGCCGGGGAAAGACCATATCGATTGCAGTGATGGCTGCCTGAGGAATACAATGTTCTCATAACAGCTTGAAGGCATGTTCTGGCCTGACTCTGCTATACTGAGATGAGCAGGTCACAGGGCGGGAAGCACATAAATAATTCACTGTGATCTCACTCTGGCCCACATGTAATTTAGCTTGTATCTCCGGTGGCTCCACCAAAAGAGAGAAAGCGTTCTGTTTTAGTTATCCAAAGGGGACCCTCCACGGTGATTTTAATAGGAAGCTGTTTTTCCTGTCTCCAGATTTGAGGCAGGAAAAAGGTGAGAAAGCTGCTTGACTCGTCTGTTTCCATACGAGACAGCGCCGCAAAAATGGGGGGAAAGCTGCGTGACTAAACAATTTAGGTAGGAAAACACTGTAGAGAGCTAAATCATGTTTTTCTAAACTGCTGCACCACCGACTAGCTTTAATAACTATTGGGTTCACTGCAGTTACTCCTAAAACTGATGTTTACCTTTGTATTTTCAGAGGAAAACCTATTTCTAATATGTATTAGAATCTTGAAAACTATGTAATTGTGTAATAAAACTATCAAATAGCTGACCTAGGTATTAGCTAGAGCTATGTGCTTTTAGTTAGAATTTGAGTTCATCAAAAGGACTGAGTTAATGGTTAGGATTTATTGTCCACTTTTACCGTCACTTTTATCCTGTCAGTGCTGATCGTCTGTTTATGTTATATACCACATGTGAGCAGAGTCCATTTTCTCTCTACAACAGCGGTCTCCAACCCCCTGGGCCACAGACCGGTATCAGTCCCCATTGATTTCCATGTTAAAGTGTTTGACTAAACAGCAAGAAAAAGCATGTTTATGGCCCGGTACCTTTTGTGGATAGTTTCCCACTTTGTAACAACTCTGGGCTTAATTGTTTTATAGCACATCCATCCATGCTGGAGTTACAAGCCCTACCACTTTGATTGATAAATGTCCTGACACAGGAAGCTGTGGGTGTAGCAGTCTGCTAGGCCTGTTAAAGTCACCAAACTGGACTTCTCCTCCATGTAAATACTAGAGTGTCATGTCAGGTACAGCCTGTCAGAGGTTTGTGTTTCAATTTTGTTAAACGACTATTATGTCTGTGTGTTAGAACTAATTATTACATTTATGCAGCTTGCTAACTAAGCTTGCTAGCATTAGCTGATAACTGATGCTCAGTCTCCAAATATGGCGCCTTCTAGCTTCAAAAAAGAAAACATGTTAAAGGCTTATAATGTAGTATGGCGCGGTGGTCAGGGGGTTGTGATTTAGTTTGCAACAACGCCACCTAGGGGAATGTCACCCCTGGGAAATACAAAATGACGTGTTTAAATAACCAAAAAATACACAGGTTCAAAAATGCAGTACTAAAAGTTGACTGTAGCACAGCCTATCAGCTTTAGTAGTGTCCTAGATTAAATAAAACAGAGAAATACTGAACTGGACTTACCAGCAGCTGAGGACCATGAAAAGATAAGGAGCACACATACAAACCAACCAACTTTAACCCCAAAGTGCTGTACAACTAAAGGAGTGTGGAAAAGGACCCACA
>NW_005187422.1:192487-200930 GCF_000239375.1 Pundamilia nyererei
ATCACTAAACAAGCTAATAAAAATAACCAAATGATGCAGTTAAACACTATCACGACACACAGGCAATAACGGACAAAACAGGAGTATGAGCAAGACAGGAGTGTAGGCAAAGGATGGGCCATAAAACAGCTGCTGCAGGTGTTTCCTTTAATTTGACTGGGCCGAAACGCGGTTATGGAGGTTATGGCTGGCTGCAGTCAAGTCCCCAGAATTAAAAAGACGCCATATCCAGCTGCTGAAGCCAATACAACTGCACCCTCCACAGATAGGTAATCAGCCGTACTGCAACTGTTGGAGAACCTGAAAAAAATCACCTGGGTTACCCCAGAAATTTGCTGGTGCCTGATGTAACGCTTAGAGAGAAGGCATTGAACAGTGATTGGGGAAATGAAACCAGTGTGGCCTTGTATGGAGATAGACGCCACACTGTATATAGAGCACAGGTGTGTTTCCACTCAGCACAACTTGAACAGAAACACAGAGAGTAGTGGAGCAGGGAGAGCAACCTATGTGGCTACAGTAAGGTCCAAAACTAATGGGTGACTTCAATGTTTTATATACACTCTATACATAACAGGGCTTCTATAGACTTTCCAGATGTGACTGGACCAAGTAAAAGGAATATGCCGTACACCACACACTAGTATTATATTTCTTGAAGGTCTTTTTCCAGCGAATTAAAATACGTAGCAATGCTTTGATCACAAGGAACATAGTTTGGCTAGTATACCAAACTTTTCACCCAGCTCAATTTTAACGTTTTTACTTTAACTGTTGTTTTAGGCATTGTTGACTAAACGAGGGCTTAAATAATCGAATTTCTACGGCAATTACTTCAGTGTAATATTATCATATTAAACTACACAAATTAGTGTAATTTAAATGTTTTGTGTAATCGAGCTTGGATTGATCCTGCTGTGTGAATTCAGTTCAGGGCCCAAACAAGTCTGATCACTTCAGTGCAGCGAGGCCCACTCTGCTCTACCCACTGGATCACGTGTCCTCACTCAGTGGGAAACATCGTACGATGATGGTGGACTGTTGCAGTCTGTGATTTTCTGTGTGTGTGTCTCTGTTTTTATTCCTTGTATTCAACTTCTTTTGCTCCAACAACAAATTTGTCACATTTAGTTTTTCTCCACTTGTGCTCATGTTTTGCTGAAAGTCAGAGATGCTGGTGTGAAACTACAGTCCCGCCTGTGCTGCTCACGTTAAACAGCCTCTCAGTTATAAATGTCTTATTCTGCATCTCTTGTAAGACATATCTCCCACAATCTAATTGTGACACATGTGCGTACGGAAGTAAGACAAACTCATCATCTGGTATTAAAACACTTGGTCATCTTAAGGACCATTGGTGCTCAAAGATTCTCCTGCAATGAAGCGAAAAAGTTTTGAAAATATGTGCTTTGGTGTTCTGAAACCTTAATGTTACCCCTCCATGTTGTGGAATTTTCATATAAAAGTGCTTAAATCCACTGGGCTTTGTGGAAACTAGTTTTCCCAAAGGCACAATAAAGAACAGCGCAGATCTGATTATTCAAAGAGCCTTATTTATGTGTTCTGAGCAAATGGGATTCTGGTAGGAGAGATGGATGGGTCTGAAACTTTGGATTTTTTATGAGCTCTTCTCCAAAATACACATGCCTTATTATAACAGTATACAGGATATTACTGTGCTACAATCAGGTTTTTTTGCAGGGGGGGAATCTAGTGATACAACATGTTGTGTAACTGTGGGATTAATTTAGATTTGTCTCTCTGTACACCTAATACTGTACGTATTATTTACTCTGTTAGCTCTAGGGCATGTACTTTATACGTGGATGATTATTTCAGCTGGGTCGAACTCATTTTTTCTCTTTGCTTCCTTAAAGCAATTGTGTTTGATTGTGTTAGCAATAAATCCAGAAGGCAGACCTCTTTTAGGAGCACTTTTATTTAATGTATACATGATGCAGCTCCATTACGGAGAGAGGAGTTCTGTTTTTTTTTTTATCTTCTGTGTTAAGCATATTGATTTTACTGATAATGAAATGCGCTATATAAATGGAATTGCCATCTCAGTTAGGTAGGAATTGTTTACATATGTAATCTATTATTGCCATATACTGGGAAATAATCACTGCCTTCTAACAGTTCTTAACAAAAAGAAAAAAGGAGGGATGGTCCAATGCCAGGGATGAGTTCCTGCCCCAAGTGGAGGAGTTTAAGTATCACGAGCTGTGGGTAATGACTGGAAGAACGAGATTGCGGCAGAAATGAGCTTCCTCTGAAGGGTGGCTGGCCTCTCCCTTAGAGATAGGGTGAGAAGGTTGGCCATCTGGGAGGGGCTTAGAGTAGAGCCGCTGCTCCTCCACATTGAAAGGAGTCAGCTGAGGTGGTTTGGGCATCTGACTTGTATTCATATAATTATCCTATTTGCTTAGAGGCCGAAAAAATATTAGCTTTGTAGAAGAATACTACTTGTTATATTTTTGTATTTTATTTAAAACTTTGTGATTAAAGTAAAAATAAAAGAGTTGAGAGTTCAGGGTTTCCTATTAATAAAATTACCCCTATTGACCATGATACAGTCATCTTGGATGATTGAATGAAACTTGTTACATTTAATTACTTTGTAATGTGAAAAACTAAAGGAGTCCAGTTACCATAACCAGGATCAGTCAAACCTGGATCATTCTATTAATCTTGCATTTAAAAACATAAAGAGAAAAGGCTCCTGTTTTGACTGCATCGTTTGGGGGAAAAGCATTATTTTAGCTTTATCTTTTTACTGATCCTTCAGAAACATTTGAGATAAAGTATAGCTTATTTAGTGTTGTTTAATTTAGTGTTTTTTAAGGCCACCAAGAGAGATGAACGTTGTTTTTTTTTTTTGTTTTTTTAAAAGCTAAAAAGTCAGTCAGTCAAACCTGATTTTGCATCCAGCCATGAGAACGTTTTGCAAAAGATGGTATAACCAATTCAGTCCTAGATCTCTGAGAAACCTAAAGAGCTGTCATTAACCACCTTTTATTACATCCTTTAATTACGGTTTATAATTGAATCCAAACTGAGCACAAAAGCATTAAGACAGTCAGGTTTAATATTAATTCATTAAGTAAGTGTTTTAATGTTTAAAATGCAAAAGGGAGTGCTTTTTTGGACAAATCATAGTATATTTCTCTTATAAGATATTAAATAATAATATCTCTGATGTCTATGTTTCATGTGGGATCTAAGAAATAAATTGAATTCATGCCTCCATGGCACATTATCTATCTATCTATCTATCTATCTATCTATCTATCTATCTATCTATCTATCTATCTATCTATCTATACATACATACATACATACATGCATACATACATGTGTATATATATATATATATATATATATACATATATGAAAAAAATGTTAATGCAATGACTTTTACACAGTCACACAGTCAGAAAAACGTCAGATCAACAGCTTATCAGGTAATTGGCTATGAAAGTGGCACATCAATTACTAGGAATGATGAATGCCCTGCTGGAGATAATCTAATACACGCGGTTGATTTGGCTCAGTGTTGTTAAAGCGAAGGGAAATCATAGCTCATGCATAAACAAATCTAATACGACTTCTGTAGCACACTGTTACACAACAACTTTAAAAATCCTGGAAATCAGTTTATTCATGCGACTTCACAGCAGGGAGGGCAGCTTGACGTGTTCACCGGAGGAGAGCGAACTTCTGCAATATTTTTATCTGATCAGCTTTGTTGCGGTGAAATCCGCTGTAATTGATGACGGAGACATGTTCTCTTCGGCAAATCAGTTTAAAAGGAGATGACGGATGGAGACCAGGGTTGCCGGGGAAAAAGCGGCTCATCTGTCTTCCCTCCGTCAGGGTGACAGGAGCATGAAGCTGTCATTTTCATTCGCTCCGCTAGTTGCTCTTCTGCCCGATTCACAACTCAATCCACACCAGCCTTCAGCTCCAGTCAGTTCTAATGCTGGATTTGGGTCCGAATCTTTAGACAGCTTTGAAATTTATATTATGCGACTCCTGGACTGTAGTCTACTTGGTTAGTTAAGATGATTGATAGTTTCTGCAAGGGTCCAACACACAGTTCTTTAAAGGTTTTCACTGTCTTTTTATGTGATATGAAAGTGGCTTTTGACAAAAATACCAAAGGTTAGCTTAGCTTAGTTTAACCCAGCAACAGAATAAAAATGGGGTGAGGGGTGATAGCTTTACCTTAGGTCGCACAGAGATAACAGTTTCTAACTGCAAATTTGTTCTTTGGAAAAACCACACTAGAAATCTTTTTAATTACCAGTTGATGCTAAGCTAAATTACCATGCAAGTGGCACACCAATGTGACAGTTTTTTTTATTCCTTTCAACAAAGCTTTTAAGGCAAGTAACATTTATACAACGGAGCATTAGGGCCACAATCAGAAAAAAACATATATTGATCATTTTGACAACAAAGTCAAAACTTTGAGATTAAAGTCAAAAATCTATTGTGAGAAAATAATCTAAATACTGTTTTGAGAAAAAAGTCGAAATTCTGTTTTGAGAAAATGTGGGGTTAGTTGTTTCAAGTCAAAATGCCATGGTTTCTATCCGGTTGTTCAGTCTGACGTCAGCCGTGTCTGGGTCTAAACTCCGCTGCAGGTCCATATATCAAACGATCACTGTGGCATTACTGAGAGTTGAAAAACTGTCTAAAGTCTTTCATCTTTAATAAAATGATCAGCGTTCTGCTCTACCAGGTGTAACATCCAGGCATCCATGAAAACGGAATTTATGACATTTAACGGAGTTAGAAGTTAGCAGGGAGTTAGCTCGCTAGCTTCTATCTAAATACAATATAGCATGTCCTGACTGCGGGGTTTTGGAAACAAATTCAAACGTACAGCTCTGTTATCACTTCCAGCATAAATGAAGACAGAAAACTAAACAGCAGTGACGTTTGTAGGGTTACTGAAGTTGGGCTAGCTGGTATATAATGATGTGCTACGTGACCGCTAGCGACACAGCTATGTTAGCATAATATAAACAAGCTAACTTTTTTTCCGCTTGATAAAAGTTAACGTGAGTGTTCTCGGTGGTCAGGAACAAATGTAATCGCATGGCAGGATGCTGTAAAAGGACCAAACTTCAGCCAGGAGAACAACTGAGATAATCCATCCACAATACGAGGTTAGTCATTCATATACTGCTGCATGGGCTGGGCTGTAGCTACATCCTAAGGTTTTAAAAACTGAGCTTAAATAAATGATTAGCGGTAATAAAAGCCGAGGGAGGTCAACAGGGATCACTGACTGTTTTAGGAGCTTTTTGAGATCAAATAGAAGAAAATACAAAACATTAAACATGTTAACAACACAAAAGACATATTAAACGCAGACTACTTTAGACCCGCAACTAGGATTCGTCGCGTCATCACTGAACACCCGGATACCCTCTGAGTTAGTGAAATCGTACTTCAGATTCACTTTTAGCAACATGGAATGAAATTATTTCTCTTCAAGCACAAAAGCACAGTGTGGTGATCAGTATAAGCTGATCCATCTACACAGGGCATTTTGTACAGGGTATAGCAATCGTGGGAGTTGGGCTTGAAACAACAACTGCTTTCTGCATATTTGGACTTTTTCTCGAAAATTCAACTTTATACTCAAAATGATCAATAATGTATTTTTTTTTCTTTATGTGACCCTAGTATTCCTTCGTACATTTTAAAGTATTGCTTCAAATTTTGTATTTTACACATTAAAACACAAGACAGATGGCCTGTCCTTTTAAACTACATTAAACTCCCCCAGAATCCCCATTTATAGAACCTTTCATTTCACGAATGTGAAATATATATGCAAATATAAACTGTGTTGATTATTTCTCTTGGGTTTCCAAACCAATAACCCCCATAGTCTTTGCAGCATTACACAGCTTTACTTCTCTCCAATAGCAATCATTTGGCCTCCAGGCTCCCCAAGCTGGAGAATAGTACGGAAAGCCTAATGTGATGACACTGGGCCATATAAGTTAACTTTTTCAGCCCGTGCTTGTTTTTATTGGATTTTATCTTAAGCCTGACCAGAAATATATTCTAGAAATTGTTACCACTTGACGCAAAGCTGGCATCTTGTTTTAGTGATGGAGAAAAAATCCATCATAACCTTACAGCACATTGTAATGGCAATAGCTCCTTCACTTCCTCTGGCTTTAAAAATCGAGTATGTGACAGGGGACTCAAGTCATGGGTCTTTTCAGAGCAGGTGACAAGTCCACGAAGAAAGATAAATGTAGGGGTGACAGTGGGTGACCAGAGGGCTTTCACCTGGGGGAGTAGGGTTTGAATTCTAACTATTTTTAGGCACAAACCTGTGCTCATCAGATGGGAGGGGTGTACATCAGAATGCTTTTTTTTGTGTGTGTAACTTTTTTTGTTTTCATCTTTAACACTATGAATTTTCCAGGAGATTTATAGCTTGGAACGTGACAGTTGAGACGTGATAACAACCGAGGCAAAGATGTCCCAGAGGGACGATGTCAATGCACAACATGTGACCTTCTCCACCACCTCAACCTGCTACTGCGCAGATGGGATACAGACCATGTGTGGAAGCAAAGAACAAGAAGCAGGCAATGACATACACACATTTTACACACATGTTTACTTCACAGCCATTTCCTGACTACAGCAGCAGTACACGCAGCTTGATCGGGCTCTTTGTCGTTATGCTGCAGGATGGCTGGGAGGATGCCAGAGGTTTTGAGAACAGCTGTGAAACTTCCAGACACCAAAGATTCAGCACATCCTGCAGTACATCTGCCAGTGCCAGGTCTGTGAGCACTGATATCTCTATAAGTCCTGCCTCTTCATATGCTATATGACTTTTGCATTAACCCCTTAGCAGTCCTACAAATTTACAATTAGTCCCCTAAACCATCCAATGTACCGTGGGCGGTACGTCCGACTGCTAACAGGTTAACACAAAACAAAAAAAAACCAATCAGTGGCTTATTTATGACAAGGAATTATTCACAGCTCATCAGCCAAACAGGACCGATTAATGACCGGTGAATAAAAAGCTTTTCTTTACTGATTTTGTCTGCGTGCATTGTAATGTACATTTGGGTCGGTCAGCAAAGGATCAGCACAAGTTTTCTTACTGGAGTCTGTGGCTGGCTGAAAGCAGCCCTGTGAATAATCTGGAATAATAATGTTCAGTAAGTGGCAGCCTGTGCCTGCCAGCTGCAGCAGAGACCTCCTCCTGTATCTATCCAAGGAGCTGATTATTCTGAGCCTCTCTACCCAGGTCTACAGTTCACTTATTAGTTCAGATAACTCTCTTTAACTCTTACTTCACCAGTTAGCTGTTTTTAGTCAGTAACCTTCTTTACCTGTTAAGTACAGTATACTATTGCAGTTGGATAAATATGTATCTGACAGACTGGTGCGTTTGCCTGTTGACAAAGTGCCGAATCCTGTGTATCATTGACAGCTGGGGCTCTGACCTTGGGAGGTGTCTACCACTCTTTGATTGATGGCAGATAGATGCCTAGTGCAACATAGATAAAGGGATCGATCTGGCTAGGACTTACTGAGCCCTCATTGATCCTCTGGCTGGGGATCACACCGGCTGAACTGTTTCAGTAAAGAGGAAGTTTTATATCATTACCTTGTATTGTTACAATGCATTGCTTATGTGTTCTTATATGGGGATACTGCAATGCAGAAGGAGATAATGAACTTTTTAGATTGCAGTCACTCTGTAAAAACTCTGCATTGAGTGTAATTGTGCAGCAGGGTAGATTCATCACATTATGTAACACATATACATTTATACAGCTTGCTGCACAGCGCGTTACAGCAGGAATAAGCTCTTCAGTTGGTCCTGTGTTATAAGATCATGGCAGAAGATCAAGAGGGCCAGATAATATCATGCTTAATCATTCATTTTCCAGACAATTATCCACAGCTCATTTTGTAAATGATCATCATCCCCTCATCGTCGTCAGAATCCACAACATTAACTAAAGGACAGCACTGACACCTTCTGGACAAACTGGCAAGAGTCAGGAGGGAATGTGAAGACTACAGAACAGCACCAAAGCTATTAATGGTTTCAAACTGTAAGAAAGATCAGATAATTAGTCTACAGTCACTACATTTGAGTTAAATTTGAACATTTTTGAGTGATATTGAATACTGAAACCCGTCACTGTGCCATGGTCCATTTTAAGGTAAAAGACTGAATATTTTGACCAGTTTGATGTGGAGGGACTCTTGACTCGTAGCATTTTAAGATTCCTATGCTGGGTGGTAAACTTTATGGTAGTGACATTGAGCAGTCCTCCTTCTACACAGCAGCATACATGAAGATAAATGCACTTCATAATTTTTCAGACTTTGATGGAGTGTCCAATATTCCGCCCTGCACTCATATGTATAGACAATA
>NW_005187422.1:201316-211820 GCF_000239375.1 Pundamilia nyererei
ACAGCAGCATACATGAAGATAAATGCACTTCATAATTTTTCAGACTTTGATGGAGTGTCCAATATTCCGCCCTGCACTCATATGTATAGACAATAGTACACAACATGTCATATTAATGCAGCTCAGTCCACACAACTGTGAAACCTCAACAACCAAAATATTAAATATGTAGTTAAACTGACATCTTTTTAACAGTCAAAACTGTAAATGGTTATAATGGTAAAGGCATCATGTGTGTTGGAGCGATTAGATCATTTATTATGCAAACTTAAAGAACTTAAAAATTATTTTAAGATTAAAAACTGTAATGATATTGTCTCAGTTAAATTTTTTTTTACTTGAATGATAGGAAAAAAGAATAGACTATCCTGTAAATGTCAGAACGTCGCGATGTGGAGAGAAGGAAGAAAAGACCTAAACACAGGACTCACGGGTTGGTGAAGCATGTGGACAGTTTTTATTAGGAAGGCAGGAAGAACAGAACATGAGACTGCCTGAAGCGTTGGCTGAACTGAACTGAAACACACATGCAGAATCGACAATGACGAGACAATGAACTGAGAGAAACCGAGGGTTTAAATGCAGAGGCTAATGATGATGATAAGAGACCTGTGAGCACACAGCTGAACTTCATCTAACTAATAACACAGGAAGTAGACCTAGACATAATGCACATAGACAGAAGCTAACTTAATAAAACAGGAAACTTGAAAACTAAACTGTGACAAAGTCCAAAACTGGACAAAAAATAAATGATGTAAAACTATGACAGATAAAAAGCCCCAATGTGCTTCAAATTCTTTGTATTTCATATTTCAGTGTCTCACTCTGCTGCAGGCCTGTGTGCATGCTTTCTCAATATGTTCAGTTCACATAGCCTAGAGAATAACTTCCCTTTTTTCTTCTTTTGTGTTGAGGCTCCATAACCATGAACAAAATTGGAAGGAAGTGTGTAAATAAAATCTATAAAACAACAAAACTGTGATACTCTTTAAAAATTGATATTTAGTCATTAAGGCCGATTCTTAGATTGTAAAGTTGAAGCCATGACAGAGTCGCTCCTTCCATAACACATTAGTGCAAAGAGGAATACACAGCTGAATTTACAGAGCCATAAAAATGATAAATGCAAACTTCTAGTTAAATGCTAATAAAGCAGTCACTGTTAGATCAAGCAGAGGTGTGGATTCATGCAAGGATTTGAGTGTCAACTCTAATGTAAAGCATATAAATATATTTCTGGAAACTCAAAGCGACTTGAACTCATTCCATCACTGTGTAATGCCGATGCTCTAATTCATGCCCTTTCTTTGGCTTTGCTAGATGTGCTACACAAACTCTTTTGCTTGATTAAAAATCTAGAACTCATGACAAACATTTAAAACCGTTAGCAACCATTCTGGCTTCTTCATTAAAGTAAAACAAGAGCTGAGTTTGTACCAACGTTCTTACCTGAGCTAATTAGCTACATGAAACATTGTGCCCTAATTGCTTTCTTGATGCTTGTCTCCCAACATTTGCATACTAAAAATGCTCATTCAAATCAGTAAATCAAACCTGAAAAAAGAGCATAAAGCGCTTTTTTAAAGACCTTCTATGACTCTGTGGTGGCATCCGTCATTTTTTACAGTGTTGTATGTTGGAGCAGCAGTTCAGGAAGGCCAGCTCTGTTCTGGGATGCACCCTGGACCCAGTGCAGGTGGTGGGAGACAGAAGGACTGTGGCCAAAATAACATCTCTGATGGACAGAGTCTCCCACCCCATGCATGTAAATGTTGCTGAACTGCAGAGCTCCTTCAGTGACAGACTGCTGCATCCTCGATGCATGAAGGAGTGTTTCTGCAGGTCCTTCCTCCCTGCAGCTGTCAGACTGTACAATCAAAACTGCTCCCAACAATCATAGATGTTTACATCTGCGCTGTAAATGCAATAATTTAATCAACCGATTCGCACTACAACCTGGTTTGCCTCTTATCTGTAGTTAATTTTATTTTATTTAATAACTGTACAGTACTCTGTTTATAGTAACCATTGTCCTTAATGTAAATATGTAAGAAAAATTGTGTATGTTTCTGTCTGTTTGTTGTTTGTTTCTGGCTGCTGTTACAACCAAATTTCCCCTTGTGGGAGAATTAAAGGATTATTCGATTCTCTATTCTATTCTATTCTATTCTATTCTATTCTATTAACACCTTAACATACTCTCCTAAGTGTCAGGCAGGGTCTCCGTGAGTGCGATTTTTAGTGGCTGGCTCACCTTTATATCTTGGTTGGGATCCTCAACACGTTTAATGCTTTGAAGAAAAAAACTCTGTGATTCCTGCATTTCTTCACCTTCTTTTCCTGCAACAAGTGAATATGCTCATCCACTTAATTTTCAAAGCCCTGGTTCTTTTCGATCTTCGGTTTGTAAAAGCTGTCTCAGCCTTTAAACAGTTTCACTGGCACACAGCAAACGGTGGATTCTTTGACTGTGATGAGATCTGGCTTCACAGTATTACAGTAGTGTGGGCGTAACCTAGAGGGGTCAGTACTGAGACAGTTTGAGCCTTTAAATGTCAGCTCCAAGACTTTCATTTCTGGAGACAAGTCTGTGGTCTCCCCGTAAAAGTCAGAAAGAAATTGAACACCAGTGCATGCTCAGAAACCTTAAAAATGACACTAAGGCTGGCACGGCTGCCACATACACGATGACGTTAAAAGCTACATGTGTTTTGTGTATGTTGTATTAATGACTTGTCACTGAAACTGGTTTATTAACCTGCAATGTCCCCCTACAAATGAAGGCTTTTGTCTTTTTATGGCCCGTTTAAATTTTTTCTTCTAAGTGATGGATGCAAATAACGAACTCAGCAGCCGAGGAGACACGTACACGTTATTACTTGACAGACACTCGTTGAGCAGAAAGTGGTGCAGAGAAGAATGATGAAGGCTGAGCTTGAGCTGAATTCATTTTCTGCTGCTCCTCACATTACCCTTTAATGGCAAGCTTACGCTTTCTTTTTGCACCACAGTTTTTGTTTTTGACGTGGACTAAAACCATCTACTTCTATTCGTCTCTGAGAGCGGCTGCACACTGACTGAAAAAAGGAGGAGCTGCTCAACATCTGGAGTCTGTGAAATGAACGACTACAGAATAATCTGACCTATGAGCTTGTGGTAAACAAGCAGCAAGAATTAATAGTTTTATTGTTCTGCAGCAATTATAACTACAACACGAGACAAAAGAAGATAAATGTGTATTTATATTGCTGTTTATATTTAAGAGCAATAGGTCAAATTAACTTCCCTCGTCACCCCCAAAAGGTCTGAGGTCTTCACTAACGTCCTGGATGTAACTGAGGCCTTAAAAAACAATCAGAAAAATATGTCACTACACAATCGATCAAGCCCTCTTTGAAAGCACTGCAGTTCAGTTTATACACTCTCACTGAGAGCCGGGCTCAGTGCTGCTATGAATTAGAGCTATATGTCACCCACAATGGGTCAAGAAATGGGGGAAAAAAGAACGTTAGGTTTTTGTCCAATGGCTCTAAAAAGCTGTGCGGACGAACTAAAACTAATGTCAAATCACTGGTCATGGTGAGACATCAAAATAAAAAATAAAAATAAAGGATCATTGAAACTAAAACATTATCCTTACCACAGATAAACTCACTCATGCCAGAATAAGGCTGTGAGCCGCCGACTTTCCACAGGTGAGAACTCCTTTTCATGGATGATTTTGCAATAGATCACTGACACAACAGTGTTTTCCAACACTGTGGCTGTGGAGAACATTTTCCTTTTGATTTTTCCTGTTATAAAAATCCCAGCTGTTAGTTATAATATAAACAGTTAGAGCGTCACTGAAAGGACAATAATAGTCTGACAGCATAACTGACAGCAGACCACAATAACTGAGGCAGCTGAATGACATTCAAACACTGTCACTGTAATTATTTGATGCTGTGTTTGTTTCTCTGTGACAGTCTTAAATGTAAAAAACGGACTCACATGTTAACTCACGAATCAAATATGAATTTGACAGTCTGTGGACCAGTGAACCACATCACAAGAGTCGCCTCAAGGAGCTTTATATTATAAGGTAACGACCCTACAGTAATAAAGAGAAAACCCAACAATCAGACAACCTTCTATGAACAAGCACTTGGTGAAAGTAGAAAGAAAAAACATCATTTTAACAGGAAGAAGCTTTAATTAGAAAAATAAGCTCAGTGCAAGAGAAGCCCCCAGCAGCCTACACCTCTTGCAGTGTAACTAAGGGAGGATTTGAATTTTAAATAGTTTTATATCTTATATAAAATTAAAATCTGATCCCGGAAAAGAACCCGAATCCCTCAGACGTGGAGCATATGCAGCAGGATGGCCGAGTGCCCCGTACACCCAGTACTAGAACCAGTGAAGCTGCTCAGAGACCCACAGCAGATCAGACATTTTGTTCATTTTGAACAGCAGATGGCAGCGTGTTGCTGAGTATGAAGATCCTCTGACTTTAGCGGTAAAGCTGTTAAGAGGAGAGAAGATCAAGAGAAATGAAAACGAATCAACAAAAATCATCCGAGGCTGCTGTGATGACCAGTGTTGTGCTTAAAGGAGGACAGCAGAAGGTTTTCACACCTCAAAATGAGTCGTGACAGTCTGACGTTTGGGAATGTCAGCGCTACACAAATATGCACAACAGACACAAGGAGGGTTGTTTTAGTGAAAACCTCAGATACTAAAGCTTTTATGTGATCATTCAGATTGTTTTAGAAGAAACAATGAGTCTTTGTCTCAGACTTCTTTTTATGACCATCCATTCAAAAGGCATTAAAAAAACGAAAAACTGAAGCGATGGTGAAAAGTGCATCCTAACGTGAAGCCGAGTCCTGTTTAAGCAACTGAAAGCTGCTGATTTTTGTTTCCACCCCTAAACCCTTTAAATCTGTTTTTCCCTTGAAGGAAGAATCTGTGCTGCACTGATGTTTAAAACAACCTCATACAAAAGTAGAATGTGCTTCTTCTTCTTCTCCATCCCTCAGGTCTTTTCACCCCTTTATTAACCACTAATCAACAACATATCAGTCACTATTACTGCATTTTATAAAATTTCTTTGAGTGCACAAAAAAATCTCCAGATTTCTCTGATCGCCTTTTTGATTTTAGTCCCTGATTTATTTTTAAAGAGTTAAACACTTGAAGATGATCAACATGATCTTCTAGAACTCAATAGACTTTCATTTGGTTTTGCTGTCTCCTTCTTTACTCCTCTGGTTTGTTGAGTTTCTTTTCAGTTTCTTTCTTGTTTATAATGCACATGGATCTCGTCATCAGTCACATGGCTGATCCCTCAGTGTGGCTACACAGAGGAAGAGGTTGGTCTTTGTCTTGGTCACAGTGGTGATGTAGTAGCGGTCTCCTCTGTATGACACCTGTGGCTCTGCAGCAGGACGGAGGCGTCCATCACTGTCCTGTCCTCACACTACAGCAGCGATCTGTCCTCTGGTGATCAGGATCCTAACAGGAGGCTTTGGAGCAGATCTGTAATCGCGACTTTCCTTCATTCAGTCTCCTCTTTCTATAAAGTTATTATTGTTGAATTGTAGTATTCAGGTCAGTATTTTTGTTGTTGTTGTTTTTTATAAGTAACATGTAAGCATGTTCAACAAACTGAGTCCTATCATAAACTTTGAGTTGATTAACTTTGAGATCAGCAACTGTGATTGGCTGCTCTGGAACCGATATGTCAGAGTTCAATCAGCTCTGAGTTTGTTTGGCTGAGTTGAGTGCATGTGTGCGTTGAGCAACAAAACCATCATCAATGGAGCTTTAATATGAGGATTCCCCGTGGCAATAGGTAAATAAAGAACAGAGACTTCAATTTAATCCAATGAACCAAGGCAGAACTGCCCCAGGTGTTATGGGCATTCAGAATTTGATTTGGGATTGACTCCCGGTTAAAGACATTTCCTACCACCCACCTCACCACAGCCCAAATTAACTACAGTGGGGCAAAAAAGTATTTAGTCAGCCACCGATTGTGCAAGTTCCCCCACTTAAAATGATGACAGAGGTCAGTAATTTGCACCAGAGGTACACTTCAACTGTGAGAGACAGAATGTGAAAAAAAATCCATGAATTCACATGGTAGGATTTGTAAAGAATTGATTTGGAAATCAGGGTGGAAAATAAGTATTTGGTCACCTCAAACAAGGAAAATCTCTGGCTCTCACAGACCTGTAACGTCTTCTGTAAGAAGCTTTTCTGTCCCCCACTCATTACCTGTATGAATGGCACCTGTTTGAACTCATCATCTGTATAAAAGACACCTGTCCACAGCCTCAAACAGTCAGACTCCAAACTCCGCCATGGCCAAGACCAAAGAGCTTTCGAAGGACACCAGGAAAAGTATTGTAGACCTGCACCAGACTGGGAAGAGTGAATCTACAATAGGCAAGCAGCTTGGTGTGAAAAAATCAACTGTGGGAGCAATCATCATGTAACCCATATCAACTACTCCCTGTCACATGACCCACGTCAGCTGATTTGAGGTCCCTCTTCTGATTGGCTCCTTTCACGTCGCGGCAACTCTGAAAACCGGCTGTGGAGGGATACTTCCGGGTTCGACTCCTGCTGTGGCTGTGAGCTTATGGCATTTAGAACGGTATTGGAAAACAAAGCGTTTTCTCTCCTCAATTCATCTTTAAAGTTTAATCAGAAAATGGAAGACATACAAGACCACTGATAATCTCCCTCGATCTGGGGCTCCACGCAAGATCTCATCCCGTGGGGTCAAAATGATCATGAGAACGGTGAGCAAAGATCCCAGAACCACACGGGGGGACCTGGTGAATGACCTGCAGAGAGCTGGGACCAAAGTAACAAAGGTCACCATCAGTAACACACTACAACGGCAGGGAATCAAATCCCGCAGTGCCAGACGTGTTCCGCTGCTGAAGCCAGTGCATGTCCAGGCCCGTCTGAAGTTTGCCAGAGAGCACATGGATGATACAGCAGAGGATTGGGAGAATGTCATGTGGTCAGATGAAACCAAAGTAGAACTTTTTGGTATAAACTCAACTCGTCGTGTTTGGAGGAAGAAGAATACTGAGTTGCATCCCAAGAACACCATACCTACTGTGAAGCATGGGGGTGGAAACATCATGCTATGGGGCTGTTTTTCTGCCAAGGGGACAGGACGACTGATCCGTGTTAAGGACGGAATGAATGGGGCCATGTATCGTGAGATTTTGAGCCAAAACCTCCTTCCATCAGTGAGAACTTTGAAGATGAAACGAGGCTGGGTCTTCCAACATGACAATGATCCAAAACACACCGCCCGGGCAACAAAGGAGTGGCTCTGTAAGAAGCATTTGAAAGTCCTGGAGTGGCCTAGCCAGTCTCCAGACCTCAACCCCATAGAAAATCTGTGGCGGGAGATGAAAGTCCGTGTTGCTCGGCGACAGCCCCAAAACATCACTGCTCTCGAGAAGATCTGCATGGAGGAATGGGCCAAAATACCAGCTACTGTGTGTGCAAACCTGGTAAAGACCTATAGTAAACGTTTGACCTCTGTTATTGCCAACAAAGGTTATGTTACAAAGTATTGAGTTGTATTTTTGTTATTGACCAATGGATTAAAAAACCCATGTCATATTAAATACTAATACTAATAAATACTAATGAATGCTAAAAGTATCTGACAGGCTGGTCCATATTCATCTGGCAGGAAAAACTCACCTGTGGTTGTTGGTGTTCCAAAATATTTTAACAGTGCTCCTAAAGGTTGATGGAGTTTAATTTAGGTCAGAATAAGCAAAACAACAACATCCAGAACAGGTCTTACCAAATATAACGGCAAAAACTCCAAAAAGTAATTCAGAGCCATGAAGTACAAGTTTTGTTTCATAATGAGACGATGCTTGTCACAAAGCAATGGGATATAATTCAGCCTGGGACCAGGATAAGGTGAGGATCCAGGAATATCCCTTACATGTTATTAGCATAGTCCCCCAGTTCGGAAAACTCTAATTACATTTGCAGAAAAAAGTAAACTAACTAGTGACGGGTTATCTTTAGAGTGAAACTTCCTATAACTGATATTCTAATAAGTGAAAGGCTTAGAAACATGATTAAAACATGAAGAGCACATATGGTTTCTTGGCTGTTAACTGATTAGCGAGCTAAAGCTAAGTTACCAATAGTGACGCCTGTGATTTTTTACAATGTACAACTGAAGCTCACCATACACTTACTCATATGAAGGCTCGTTTGATGCTTCTGTTTTGCTAACATCATTGTCACAGTAAATATTTCAGTATAACTAAGATGAAACATTTAAAACAAAGAATACAGATTCTTTCATGACAAAATTAGCAACACAAAAACATGGGAAATAGCAGGATCTGAACTGGTTGTGTACCCAGGGGTGGGCAGCACAACCTCAAAATTAGGACAAAATCAGGACATTTCAAGAAAATTTGCAGTAATGATATTTTCATTATTTTAAAAAACATAACATTATATCGACGCTTGCAGGCAGCATCGTTTTTAAGCATAAGTAAATTACTAACATTTCCCATCCTTCTTTTCCAATAACTTACCGTCACTGATGACAGACTACCTCATTTAAAGTGTGAAACAAGGTGCTAGCAGCAGCATTATGGTGGAACAAGCAGTTAGACAGAATAAGTTAAATGTAAGCAGAAAAGTAGCCAATGAAGTGTTTCCCCTGGAAACTTTAAGTATAGAACAACTCCTAACATTTTATAGAGTTCGTTTATTATTAAGAGTAATTAAGAAGTAATAAAGTGAATAATAAAGTAATAACCTCGTAACTTGTCAGGAGATTGCCACATAAGTGTGGAAACTCAACCATCAAAGCCAGTGGAGTTCTTTTTGATTGTTATCTTATATCCGTGTCTTGTATCAAAGCTAATTGAAGCCATTCCATTAAAGTGTAAATGCTGGTGCTGTGTTTTTGTAGATCGTCTACTCAAACTCTTTGACCCAACAAGAAATCTGAAGCTAGAATCCAGCCAGAAGTTTAAAACTGCATTAATTAGCGACCAGTCTGGCTTCTTTTCACTAATTATCAGTAAAACAAGAGCGAAATTTGTAGAAACTTTGCTGTCTGAGCTTATTAAACCATATAAACCAGTGTCCCCTCATTGATTACTTGATGCTGGTCTCTTGGTCATCTACCATGCTTTGTATGTCTTGAATGGCCTCTTCCTCTTCTAACTAACATGCATAAAGGAAAGAGAGAATCTGTCATGGCTACATCTTTGCAGTCGATCAGAACCAGCTTTGATCACCAGATGTCTAGACATGCACAGCTGTATTCATCCTTTAATTGCAATACCTAACTGCATTTTCCCCATTTCTGAACAGTTAAAGAGTTGTTGTTATTTTATACTTTTCTTTCCACTCTTGCTTCCAAGCCTTGTCTCTCAAACATTTAGTACATTTTAATCAGATTTTCAGAAATGGATTCTTCATTACTGCTTGATTCTTTTTTATTTGTACGTCTTTGCACCAACTTTTTAATACATATTGAATAATGACTCAGATTAATTCACACTATTGTTAATTCAACTCAGGGGTTGATGTGGAATTTGGTAGATTGGGAAACACTAAGATCTAGTGTAGCAGTGCAGAGGGAGACATGGAAATTACAAAATAATTTGCACTGATATTTCTTTATCTTTTTTTGGGGGGGGGGGCATTGCAGCGATCAGCTGACCTATGCTTTATCTGAGATGACTGCTTTCTATAGTTTAAGACAAATGGATTTTAATTACAGCAGCTAGTATTCAATCCTTGGTCAGTGTACACGTGGGATTCAACAAATGATACAAAAGAGCATCATCAGCTTAAAATCAAATTGACTTGTATCCTTGACCGTGACTGTGTATACAATTATTAAAGATTAAAGATTTGGGTACATCAGCTGATAAAAGGAATTCAATCCCATTTCCAGCAACCAATAAAGTGAATAAAGTCAACATGTCTAAGGGTAATGCTAATTCAATTTTACGTCTTTTCTTCTAGACCTTTCTTCCAGGCAGATTGTACTGAATTGATTTAAAAGGTTTAACAGTCTGCTGGAAGTATTCTGACCAAAAGGTTATGTAGGAAAGATTGTAAAATGCCCTCTGCTTTTCCACAATCACTAATGCCGAGCCCAGCATTAGTGTGCAGAGTACAAATATGGGAAAAACTCCCTTCAGCACTAAGTAAAAACTGCTAACTTAATAACGGAAGTAGCTGCATATAAAGTATGCAGAACAGGACAGAATAATAAATTCTCTACTGGCATAAATAGACAGAGAAGAAGCACACTGCTATTACGCTCAGCCTCGACCTTTCCACATAATCATTTTTGTTAGCTTTTCCTTCTGGGTAATTGTATTGTCTCAGTAACAATAGTTAATATGTAATATTATATTATATTTTTAAAATACAAAATTGTTTTTGATGTGATTTTTCTGGCTTGCGCCAACATTTATTCATATATATA
>NW_005187422.1:213576-215218 GCF_000239375.1 Pundamilia nyererei
ACACACACACACACACACACACACAACCTGCCATGTGTTTTCTGCTGTGTCTGGTGTTAATTAAGCTACAGTGAAGAATATTAATAATAAGTATCAGATTTCAATACAGTACATCTTATCACTAGATTCTAAAATTATTTTTTCCAATGTGTTTAGTTTTGCAAAGATAGGATTAACCTTCAAGAAACAAGAAAGAAGAAAAAGCATCAGGTCTGTGTATCTGTCTATATCATGACAAATCCACTCACTCCACAAGCCACTGAGCTATTAAAGACTAGTACAGAAATTTGTACTTTTCTACAAAGGAAAGCACACTCTCAGCCATGTTAGTTTGCCTGGTGCTTTGAACATTAAAGTAGATACAGCAATGCAGGGTGAGTGTCGCAGGCAGATTGCTTTGAATCAAGCCCACTGTTGACATGAAAGACGAGCCAATTTTACATGTCTACTGACTCATCGACTGTGTGTGATCAGAAGCAGGAATGTTGATTGTAGAGCTCCGTCTGAGTATCTACCCACTGCAAATGTATGGTGTGCATTCAAAGCAATGGAAATTACATTTAAACAAGAGACAACAGCCATGCTAACAGCTTGTCAGGCTGGATGTAGATGCAACTGGGATTTCATCTAAATGCTAATGTCAGCGCGCTGCTACTCACAATAATAATGTTAACGTACTGATACTAAGCAGATATCCTTTCACCAGCTTATTAAGTTTGATTCTAAACGATTGACAATAAACGCAAACACATAAAACAAGTACATTAGGGGCTAATGGTATTTAGTCATTAGTAAGAATTAGACAAATTAAAATGTTGAGCTGATGACGATAATACTACAGTGCAGCACAAATCATCTTCTGTCATGAATCTCTGCTCGGCAGTTTACTGCGGTCCATGCAGTCAATGCTAATTGGAAGAAAAGCAAAGTCCATCAAAGCCATTACAGAGATAATCATCAGTGCTGGCTTGCCTTCATGAAATGAAAAAAAAAAATCCACAGACCTAGCTATAACTGCTAAATGGTTTTAGCAATTATAGCTTTTGGATAAGATAATTGCTACCCAGGTTATGTTTCCTGTTACCCCATTTAAACTGGGAAAACAGCGACATAATTGTGATACACAGAAATAATGTTGGATATTTCTACTGAAAGAATAAATATCAGATACCAGCATGGGCTACAGTGGATCTAGTACTGTTCTTGGTGTCTTTGAAGAGCAGAAGTTAAGGTAATTTCTGTGGGAATAAAATTAGCAGGTGAATCAGAATATGAGGGCTGCAATTGTGGAATTATCTGTGAATTGCTTGAGGCAATCCAAAGCTGTTTGGTGTAAAGTCACGGACCATTTACCAAAGGTCCTAACACCATGTCTGTGCTGTGTATGGTTTGGCCTAGGCTATGCTGTATTTGATAAAATGCTGAAAAATAACCAACCAACCACTGCATGTACATACTATCACTGTTTAAGTTACTAAGGCGAGCCAGTGAGCAATCCAGCTTTCTTAGAAAATATGACACTAATGCATGTTGCATGTTTGTGCAAATATCAAATGTTCAGACGTGGTGGTCTACAGAAAATAACCAGGCTCAGTTTGGAACATGCATCAAAGGTAGGACCATAGCACTAATAAAAGGTAAG
>NW_005187422.1:215585-217105 GCF_000239375.1 Pundamilia nyererei
CGGTGACTCGATATCATCTGTAGTTTTTGATGGCAGTTAATGAGACAGTGGTGTTTTGTGTTCCAGTGCACATAACGACTACCTTAATTGTGTCTTTTATTGACTTTTAGGGTCTGAGCGTAGGCTGCTCACCAGCATAAAATTGTTGGCTTAAAAAGCCGTCCATCGATTTCCTCTGCCGGGTTGGGCTTGTTTCCATGCTTCCCTCTGTGTATCTGGACCAGGCAGACACAGCACTTGATGACAGCTTCATTAGTCAAGCTGACTTCATTAAAATTAATCTGTGGCTATGCATATCGTTCAGCTGAATTATTCATGCTGGGTTATTTACGGTTTTAGAGTTGAAAAATTAGGGCTTGTGAAAAGCTATCTGATGGTGTAAAAAGCTCATTTATGGTAAAGCTCAAACACAGTGCACTACAAGGTAAATGCTTTGCTATTAGAGATACAGCAGAAATATGCAAGCCTGGTCGACTGAGCTCTGTCCACAACATGACACTTCCGGAGACAAAGAAACTGACGTACTCTGTGTTTTCATTAGATTCGGGTTCAAGGATTGCTGACCTTAAAACCCCTAGCTCACAATCATAATCCTTCCTGTTATTGCCATAGCAACACTGCAGCATTTGTTAAGGCTATGTGTCAGTTTATGTTTAGGTCTTGTCACATGGCCTAGAGGAAAAGACAGATCTGTGAATTACACATACATAACAATCAAATCTATGGCTTTGGGATTATGTCAGTCAGCATTGTCAGTTGTAAATGTAACGTGCGGTTGATGGTTTGTGAAACGTGTGTGAATCAGATAAATGCCAAATCATTTGAGACTTTCCAAAGCTACATGTACTGCTGTACTGCAAGACTGGCTAACAATGCTAACATTTCCTGTGTAAGCACTAACCAATGGACTCTAACGTCTCTTTGGACGTTGACACTGTAGTGGCAACGAATACAGGCCCAAAGGAAAAGTCTGTATTCCCCAGCCTAATGGTGAATGGTCTCAAGGTAAAAGTGAGTATACAGGTAAAATTGGTACAATACTGATAGTTTGCAAACTTATATTAAATCTAGATTTTACTGTTAGACTAAATTTACCAGAATAACATTAAACCCCAACCAAAATTCTTAATCCTTTTTGCATTTGCGGTTAATATTGAAGTAATGTTGAATCCATGACCAAAGATAAACAGTGATCCAGTGGTATTTCAGCTGACGGTTAATAATGACACAGCACCGACATCACTACTAAAGATCAGCAGGACATGTACTTCTTTATCTACGGCCAGAAGAAATGTTCCAGTCATGTTGATTAAAATGTATCAAATTATAACCTTAGAACTTTATCATTAAATATTAGGTTCTATCTGGCCTGTAAATAACAACAAAAACCTTGACATCAGTTAGAAGGAAAAACATGTTATTGTGTGTTTTTTGCACAATACACAGTCTTTTGCACATTTCTATTGTACTGTTGTGTCTTTATCGTTCTGTTCTGTCTGGTCTTGCACTGTCTTTGTTTT
>NW_005187422.1:219049-221997 GCF_000239375.1 Pundamilia nyererei
AAGGGAGTGGCACTCCAATTTCGTTGTACTCTGTACAATGACAATAAAGGCTATTCTATTCTATTCTAACTGACTGAAATGAAGCGATTTGGCAAAGAAGAATGTGCAAAAGCTGAAGTGAAAGGTGATTCAACAATATGTAGACTCAGGAGTGCTGAATAGAAATGTACAGCACATTTCTCAGATTTTTATTTGTGAAAAATCTTCAAAAATGCTTATTATTTTCCTTCTGCTCAACAATTATGCCCAACTTTTTGATGGCCTATAACATAAAAATTACAATGAAATATATTTAAGATCATGGTTGTAATAGAGCAAAATGTGATGAAGTTCAAGGAGTATGAATATTTAGGAGTAAAAAATCCTTATTGGCAGTCATCACCAGGACATGACAGTGTCAGGTTTAATCAACTTTAATGATACTTCAGATCAAGAGGTAACATTGTTGCCTGAGCTGTGCCAATCTGCTAGAAACCAAAGCAATCACAAGGAGGTTCTTGGTGCAATAATTCAATTTAGGTCGTTTGTTTATATATACACAGCGACTGTTGTTGTGATAGCACCAAATCACAACAACAGTCACCTCAACACCCTAAAATAATACTGCACTTAATTTCACCTTGCTGCTTGTGAACTCCAGAAACCACTTAGCAGTAAAGCATTCAGAATATGCATTTTCCCCTCATGACTGGTGGTGGACAATTCTTGAGCAATGTATGGATGATGTCACAGAAACCTCAATAAGCAAGTCTCATCACTCTGCAGTCATATTGAAGGGATTCAACCTTGGTTTTGTACAGGTTTTTCTTTTGATGCATTATCAAATAAACTTAATGGTCTCAGGAACATAACTCCATCATAGGATCACCAGGCCAAGTCTGCTACAAATTGCATAAAGTCTTCTCTGGATTTGCCTCAAAATAAGACTTTAAAGCTTTTTCCTCTCAGGAACTTGTAATTCTACCAACATGGTTTTGTTGTGGAATTTGTTTTGGAAATTTCAGTTCAGGATTCTTTGACTTCAGTGTCTCTTGTATCTCTTTTTGTACAAATTCGGCCTACAAAAGATAGTTTTGAACTGATTATAAGGCAAAATATTTGAAATAGCTATATTTTAAAATAAGTAGATTTTTGCAATGAGTGGCCCAGTGTTTTGATTTTGTATTATTGTTAACTGGTAAGGTTTAGACAACAAAGCTATGAAAAAAGCATGTGTAAAGTAAGTAAAAAAAAAAAAATGCAATCAAAACCTGGTCTCTTGGATGACGGTCAAGTAAGTTATGCCTCCAAAATGCTTTATGTGGACTTCAGTCTTTTGAAATGTAAGCCTCTGTGGAGAGAAGCTGTATCCGATGTAGATGTAGTTGAGCAGTCTGCTTGTACGGGAACATCATTATATTGTACACAGTGTGCGGCGGCACAGCCTTCTCAGCATTAGGAATGCTTGTTAGTGCCATCAGACTATACAACAAGTCAGCTCTCAATACATTACAACACAACCACTTTTTTTTTTTTAATAATTATTATTACTCCATGCCTGAGTTCACGTGGCTGAACGCAGGCATCGGTTTTATGTACTGTTTTTCTACTCCTTGCAAGACAGCAGTTGTCTCCAGTAATAAACAAATTCTCCATCAGTTTTAAGTTGGTGTGATATTCTGGCACAGTAACCACTGTTTTTTAGTTGTTTTTAGTTTGGAGGGGGAACTGTGCTGTTTTAAAATTCATGACCTACAAAAATGTTGCTGCAAGCCAGAAAAATCGCATCAAAAACAATTTTGTATTTACAAAGCTAAACAGAAGGCTCCCGTGGAAAGCTCTTTATTCACAGATCATGACAACAATAAATGATTTTACCAGCAGGAACAACAAAGCTAAAGAAAAAGTCTTCTGTGTCAAAGATGAGTCATTTGTATGTGTCCCGAATGTGGCACAGCGAGGCTCTGAAACAATGCATGATAGAGTTGCTGACATCCACTGAAAGGAAAACGCATGCAGTGGGAACACTTCCTTAGTAATAAGCAAAGTGAGATAGGATTCTTTCAGTGTAGAACAGCTGGACTGCTTCTGTATATATTTCCTGTCTAAGGATGTGCGTGCTGATAGCTGGGTCTGAGGACTAAAAAGAGGCATTGTTGTAGAAGATTACCCTTTCAGTTCTGTTAATACAAAGTTTTGAAAGACTGATTAAAATATGGAAGATGTAAAAAATACAGTGATTATTGTCATGTACAAAGGAACAGTGCAAAAGGTGGATTAGCCTTAGACTGAAAGTGGAAAAAGCTTTAGGTGTTGCTTTAAAGTAGACTGGATGGACCACAGTTACATCGTCAGTGACACAAATATTAGATAAGAGCAGCACTGACCCCACAAACAGCTGCTGTTAAGAATGACTCCCTAGTGAAGTCCGTTCTGCAGTTTTTTTCTCCTGTTGTTGTGTTGCAGCCACACATCAAATGCTGGGATTGATTTGCATGATTGGTGGTTAGTTTCTTATATTGTTGCTTCCCAGCAAACATTCTCACGTGGGAGCACAGAGAGTAGTTGTGTGGGCAGAGCAAACCCACAGTCATCCCATGTGGAAGCTGAGTGGGTGATCTCATAAAGAGTCCATGGCAGTTTTGCCCTTTGGGGCCCCAGTAAATCCACTTTTCAGTGGGCTTACCCACAGAAGACCTGCATGGGGTCCCCTTTGGTTTGACACATGCAGGCCCCACAGTAGTTTTACCACTTGGGGCCCCCATGAGTGTTTTCTGTAGGCAATCCACAGCAGGCTTTCCCACTGAAATCTGAAAGGCACCACAACAGTTTTAGACAACCATTACCGTTTTCTTAAGGGCAAGCCCTCTATGGATTGCCCACAGGTGGGAGCCCTATGTAGGCTATGTCACCCCTTTTGCCCAGTTTTGCCCTTCTGAGTAAACCCATAGCAGGTTTGCCTATTGAAA
>NW_005187422.1:222184-223815 GCF_000239375.1 Pundamilia nyererei
ACAGGGCCAAGAAGTGTGGATGTGCTTACAGACCTTCACAATTTAAGCACACCTACTTACTGTGGGCTCATTTGTTTTATTTATGATAATTTATAATAAAGACACATAATGATCGTACAGTCCAGGACCACAATGGGCTCCTCTGTGTCACACTGGGAATGGTCCAGATGTGCCCTACATTTTACACTGGTGCTAGGGACTGTGTGTGTCTGCCTACAGTTGCCCCAGAGAGGGGCATGTTTGCTGGGTTATTCCTTTTGGTGCCCAGACTGACAAATTGCATTATTACCGCACGGACAATAGCGTTAACTTTAATGTTGGTACTCAATTCTTGTAACCTGGTTGCACGGACTGTAATTTAGACACTCACAGGAAGGTCTGAATCACAAGAGCTTCACTATGATCTGGTCAACATTGGGAACCTATTGTCAGTTTAAACACAGGACATGACAGGAAATCTAAAAACACAGGTAAGGGGCAAGTTCACAGAAAAGCCACAGACAGCATTTCCATGTAAATGGCCTCTTCAGAGTCCAATTAGTAATTCAGAACCATAATTGCAGCTAAAGTTGGAAAAGAAACCAGCTATTGTTTTCCCTCGCTGCTTTGCCCGAATCAATAAACTAATCTCGCTAGCTTTTTCGCAAGCAGCAGGGGTCTCTCTACAGCTGTGCACATTATTCTGCTTAAACCTCAGTTCCATTTTGGAGATATATTACTGTTCAAAAATCTTGAGCCACCAGCCATTTCTTTATATTTTGTTTTTAAGGAGTCAGACTCTCTTCTTATTTTTTTAAAGCAGCTTTGAGTAATATTTCTTCAGGCTTTCTGAGGATCTTTCAAAGTTTTCCATTGGGCATTGGCTGCTTTTTCCTTGTACATAACCATTTTCAGAGAAGTGCTTTTATTTGCTTCTTTTTAACATAATTAACTGTAACCTAAGAGTCATTTAAGCAGAAAAAAGGCACCTAACTCAATGGATGAGATATGTGAGGTAAGATGAAAGGAAGCCCTTGAGCCAGATGTAACACAAGTCCAAAACATAAAGAGTCAGTCACAAATAAATAAATAAATAATCTAACGAATGCATTGAGAACACGTTATATAATAATGATCCACTAAAGAAGAATATACAAGTTAAAAATATGGACTGATTAGTGATGAGACAGAGGAGAGGCATGAAACCGGTGAAAGTAAGAAGAACAAATAAAAACCAAAACAAGACAAAAAGACACTAAACAGGAGACAGGGATGATTTGCAGTAAATGTAGACAGAGAAACGCAGAAGAGACGAGTGTAATAATGAAAAAAAGTAGCTATTGCAAGCTAAATGTCATCGTTAAAAAGAAACAACTGGACTGGCCCTTTTCTCAGCACTGAAGGAAAAAAGACGTCAGAAAAGCAAAAAGCAGTTCTTAAAATCCATAAATCTTGGGCTGGTTAAGACTCACTCAAACAAACAACCACAGCGACTACTCTTTAGTAGCGAGCATTTCAGTCTGCTGTTCTGCAAACAAAGTGACACCCTGAACTGTACCTGAATATCGCCTTTGATAGGAGGAAGATCGTATCCGGTTGTTCAGTCTGACGTCACTAGCCGTGTCTGGACCTAAACTCCGCTGCAGGTCCAT
>NW_005187422.1:224355-268844 GCF_000239375.1 Pundamilia nyererei
AAGAAAATACAAAACATTAAACATGTTAACAACACAAAAGCCATATTAAACGCAGACTACTTTAGGCCCGGAAGTAGGATTCGTCGCGTCATCACTTAACAATCGGATAGATTTCCTCCTGCTCAGCAGAAAGAGGAAATCTATATGCTCCCCGTTGCCTCGTCTAGCTGCTCTGTCTCTCTCAATAGTTTGCAGCTTGGTGTGGATACGTGAGGAGGTATTGACTCTGACAATTACATCTGTCTGTACGGGCCTACGCACAGCTCAGCTTGCCATTTAAAGGGTAGTACAGAATCGGGGAGGACGCTACACCTGTCCAAGTGTACTTCAAGTTTTGTCCAGAGTCACACAATCCTTGGAAGGTATCTAAACACAAAAATTCCTTCCTCTTTTTTTAGCAAAGATGAAAAAAGATGAAAAACAAGACATTATGTCAATCTAAATTAGATATCAACCATCCTGCAGTAGTATAGTGTCCATCACCAGTGTATCAGTTAGTTAGTTATACTTCTGAAAGGCTAACCTTTTGCCTCGCTCTTCCCTCTCTGAGTATTATTTCCCACACATATCTCCATTTTCCACATCTCTTCTCAGTCCCCTCCTGGGCTCTGTTAGTAATTAAAACATCAAGGTGTACCACAGAGTGTTTAGTATTTCTGTTTATCAGGGAACTAGAAAGTGTTTTTCTAGTTTTTGAATAAAAAATGTTTACACAGCAGCTGTAGCCACAGCTTAGGTCAACATGCAAATGGAGTTCCATTATTTCCAGCAGCCAGAGTTTGGCGTGCATGTAAAATGACGCCCCACGGCACTCTGAACTCAGTTAGGTTTTGCCCTGCATAAATGTGCACTATGTTGTTTACATTCAGGCAGAAAGAGAATTTCCAAATGAGGGAATGGGGTTTTATACATGCAAACCATAAACATCTGCAGATGTATTCCCTGTCACAGTAAGTACCAAATGCATTAGTAAGCAGAATAATCCCTGCAGAAGATATGTTGCCATTCTGTGTGATTTACGAGCTGCTGTGAAAGGGTCAAATTTACTCTCAAAAGAGTTCAGAAAGTGCAAAAAACCCCAAAACAAAATCACACAACAGCACAAACTACACCTATGGACGTATTAAGAACAGTAAAAGCACAGCAAAGATTAAGTCAACCAGCCACACAATAGAGTTGACTGGAGTACGGGGGGGAAAAACACAGACAAATATAAAAACAACAAAGCAGTCATAAAATCAAGCTGTGAGATGGACGGGAGGTCAGCTGTGGGGAGTCTAATACTGTGAGTGATTGACAATAAAGGTTTTGCTACAGTTTCTGTTAAACAGGACGGTCTACAACAGTGTGCAGCGGTTTGGTTTGTGTGTGTGGCTGGATATAAAGGCAGTGCGCACGAAGCTGTTTCTGTAATAAAGTGATCAGTGCGCTATCATCTCTGCTTAAAAACTAAACTAAAATATATCAGGGCTGGATATATATATTTATTTATTTGCTTAAAAACAGACAAAGAAGAGAATGCAAAATGACGACTACAGCAGCCAAGAAGTAAAACCACAAAATTTTGCATTTTTCTAAGAAGCCTTTAACTTGGCTAAAAGTCAGCATCTTTTTTTTTTAGCTCAATATCAAATTTGAAGGAGCAGCCAAAAGTTACTCTGATACTGAACCCGATGAGCCAAGAGAGACATTAAGAAATGAACGGTGACTCGGGACTTTTGCACAGTGACAGGGAACCACAGTGAATGTGCTTATCAAATACACCCGTGTGAAAAAGCTTTGAGTGGGTGAGTGGGAGCGGTGTCTCAGAGCCACCTTGCAGACTGTGATGATCGACTCCCTCACTTAATAAGGAGATTAAATGAGCTCAGACTGGGGAGCTGAAAAACAGAGTTTGTAAATGAAAACTTAAGAGCAGAAATCTTGTCAATGAAGCTAAAATCTGTGCACCACACTCTGTTTAAAACATCAGTCCTCACAAGCATTAAATGTAAGTCAATGTTTGCTGTGCAGCACTCAGTCAGCCATGCACAAACCCTTGCTCCACAGAGTACATCCTGTTCATTTATATGCAGCAGCTATTTCAATCTAGCTTCGCTGGTGCTTCATTTTTGGGCCTCCCCTTGACAGCAGTTCAGTTCAACCTCGATGCAGAGTGAAGAAATGAGGTGCAGGTAAAACACTTTCTGAAGCGACAACACACCTGAAAAACAATGACAAGGATACAGACCTCTCACTTTTTACTGCAGCAGCTTACACTAAGTAAATCATGATATATATGAAGATGAGGGGAAATTATCTGTTATCAGTAGAACACAGAAGCCTCAGTATGAAGACATCTTGATAGGAAAGACAGACCTGGGACCGAATTACATACATACACAATTGCACAACATTTAAAGCTAAACTTGTGGTCTGGTGTCACCGTTGTTCATTTTTTGGTGCATAATTTGATTTAGTGTCTGCAAAAAAGGTAGTAGTGCCATTTCTTCTTCACTGTTCTGGAAGTGGCTCTATAAAATGCACAAAGAGTGGATACATCTCATATGTGAGTGACGATAAAAGAAAGCGAGAGCGATTATTCTTTTGTCGTGAGAAAAAAAAGAAAAATCACTCTGTGTAGGGAAAAAAATAAAAAAATAAGTTCCTTTAATGGCGAGAAGGCTTTCAGGTGTGAAAGAGCTCATCTGGAATTCATGTCTTATTATAATGCCATCCCACCGCTCTGATTCGTGCAAAGTCTACAACGGTCGAGGGAGGATCGACATCCTCATGCTGTCTTTGTATTGATCATATATTTTCTCTTATATCTTGCCAAGATCTGTATCAATATTTGCTCGCTTTAACTCAGTGGGGCATTCGAGGCAGTCATCAAACGGTGTAATAGATGAAGCTGACGATCAGTGCGTATCACAGATTCATAATGAATTCTCCATCTCATTTGTAAGAAGTAAGGTTTGAACATTCATTTATTCAAAGCCCATCAAATTCTTTTCAGGGACTGTCTATTAATTACATTGATGGTGTTCAGTAGAGGATGTGCTACGACTGACAAGGTCTAAAAAGTGTTAGAATACAGTTTGTTCACAATGAGTCCTGAGCTGCGGTTGTTTCCATTTCCACAAGTATTCTGTTTTAAGATTTTAGACATTATTTTGTAAAATCAATCAAAAATCTAATGTTGAACGAATTATGTTGAAATAATTTGATGAAGCTGAAAAGCTGCCAAGGTTCTGTTGAGGCTGACTTCAGAATTGAGTCAATTCACTTATTTTCAAATGTTAAAATGCTCAAGTTTACAGCAGTCTCCTGCAGGCTTTCCAGAGAAAGTGCAAATGTTATATGCAGTTAATTTAACAGTAGCTTTGTTTTTTACTCCTTATTCTGCCATGAAACAGCAACTGTTTATGACGCAGCAGCGTTTCCTTTATTGCTGCCACAATAAACCTCTTTGTTGCCATTTTACACTGAAAGCAGGACAAATAATTACAGCAAAACAGACTGTTCTTTCTTGCATTGAATTATCTCAAGACAGGGTTAAACAAGTGAAGCTTAACCAAAAGGCCACCTAATTATAAAGAGCACCAATTATAAACATGTTTTATAGGTTTAAAATGCCTCAAAGTACTACACACATCATGCAGTATTAGCCACAGTACACTTAGAAAGATCAACACTTCATGTATGCTTATTGACTGAGCTCCAACTGGTCAGCTCCACAGTCACCAGAGCTCAGTAAAATAGATTGAGGAATGTTTCCAGCACTTCAGGGCGATCGTGGCTCAAGAGTTGTGAGTTCGCCTTGTAATCGGAAGGTTGCTGGTTCGAGCCCCGGCTTGGACAGTCTCAGTCGTTGTGTCCTTGGGCAAGACTGGGTGGTCAGAGGGTCTGGTGGCGCCAGTGTCCGGCAGCCTCCTCTCTGTCAGTGCGCCCCAGGGTGGCTGTGGCTACAATGTAGCTTGCCATCACCGGTGTGTGTGAATGGGTGGATGACTGGTTGTGTAAAGTGCTTTGGGGTCCTTAGTTGGAGTAGTAAGGCGCTATACAAATACAGGCCACTTACTTTGTTAAATCTATGGCACAAACAACGACGTCACTTCTGAAGATGAAAGGAGACGAATCCAGTGATAGCTAGTTGTAACTAATAAAGTGGCCGGTATATCATATTCATATACTTGAAGAACAAATCTCCTTTACTTATTTGCTTTATTCCACCTGATGGTCATCTCAGTCATGTGTTAGAAAGAATACAATCAAGTGGGATAAAAAAGAAAAAGAAAAAAAGAAATGATCAACAGGTTGCAATTCCTCAAGTGGCCACTTGAGGCTGAATTCAGAATTGAGTCAATTCGCTTATTTTCCATTGTTAAAATGCACAAGTTCACAGCAGTAAAAAACCTGGTACAAAAATGGCTTTTGTGGATAAACGTCCTTCAAAAAAGACGTGACAACGCAACTGTACGGACGCTGGTAATGCTTATGGTTAGGGGTGCACATGCTCTAATAATCTATGGCATGCTGAGACAAGAAACTGTGGCAGTTGCCTGTCTGCTAGGCCTCACCTCTGCTTATTCCAGTCACTGAACTCAATCTTTGCATCCTATTTGTGCTCTCAGTGCATTTGGAGCATTTTTATTGGAGTTATCAGATGAATAATATGGCCTACTGTGGGGTGCTAAGCATGCAGGGAGTTTGGTGAGTAAAATTTTAATGTTACTAAATTAAACTGTTCACCTGCATTAGTTATCAGATACCTACATTTGTACGGCCCTCTTTGTCCAAATATGATCATTTGTGGCCCCTGTAAACTAACCTGGTGATGACCAAAATGCTAAAAGTGCCACTCATTGACAACCAATGGGCATTGTTAAGTTATTGGGTTTGCACATCTTTTATATAAAATCAGTGGTTACATTATGAAGAAAAGGAATAAAGGAGTTCAGATGGTTTGTGCCATCAATTCTTTATATATGATTCATAAGCAATAAACAGTGCAGTATCTTAAATAGCAAATACTCTGTTTTCTCATCTGTTTAGTGTCCTGAGGGAGTACCACAGGGTGAGATGCACGGCAGACCCTGCCCATAACATTACTAACTCTGATAAACAGGTATTCTTGATTTTCAAATTAATTTTGAATACATCATTTATTCAGCAATAATATGTGTTATGCACCTTTTAGACTCCAGAAGAACATCAGACCAGTTGAGTAAGATGTGCAGCAGTCCACTGTTATCTGTGTGAAATTTTCTTGTTATAATAATGGGATCACATTCAACATTAAGCTTCTTATAAACACAAAAATTAGGTTATATCATTGCACATTGCATATTCCACATATTATATAGGCTAAGTATACTAACAACACTGGAACTTCCTGACCTTGCTTCCCTCAAGCCTCTGAATAGAGCTGTCTTATCTGGGCCTAATAGCCGCTCTGATAAATGGACACAGCCCCTCAGGCATGGACCATAATAAGAAGACAGACCTATTCCTGGGACTAGCAGCCATTATGGAGTCACAGCCCCATTTTATTTTAATCAAGCTGAGGTCATGCACATGAATTATAAAGCGCTTTATTCATCTTTGCACTTTCTTTAAAAGTTTAATTAGAAACTCGTGCTTGGACAATAGCAAAAGCCCTCAGACAATGACACACCTGGATCAAAACACCTCTTCCTTCCATTACATAATCCAATGCAATTTTCCCATATTTCAAATATCATCGGCACATGTGATGGGAAAGTGTTGTATTGTAAAGCACCTTAATGCACATCTGTTTGATTATGTATGGTATTCTAATGACAGCAGCCTGGACACATGTCCTGGATGCTATAATAGATCTCAGGTATACACTGTTCTGCACGTGCTCTGTCTGTTTGTTGTGTTTACTGGCTCACTGCATCAGGACAGGAGAAAGTAAGGAAATGGTTCTGTTTAAATTCCAGACATAATCCATAACAATTGAAGCTTTTGTGGTTTCCACCAAGTTTTATTTCACACTCACAGTTTCACAACTGTTTCAAACATCTTCAGGAGTCACGCCCTGACACATTTGCGCTCACGCACAATATGAACATGAGGTATCACTTAAGTGTGGTGTTTTTTTATTATTATTTTTATAATGTTGACGATATGTTCTGTGTCTTCGTGACATCTCTGAGGCTTTTTGTTCTGTTCTAAATTGTAGGACACAAGCAGTTTATTCTCTGTGCACATAAAGTGGTTTGTTAAGTAATGCATTTGTCATCCACCATATGGTAAATGGCCCGATCATAACACCCTTCTTCAATCAACCTTTTGAGATTTACGTGTTTTGGCGTCAACAGGCTTAAGAAGACAAAGGCAGGAAAGAAAATTTTAAATGCCTCTTGAACACACACTGTGCTCAGTGATAGAATCGATTGTGGTGACAAAGATAGACATTTTGGATCTCAAGTGTCTGGGTCATTTAAGGCTTTTTGTCTGACGTATTGAAGATCTCTGCCAGGGAAGATTGGCTTGACTGGGTGAAGACAGAAAGCCTGGGTAAGTTTTTTCAGTGCTACCTACACACACGTGTCCTGGCTTTGGGTATGTACCATTATCAAGTCGGTAAACTGCATACCTCCCTGTGAGGAAGAGACTAGAAGTCATTCTTTCACGTATAAGGCTTGATTTAGTTATAGTAAAGCCGAATGTAGCAAACCCACATTTCTTTCTTTTTGCTTTTTTCCAAGGAGCCACATTTTCTTCAGATTTCTAAAGTGGTCTTAAGCAATAGTTGTGCAGGCTTTCTAAACGTCTTTCGGGGGGGTTGTGTTTTTTTGCTTTTGCTTTTTTTTTAGACCACCAATGACCTACAAATCATTCAGTAATAAACAAGGTTCCTTAACTTAAGCAATGAACAGAGAACTTAGCAGAGAACCAATTTTAAATTGTATCTTTTAACTCTTTGTTACTATGTTGGAAAAAATATCCACTTTCTTTAGATAAATCTATGAAAAGTGTCAACGATAACACAGTTTGACACTCATAAAATAGTATTGATGCACCAATAAGGTGATTCCCAAAGAGCCATTAACTGAAAACTTGGCATACTTCGGTGTCAGGGAAAGGGTGGTTGTCCAGAAGCCATTACTGAATGGAAGGGAAACGGGAAAAAACCCTGATGTATGCCAAATTACAAAAGCACTGGGCTGAAAAGATCTTATGGAGTGATTGATCCAAATTTCACCTTTTTATTTCATATCATTGTTAATATCATTAACTGGGGAAGTCAGGAGGGAGGTACAACAGCATCATGGTATCAAGCGGCATGTCAGTCAGTGGTGCTGGGGACCTTGTCAAAATTGGTGGAATTACAAACTCAGAAAGGTACTGTCAGAGTTTGACACAGCACTGAAAAAAGACAAGAAAAGCTTACATAAGAGGTCAGACTGTGCTGAAGAATAAAAGTGGTCATAGCAAATAATGGCTTTCAAGCTTGTTAGGAACATGGAAACATGAAAATGGCCTCATGTGGCCACTGTTTGTGCTGAGCCCTGTCCAGGGGCTGGATCACAGAAATATTTCTGTTGTTCTAACAGACCAAAGGTAAAGTTGTCTCTATTGTTTACAGTCAGGCTGAGCAACATAGCTGAGATGTGCTCATTTCCTACATATCCCAAAAACACTCAGGTGTGGTACGTTTTTAATGCGCAGAATGTTTTGAGCATCTGCAAAAATCTTGCTGAAACTCATCTGAGACAGACAGGAGGATGCTGAAAAAAGTGAACCTTCGTAATAATTATCGTTTTCGCTGATGTGAGTAGTTAACGCATGCACATTCAAGCTTCCTCAAAGAAGACGCAAAAGTAGCAAATATCAGGCAGAATAATCAGCTCAATACTCGCATTAAAGGACGGAGATTGATTTTTATTTTTATTTTTAAAGGACGGAGATGAATAACACAGTGAACAGACGAGTTAATCACATTCACATGTGTGCTGACTTTGGTGCATAATTTTTTTTTTTCCTTCAAGTCATGTCTATTTTAATGCCCTCATGTACAAGTAGTTTAAATGTTGTGACCAATCATGAGACACTGGAGAACATTAATATAGCTTTGGGATTCGACGACGGATGAATGTGATGATAGAAACTGAAGTCAGGGAGCACAGGCCAGCACAAACAAACTTTATTGAGGTTTTCTAGACAACACACAATTGTTACAAGTAGGCCTTTATATATTTCATTACTGAGCTGTAAGTGTTTCGTTATTTTATGTCAGTTATTGTAAGTAATTTCCAATTGAATGCTGGGTATGTGGTCGGTATAATCCCAGAATAAGGACACGTCATAGTGTTTTATACTATAAACACTACCAAGCAGAACTGAAATGCGACCCTGTAATGCATGAAAACTGAAGTGGGGTGGCCAATATTTTTATTTATCAAGTTCTATGGTGAACTTTTGGTCTTGGTGTAGGGAACCATTTATATTTTAGGGGGTGCGCTGATTGGTTTAAATATTAATGACCTCACGAGCGCCCAGCAGCCGTTGTTCTTATTACTGTTAAATGTCCCTGCCGAGTCCCTGCTGGGCGCTCGCTGATGAGGGTAAAAGCAGATTTATTGTTGGACAATTTGTGTCGGATTTGTCTGTGCAGCCTAATGAAAGCACAGAAGCGCATTTCTTGTGGCCGTAATGATGTTTCACAGAAATGTTTTATTAAGTTCTCCTGGCTAGCAAATTACACACAGAAGATGCACATCTTCAACCGCTCGCTTCAGAAAGATGTGCCGCATGCTGGGTTTTTGCTAATCTTTCCCACCTCGCTCTCCGTGAGTTCTAATGATATGTTGTATAATAATATAGAGCGCACGATTGAATAATTACATACGCTCGCATTCCATCCTCCACGTGGAAGATGGAAACGCTATTAAGTGATCTTCAGCAGAAAATTTGAGGCCTAAATATAAAGTGAGCAAACAGAAGTATGTGTAACCGAGGCCTCCGAGTGCAAATAAACAGTTGAGCTTTAAATCCAAAGGGATTTTTTCTTTTCTCAACGTGACGGTGCCGATGGGAAGAAAGAAACAAGTCATCAGAAATCACAGCCCTAGATTCTTGGGGGATGAAAGGAAAAATGGCAACATGTATCAATGACTCTCTAGGGGCACTGAACACAGAGTGTCTGAAAATAAGTACTATTGATGTCGCCTGTTAACTATTTCAGCCACCGAGTGTAGGTCGGACACTGTCATACACATGATCGTATGTACACATGGGCGTAAAAGGAGCTTGAAGTATTTAATTCAGATGACATACGAGATATTTAAACACAGACACGGGAACAATCGCATTTAGGTGAAACATTTCACAAGATCAGCTGATAAACAACCTTTTTGGGGAAAATATTCAACGCAGTAAAATATCAGAAACAACATTTCGAGTCATGCACCACAGTCTTTTTAATCAAATCACAACTGAAGCTGGTGGGGATGTGATTATTGGCTTTCGAGGTTTTTACTCGTCAGCTGGTCTCAGACAAAATAAAACTCCTACCTGATAACGGTGCCAGAAGAAAACGCTACTGCTCAAGTTATTATCAGCTGGAGACCATTCATATCTGAGCATTTCCTGCTAATAAAGTCAAAGTAATATTCAAGCTCAGGTTAGTGCTTGCAGAGAGACTCTTCCTCTTCCTCTGAGCACCACGAATGTCAAATTTGGGATTTTAGTGAATTTATCCAGTACTTGAGGACATATTTCAGTCACAGCTATTTTTTTTTTATTGTTTTTGTTCTTTTAATTTGAAAAATGTTTTCAAAATGTGATGTGCAAGATCGTGTGTCTGGCATTTTCTGTATGAAAGCGTTGTATGCAGTGATCATCTGTAGAGTAGGAACATTACACTGCTAGGCTGTTTGCCTTCACACTTATTAGAAGAGTTTCAGTCTTTACCATGAGGGAACCGTACTTTCACACGAAAATGCGAAATGAGGTGTAATCAGTGTGTGATCATCGAGGCTTTCATCTGCAGTCCGATAGGCTCTTGAGGCTGATGTACATGGAGCTGACCACAGTGGCTTCTTCCTGCATGGACTCCTTCAGGTCAGGCTGACCTACACAAAGCAGGCTGACCACCCTTTTGGGTAGCTTTCCGCTAAACAGCATGTAGATGCAGGGGTTCACACAGCTGTTTAAACTGGCAAGCAGCATCAAGATGGTGAAGGTTGCACCTGGAGATAGAGGAGGAGGACATGAGAGTCACTTTATTTGGGCTTGGTTGTCTCTTACAGATTTGTGGCTATTTTAAGTTATCTGTTGATGCTTTGTGAAATTAAGGACCATTAACCTTTGATCTAATGTACTGTCTGTCGATTACAGTGACTTCATTCAAGTGGAGAGGGCATCCGTCCCTCGTAATTTCACTTTTAAAGTTCACTTTCATTGTAATACTAAGAGATTTTAAGGTGTAGATGTTAGAAATAATGTAATTTACTGGATGTATTAAGTGTAACGGGATTGTATAAGTGGAATGAGTTCAAAGCAATTATGCAGAAAATTCTAGTTTCCTCCTCTATTGTTTTCCTGAGCATGATGGCGTTTGTAGCCACTTAAACTTGCAGTAATAACAATTTTTTTTTGCTTTCCAGTGACTTTTATGTCAGACTGTGCCCTTTTTGCGTGTTGTGGGATCACTGTCTTCTTACTCTGTGTGGGTGCCTCGTCGTCCCAGACAGACCAAAGCTGCACGGTGAAGAAAGGTGTCCAGCAGAGGATGTATGCGAGCACGATGACCACGGTCATCTTCACCGTCTTCACCCTGGCCTTGGACACTCCTGCCACGCTGCTGGCCCTCGATGACGGAGGCTTGCTGACCGCTTCCCCGACGTGGTGCGTCTTCATGTGGAAGTTAAGCTGCACTGCGCGGCAGATGCGCACCTGGCACACGATCACGGTGAGAATTGGCAGGACGAATATCACCAAAGTCGTCCAGGTTACGTAGGCTCTCCGTCCCCACGGCTCGATGAACTGCGCCCAACAATCGTACACGCCGGGAGCGACCTCGACCCGAGAGAAGATGAAGACCTGCGGGAGGCTGCAGAGGACGGAGACGCACCAGGCGGCGCACACCGGACCGTTCCAGCGCGCCCTGCGCCTCTGGAAAGTTACCATGGGATTGCAGATGGCTTGGTACCGATCTATGGTCATCACTACGATCATGTACGTGGAGGCGAACATCCCGACCACCTGCAGGTACTTTACCGCCCGACACAGCACATCTGGACCGATGAACCTGTCGGTGATGTCCCAGATGAGTTGGGGGCAGACTTGGAAAAATGTGACCACCAAGTCAGCGACGCACAGGTGGAAAACGAAGACGCGCATTCTGGAAAGCGGCTTCCTGCGCTTCCACAGCACCAGCAAGATCCCAAAGTTTAGGATCCCCGCTGTGATGAAGATGATGGCGAGAAGGGCGATTTCCACCTGCGCCAAGCGCTCATCCCGAGGATCGTCACCAAACAGTGCACTCTCCGAAGAGACGTTACTGATATTTACACCGATCCAAGCCATGCGTTCAACCCAAGCGCAGCACAGAGGGGATTAAATAACCACTCCAGGTGAATCCAGCGGCAGAGGCGGCATGTGAACGATACAGAAAACTCTTGGCGATTTCATCGAAATGTAAAAACGACGGTGGGAGGGACACGGGCTGAACAACTGTTGAGCTTCTTCATACACAGAGAGCGGTAGTAAAGGAGATCAGCGGGTTTTATGTCTCATCTCTGTGGGAGGGAGGAGCAATCTCACTCCAGCACAAAATGTTTTATTTCTCACAGTGCCAGAAACATTAGCATTCACACACAGAGGGCCACCTTTTATTGTACAGAGCATGCAGAAAAGGGCAGCCATGAAAACAACCTTTTAGTAGAAGTGTAAAATGATCTGTACAGAAAACAGAAATACAGTCAACATAAAAAAGCCACAGACACAAACATTCCTCTGCTTCCTATCATCATGTGAACAATGAAAATAAACATCTACTGTGAATAAACTGAATTTATTCCATGTGTTGTCGTCCTTTACAGGTCAGAGCGAGTTTACTGCAAAAGATGAGAATTCAACTGGCTGAGCATCAACAATAGTGGCCCAAGGCTGCAGGCTCAGGCTAAAGAGCATTTTTCCGCCCGATTTCATGTCTCACTCACCGTAGTGTCCTTTCTGATTGTTTGAGCATCAGGCTGCTCAAACAATACCCAGGAGCAGTGCAGTCGCAGCATCAAGCGTCCATGTGATTACCATCTAAACACAACAAAAACATTTCTGCTCCTCTGCTTGTTTATAGCTTTACATAACTCAGCAGTTCATCTTTGTCCATCTGGTAATGACTCTTCTTCCAAATGTCACGGAGCTTCTGTAAGGTGGCGCCTATCTCTTTGCCCGAGGTGATGCCCAGCTTCCTCAGATCGTGCCCGCTGATGGGGAAGCGAGGGATGGACCATCTGCTCAGCTCTGACAGGAGCTTCTCCTCACCTTTGTACTTGAGCAGCTCGCACACTTTACTCTGGGAATCCAGCTCCCGACTCTGAAAGGATGCGACATGTGTGTGAATCGAAGTAACCACAGAGGGATTTTCTAGAACATCCCAGTCACAAGCAACAGTAAGAAAGGTTGACCATTTACAGTAAATACTTGGCTGAACTGTTCAGGACACTGTGGTCTGATCAGGTTTGACTGACAGCGGTCTGGCAACAAAAGCAGACAAATCTTAAACTGTCGCCACCGTTTTGACTCAAATTCTCTTAAATCCTGAGTGGTTAAAAATATGCAGCTGCACATTTTTCCAACTGACTCTCAGCCAACGTCAAACCAACATGCACACAGCAAAACCCAAATAAAGAAATCTGCTCTATAAGGCGAGACAAGCCCAGTGAGAAACCAGAGAAACCAGTCTTCGTTCTTTCTCCGTCTACTTTATCCAGTGGTGCCTGTGGTGATGGAAGGGTTAAAGTATTGTGTTTTTGTTTATCAATGTCAACCTGAGTAAAAAAAAATTTAATTAAAAGATATAAGAACAAAAACAGTCTAAAAAAGTGACAGCTTAAGATACAACGACTAAATTTGGTTTTGAAAATAACTTCAGAAAAATGGTGAGAACAGAACACCGTCTCTCCCAAACTGACTTTTTATATATTCAGTAAACATGCCATCTTTCAATTATTGCTTAATCCTACAAGGTGTTGTACATGTTCACTTCCTCGCTCACAGTCAGGGATCCACCAGCATGTTATAAACCAGGCAGCCCTCCTGGCCTAAGCTGACTCTGCACCGATCACTTTTTATTTTTTAAAGAAAGCTGCAACCATTAAATGGTGGAACTTAAAACTCTTACTTGTTCAGCTGATTTTCATTCACTAATTGAATGACATGAAGCAAGAGTCACTGGATTAAATAAACCAGAAATAAACCAACTCCCTCCTTTACTCGCTATATTTGCATAAATGTCTTGATGGCTCTTTTTAAACTTCAGGATACTTCCTGTTGATGGTCATACTCTTTACTGTCTGTGTACAAAACATTGTAAAAATCTACCTCATCTTGACATTTACGAGGCTTTCATGTCACAATCAGTATGTTTGTTAGTTTCCATAATTAGTTTTCGTCAGCAGCTCAAGAAACGACTACTCGCGCTGGTAGCAAAGCACATTTCCATAGCACGGGAGTGTTTATGACTTAGAAACAATACTTACAAGTGCGGTGTGTATTTTCAACATATAGAAAATATTGTAGAAAGATTTAAAATATGTCGCATTTGACCCCTGGCCAATAAACTGATCTTAAAGTCAAAGTAATAATAATAATGTTGTATAGAGCCATTTAAAACTATGGTTCTTACTACCATTGTTTGTACTGACCACAAGCATATAGCGACTGATATACGGATTCTAAATATCACAGTACTTTGTGCCTCTGATCTCTCTTTGCGGTCAAGTTAGGTTAAACTTTCATAAAATGTCTTATCTGTAAAATCCTGCTGCCTTTGTTTGCATTGGCAACACTTTTTTTTCCCAATTAGTCCCTAAAATGTGTTCATTTTACTCAAGTACATTTAAAAAAGAACAAAGAAAACAAAATAACTACATATAAAAGACAATACTATTCCCTTATAAATACTGCCCAGCATGTATGTCTAGTTATACATGGAAATATAAAGAAAGTGTAGAATGTCAATAATGTAGGCTTTATAGTGTTGAAATTGTCTATTATACTTTAGCTTGAATGTGGAATCATGTGTCTAATTAGCAAATCTAAATACAATTTCATATTTATGTCTTTAAGAACTTCAATGACAGTTTTAAAAAAATACTGCTACAACTAAAACTGAAGTTGAGCTACAGTTTGTGAAAGATGCACTAACTACAGAAAGAACTAGCAGAGTGTTTTGGTAGCTGTAGAGCAGGGGTAGGCAACTCCAGGCCTCGAGTCCTGGAGGTTTTAGATGTGTCCATGATCCATCACAGCTGAATTAAATGGCTAAATGACTCCTCAGCATTTCTTGAAGTTCTCCAGAGGCCTGGTAATGAACTAATCATTTGATTCAGGTGTGTTAACCCAGGGTGGGATCTAAAACCTGCAGGACACCGGCACTCGAGGCCTGATGTTGCCTACCCCTGCTGTAGAGTATTTGACCCTAACAGATGTGGTTTTGGTTCGGCTCTTTGACCTGTTCTAGGCTCCTCTGCTACCCCCTGCTCTCCTGCAGTGGCAGTTCACAGTGTTGGCTGGCTTTGATAGATGAGATTATAAACGAATTAAAAATAAAACTGATGTTTCTATAAACTCTGGTGTCAGTCTCTCTCCGGTGTGTTTCAGCTTATGAGCTGGGTTGTAACGAAAACTGATCAAAGCTTAAACTAGTGTCAAATCAATTTAGCAAATCTAAACACCAGAGCGATTTATGTTGACATTTCCACATAAAAAAACAAAACAACTTTAAAATAACAGCTAAAACAAATACTGCTATAACACAAACTAAGGTTCAGCTAAGATTTGTGAAATATGCACCATTTACAAAAATAACTACCAGAATGTTTTGGAAACTATTTTTTTTTATTCTACAAACATTGCAAAGATAAATATTTCATCAAAGATCAGCAGCGGTTTTGGTTCAGCTCTGGTTAACGATGCCACACATTTCCTAAATACTTCCTGCCTCTGAAAACAAAGCCGTAACAGTCGGATGAGAACATGCTGCAGTCTGTTGTGAATGACGGCTGCAGGCTGGCAACTCTTGAACATTAGCGACACAGCGGGATAAGGCTATGGTAGGGAACATTCACAGACTCAAAGGGTTAATTAATGTCTGTGAAACTGGCTTTTTAAACACATATGTGACTAATATCAGTGACCACATTGGTCTGGAAATAATATTCTCTGTACAGACTGAGTGGAAGAAGAAGAAACTTACGTCAATAATAAAGTCAGTGAAAGGTTTGAGGCTGTCTGGCTCATCTTCTCTCTTGCAGAGCTCCCGTCTGTATTTGACCACAAACAGTGCCAGGTTCTTCTCCTCTCTGGACACCTTCAATCGGATGTCCATCTTTTCCACCTGCTCTGGGGAGCGGAACAGAGCAGCCAGCATGGTCATGGGTTTGGGAGAGCGGTCTTTGGCGTTCTGCCACACTCGCTTCATCTCGTCAATATCGCCATCTGGAGGTAACCCTGAGGAGCAGCAGGGACAGGAGGGAGTGACCAGAACTGACGTGTAACAAGACAGAAAATGTTTGGTAGAATGATTTCTCCCTCAATCCTATTAAATACTAATTTAACAAGAGTTAAATCAGAGGAAATACAACCTTATTAGATACGAGGCAAAAATAGAGCTCAGAGGACCACAGACATCAGGAGGCACTTAATCCTCTTTATCTCAGGGAAGGAAACCAAAACTTTCTCCCAGTTATAAACAGCTGCAAATTGCAAGAAAAAGGTTGGCACATTTGATCCATTATGTCCAGACCTATGCGAAGAAAACAATGATTTCACTGCCATCCCCTCAGCCCACTTTTAAGAAGGATCCGTGCCAAGGCAAAAGGGATACCATGCTCTACACAAAGAGGTCAGATTTGACCATATTGGGTAAAAAAAAATGTTGTCTACAAAAAGCATATTTCACAAATAATAACCAGTTCTATGAGTATGAGTGTAGGTGCAACCGTCAGCTAAATAAATACATAAAATTAAAAAAATAAATAAAAAAAACCTACAGGGAAAAACTAATGTTGACATCTGAGCTGCAACCATCATGATTTCCTTTTTAAAACAATTTATTTTTCTAATTCATCTTTGGTAGTGCTGGATATAATGTGAAAAACTCTTAAAATGTCAGATTTACCTTTTCTTCTTTTTAAAAACAGCTGAACATAAACATATAAACATTTTTTATCTGGAGTTATTAATTATTAAGACACCCAGCCGTACCCTCCCTCTCTCACCAAGGTACTGAGCCAGCTCCAGGCTATAGATCAGCTCCAGCAGGTGAGCAGCATGGTTCCCGACCGCCAACTTTTTTAGCTCTACCCAGATTCGCTCTCCCGATATAGAGCCCAGTCCGTGACCATTTTCCCTGATGGCAGTCAGTGTCTCAGACTCGTGGTCACCGGGCTCCGAAGCAACTCGGCCGTAAAACCTGCGACAAAATGATGGGAGTGAGGTGGTTAGTAGGCTCACGTCAAACAAGGAAGACAATCTGCTTTTTAAACTTCACAGTCTCAAGTAGATACAAAAAGAAATGAGAAAGTTACCTAAAATATCGTAGTATTCTCAGGTAGTCCTCTTTGATCCTTTGTTCAGCGCTGCCAACAAACCGCACTTTACGGTTCTGCAGGTCCTCATATCCACGATAATAATCATACAATGTGCCGTCCAGACCTGTTATAGGAAGCAGAGTCACACGACTTGTCACAAAAAAATTGGAATACAAAAACAATACTTTTTGGTTGCAACTGGGAACTTCAGACCGACTCTTCTTCTAGTTCTCTTTAATTTGTTTGTTTTTACATTGATTTCGCATATGAAAACTGATTTAAGCTTGCATGGCAGGTTTGAGATGCACATCACTGATGTTTTGACATTTTTAAATATCAATATAGCAACATAATTTCTGACATTTTAAGTACTTCCAAAACTGTTTTAATGTGTTTATTCTCAATACAAACTCAAGTTCTCTGCTCTGTGATTGCCAAGAAAATTCTGGACAACCTGCTCGAGTGCTTCCTGTGGCTTAAGCTTCCTTTTGAACTCACTGTCAAGCATCAGTTAACAGATTTCAGGAAAAACACCAAGAACACATTCCTAATTTTGGCTTCACTTTTCTGGAGACCAGATTTATTTCTTAAATGGTGAATCTGTCCCATTATCACAGCTGTACAATACTTGAAACATCATCATTTAAAAAAAATAAAACGTGCTAGATGAAAATGGTTTTTAGATTTTGGGTGAAGGTGAAGGTACAGGTGAAAGAAGCTCAGTGTTATCAATTCTTTGTACAGTCCATTTTTAGGCTCAGTGGAGAAGAAGGGAAATTACCCAGAAACATGGAGTTAATGGTGAGGTCTCTCCGCTCAGCGTCTTTCTGCCAGTCAGTTGTGAATTCCACCTCTGCATGACGTCCATCAGTCTGAACATCCACTCGCAGTGTGGTCACCTCAAAGCTCTCATTGTGCAGCTGCAAACACCCAATAAAGGAAACACTCATCAAGATCATCCTGTTAGTGGGCTGCTTATTTATGCAATGCATCAGGGCCATTCAACCATTTCAATCTTTCCATTAAGATTAAAGATTTGACTGATCAGACTGATGATGCAGCTGGCTGCTCAGTGAATCATCACAATCTTTGCTCACGTATTTACTTTATATTTGCACACTTACTTTATTCCACCATTAAAACTGACCCTCACATGACCACGTGGTCATAAACAGATGTGAAGAATGTGGACAATTACACTTTTAGTTTGTAATTCTGTAGGTTATTTACCTTAAAATATAAAACAGCTACTGTATGAGACTAACTTTTTGATTTGTTCATTTAAATTTTAAAACATTTAATTCTTAATCCTAATTATGAAGAAAGCTCATTCAGCCTAAAACCTTGTTTGACTGGCTTGTTTTTTTTTCATTTGGTTTTTATTTTAAGAATCATCACAAGTGTTGATTTGGACAAACTAGCTCTAATATTTGCGATGCATTTTTAAGCTTTACTAATTCTTGCCTTGTTAACTCACATGACCTCCCCTTCACCCATATTTACCATAAACACCAACTCTAAAATCTGAACCTCATGCGAATCTTTAAAAATGGCACCCAGCATCTATCTATAGAGTACACTTCAAATGTAGCTGTCTAAATACTTATTATTTTCTTAAGTGCATTTTATTTTCTATTAGACAAAAACAGACAGAAAATATACATTTTCTAAGAAATCAGTAATAAAGTTATTGTTCCTTTCAAACAACATTAGCTACCATAACTATACCAGGACAGCAAGTTTGGTTAAGCAGTCGCTGACATTTAAGTTTAACACTGTTCAAAACAGCTTTTAGCATTATTTAGACAAATGAAAGACTTCATCAGCGTTACACAGCAGAGCCTCTTACTCGTGCAGTGATAGTCCCGTGCTTCTCTCCTTTATTGTTGATCATCCTGATCCCAGCCGTTTGAAACATGTGCTTCATCTCCTCTGGAGTGGCTGTGGTAGCAAAATCCACATCTTCAGGCCGCTTCCCAGACAGCAGATCCCGCACAGCACCTCCAGCTATCCTCAGCTCATGCTGGTGTTTCTCAAACACCTCTGGAAAAACCGTGCAAACACACTCAGGAAACTTTTCAGAAGTTGTGCCTGGAGGTTGTTTTGACCTCTGCAGTGTATTTGCTATCTTGCAAATCACCTGACAAGTTTAAAAATTTTAACTATTTCATCCTTAGTCTGTTAATAAAACAGGGAGTTTTACATCTCACGATCTCTTTCTCGTCTAAATATACCTTTAAAAAAAAGGGGGCAAGTTTTACACACTGCTTTGGTCCTGAAGCAGACATTCTGACACAGAAGAGAAAGAACAGTTGCATCATCTGTGAAGCACTGCATCAAAGATGCTAAAGTGAAGTTTGAAATGCAGCCATCATCACAAATATCAGTTAAATCAGTCACTCTGGGGTATGTTCTGTTTTTGATTCACTATCATGTTTTACTGACGTGACTCCCACTTAAATCCAACTCTGCTTTTCATACCATCAAAATATGTGAAAAAAGGGTCTATGGCTGTTTTAATCAACAGGATTTATTCAGGCAGGTTGAGGGACAACATCAGGGAATGACAGCTTCTTATAACTTGGTGACTTTTCACGCAAACGTTGAAAACCTATTTGGCCCGGCTTCTTCAAAATAACATCCACAGGCTATTCAATCATTCTGGCATAAATGAAAAGTCAGTCTCGCCTCCAACCAGATTAAAATGCAGCAGCTCTGCTTCTACCTGTCTACATGTTTTATAATGTGTTTTAAAAGTTTTAAATTATTTTACTAGTCACTTTTAAAGCAGCTGAGGCCCTTCTGGTTGCTCTAAAGTCAAGACTTAAATCTAAAGGTGACCGTGCTATTGCCATCACAGCCCCAAACTTTCGAAAACAATCTGCCCAAGGAGATAAGATAAAATTGGTGACTACTTGAAATCACTAGAAAAAACACATTTTTATAAACTTGCTTTTGTGACATCATTGATATCTCTGGTTTGTCTTTCGCCCTCTTATTGCTGCTTTATATTCTCATTTGGTTTTTAATTCTCTTTTGCTTTCGTTCAAGGAGCTTGTGTTTCTGGTACTGTTCATGAACGTGTTTATTTCTGTCTGTAAACACGATAGCTCAAAAGTTTGACATTAATTATGATATCCATTAAATTTTGGCTTAGACCCACTGAGGTCTTCAAGGTCAACTTAATGACTTGTTGGTCATAAACTGACAAAAAGCTTTATAACTTAGAAACTATGATTTTTACAAGTGTGGTTAGCACTGTATAAAGATTTAGAATTTCATGTCCCATTTGGGCTTTAAACCTCTCATTCAAGGTTAGTAGATTGATCTGAAGGTCAAAACAATAATAATGCTACACAGAGCTATTTAAAAGTGTTTCTTACTGTCCAGCGAGTGAGCTGCCTTGGTGGAGATTTGGGCTCTCAGAGTGCTTCATGTGTTTTTTGGCTCTTACAATATAATACGTTTCTGATGCAGTGCTTTTTCTGTCTTAATATTTATTTTCCTTTTAAATCCCGTTTTATATTTGGTCCCAATTTCCAAGCTTTCTGTTTTAATACTAAATAAATAAAGCAATTATTACTATCAACATAGAAGAACCATCATCAAACCCTTCTTTCCGGTATAGTAAACTCAATTTCTCGCCATGGAAGCGCAATGCATTAAAACAATAAACCTGTACCTAATAAAAAAAACCTCGATGTTGAATAAAAACTGCATTAATAATTAATTGTATAAGAAAGTAAGTAACAGACCGACGGGCGGTCTTCGTTACTTAACTGCTCTCCGAGTGTCCCCATTTATTTTTAATAGGAAGTGATCAAGTTGTCAGTCACTCTGTCATTGTGCACGGGTATTAACATTTCACAAATAGGCGAAAACTCAGAGGTTTAAGTGACCGTGCAGCTAGCACGTGTCCTTCCGCAGCTGTGCCTCACCTGCCAATCCATTCAGTCCATCAGTGAACAGGGACTGGAACTCGCTGGTCTTTAGCTGCATGGTAAACAGGCTTCTCCAACACAAACTTGCTCTACCACTCACACGAGGACTCAGTAACCTGCTCCACATCTGCACAGACAAAAGACACGTTGTCACGGGCTGCTGCTTGGTTGTGTATCACTACTTCTATCGAGCTAGCTAGCTAGCTATGAGTCACTGAACGCATGCTCCTGCGCTCGAGCAGCTCTCGTGAACATTTCACGTTGATGTTTTTCCATGCCAACGTATGTGTAACCAAAAACAACAGACAAACTGACCTACAACTTAACAAGGAGATTATATGCGCACAAATCGCCACTATTTGCCATAACACCGTCCTGTTATCTCTCGTGAAAGCTGGCCGGAAGAGTTTCCATACCGGGCACTTTACTAACCAATAGCGCGAGGTTTCGTCAGGCAGTGTTTTTAACGAACGTGCAACAACAAGTCTCGCGAGATTCTGGTTTGAAGTTAAGGGCGATTGTCTGTCAGATTCTGTGCGCTGTCAGATTTAGTAAAGGGGGCAGAAGTGATGGCTAGGGTGGAGGTGGCACCGCTCCGACCGTGGACCGACTTCTTTCCGGGCTCAAATAGATTCGCAAAACCAGACAAAGATTTTACGAAATGGAACAACAGAGTCGTCAGCAACCTGCTTTATTATCAAACTAATTATCTGTCTTTGGTCACCTCCGTTTTCCTCCTCGTCGGGTAAGTAATGTTATATCAGAGAACTTCGTCTTTTTTGTTTATTTACCCAGCTCGCATAAAGTACAATGACTGTGATGCACTGCTATTGTTATATTCTCAATATGAACTTTTATTTCTTTGGTGCCAGAACCAACGACCGATCATTAAATGAGAATGTAATTTGAGCAGTGTTAAAATGCACATATATTAACTCTATAGTTGAGAAACAGCCTGCGTTTGTGGGGGCTGCTCTAAACAGTGAAACAGGTATCTGCAGACAATTTTGAGAATGGACTTAAGTAGAATAACTTAAAACAAGATCCATGCACAGACACGTGCTTATGCAAAGGAATTTTCTGAAGTCGTTTATTATCTTGTAACTACATACAAGGTAGATGTGACATATATTATCTCTGATCTAAAACATCCTGGCTTTGCTTCTAAAGCCCAGCCTGCTAAAAATAATGATGTCCACTGAGCTGTGCCACAACACTGTTGCTGTGGTCATGAAAGCCCCATAAGCCTTCTGGTCAGCTGTTATATTGCAGATAGCACTGGTGATAAAACAGCAACCTAATCAGAGGCCCCCAGTCTCCTGATTAGTGAGCACTGGAAAATTTGTCAGGGAGAACTTTGACACGTCTGGTTTTTCAGAAAACCCTGTGATGCTATTTCCATTCAGTGTAGAGCAAACAGTGTCTGTGCTGTGTGTTTGTGAAAGTCAGTTGTTTTATAGTGTTATTGTATATGATATATGATAACTCGGAGAAAATAAATCAGTGTAATATTATACTGTTTGTACGGTTTGAAGGCATTTTTGCAAACTTACCAAAGAAGTATTAAAAGTCAGTGTAGGCAGATTAAGTAGGGACTATGTGCAGTGTACTCAGTATTATACCTGTAGACCAAACCTACAAGAAGAAGAGGATTTTCAGGATTAGAGCAACATTCCTACAAATTAGCAAGAAATCAGCTCTCCATGTTGACTAAACAATAGAGCTAAATATGAGGAAGTAGAGCTAAACCGTCAAAGTATAGATGAGGTGACTGTAACAAGACATTAAAAGAAAAAGTCACTGCAAAAGGAAAAGTTCCAAGTAAAAGTACCACAGAATGCCCAAAGAGCCTCTGTGGACTTTGTGGAGATTAACTTTTCTGCTATAAAAGGACGAACATCTGCATATGACAATGAGTTGATCATGCTACATTTTAACCGCTTCCACCTTCATCAAGCCGTGTTTCCTGAAGTTTTCTTGAGCTTTTTTGATGCCAGTAATCCAACAAAGCCTGACTAAGTTGCTTAGCAGGCCACTAGCCACATTTACTGAGGTCATGGACTTGGCCTGGTGGCATCACTGTCGTCGTGCCAAGGCTGGATCTATCACAAAGCAAATATGTCTGCACAGGCACAAGAGATATCTTGATGTCTTGATGGAGATGAGAATAGAATGCTTCAATCTGCTGATTTATTTAAACCCTAGACAACGTGATTATATCAAATTTGGACAATAAGAAGTGTTATTGTGTTTTGAAAATGTAATAAATGCTCAGATTGTCCTATCCTGGATTTGTAAGATTTCAGCCTCACAAAAGTTAATTCTATTTTCTGTTCCTTAGTGCTCTAAATGTTTTTAGTGTGTGAGACATCTGAGCCGCCGACGAGCCAGTTTAGCAGCCCTGCTGTTGAAGAATGTGGTTTGGCATCTTTTGCACTGTCTGTAGTTTCCATGAAACAAGAAAAAGAAAAGGATATCATGTGCATAGCAGTATATGTTGCTCCAAGTATTTAAATCGTTAAGTGTTATCAGGGCCTTCACACATGCATGAAGGCATGCACATGGGCGCTAACGCACCTTGATACCATCACTGATTCTGCTTTTCCTCTTTAGCCCTGAGAATATCCACAGCACAGTTTTCCAGTCCATCTTGAATGTGGTCAGCGCAAAGAGGACAGCTCTGGTTTTGCTTATATGCAGTTTTAACTTGCATTTGTGGATGCACCAGTTTAAAATGTATTTCTCATCAGTAGTTTTTAGAAGTGTTCCTGTGCTATTATGCAGTGTTGCGCAAGGGTCTGAAGAGGTCACAGCTAACTCGGTGACACCCCCACACTTTTGGACTGTCTTCTCTGAATCTTTTAACAGCAACACTTCAGGCAAACTCAACCTGTTTTGGATGCTTGTTTTCTATCAAGTCATATTTCTAAGTTTTAGTGTGAAATGTTCCACCAGAGTTGTTTGTTTGTTTGTTTTTTGTCTATTTTTGTTTTGTTTGCATTTCACAACTTTTCCATTTTTCTTTTATGAAACAGGTTTAGTGGCATCAGGTTGCAAACAGCAAGGGGCGTTTCTCAGTTTCAGTGGAAAAATATTAATCATCCCAAGTGTACACACACTTATAAGTATTAGGGGCACATTAAGAAAAATGGAGTTGTTTCAAGACAAACTGCCACGTTTGCCTGTGTACATGAGTTAGTGATCAGCCAGCGTGTGATACAACATACATGCTCTGATATTGAAACTATCGATGCCCTACGAACTGTCCATTACAAGCTGTTTCAAAAGAGAAATCATTCCCTTCATTCCTTGTTGCTAAAACTGATTCTGAAGTACTTTCACCAACTCAGAGGGCAGAGCAACCGTGGCATTTTGTCTTGAAACAACTGTAATCTCCACATTTCGACTTTTTTCTCTAATCTTGAAATTTTGACTTTATTCTAATTCTTTTTATTCGCTAAATTTTTCTTGATTTGCCCCTACTGCTGTTTCGTACAATTAAACTAATCTGAGATTTGATTTTTGTAAACCAATCTGATCCACTCAGCAGTTGCTGTTGCACACACAGCATCTGACCACTTGATGGAGCCAGTTAGCACACAAGCACAGCGCCTGTGCTCCAGCTGCATGTCAGATTCAAGATTCGGGACTGTTTATTGTCATTATGCAAGCATAACGACATTAAGGCAAAAAAAAGAGAGCCTTAAATCACATAAATATACTGACAAAATACATTATATGCAGCATGTACACAGTGCCTTTTGCATGCTTGGACTGAACATGAGTTATTTACTGGCTGTGTATGTCTGTGTATACCTGAGTGTCATAATCGTGTGAAGCTGAGCAGTAGAAAAGCGCACTTTACACAAGTTATTTTACATATTATAAAATGCACATAAGGAGGTATAACCCGAGGGGTAGGACCTGGAGTTGGGCAGACGAATATTGCACACAAGGGTTGTGCGTCGTTACCATGGCGTCAAGTTCAGCAGTATGCCAAAGCTATTTAAACTTGCCCTCATATGTTCTATGCTGCTGCCTTGCAGGATCCTGAAACCTCTGGAGACGCTCATAGCCATAGTTGTGGTGTCGGTCGTGTTCGTGGTGTCGGTGTGGGTGGGGGAGAACGGAGCTGCGATCAACAACTTTAAGAAGCAGAAACCTTCAGCGTTCATCATTTTGATCATGGTTACCAGCTGCATATTGATTTCCATGCTGGGGAGCATCTTGGTATTCATGTGGGCCATCACTTTACCCCTGACTTGTAAGTTTGGCTTTCAGAGGGGACTGGGTGATTGAATGTCTAATAATTCTTCAGAGCATAATGATCACTGCATTTGTGACATCATGAAATGTTTCGAAATCAATGAAACACATTTTCCAGATCCTCAAAGTGTGATATTACAGCTGACATTTTTCTACGGGTTTGTTTTTCAGTAATATTTGCACATGCTTCGTGTCGCAAACGCAATATGCAGAATAAGCTGGAGAACAAGATGGATGGATTTGGACTGAAGAAGACGTTTATGGGCATTCTGCTGGATTCTCTGGGTCAGCAGGAGGAAACCATTCAAAAGATAAACAACTTTCTGAAATAAAAGTTAAAGAGTGACTGGATTTGAGAAGAACCAAATGCACATCTGTGTGCCAAAGATTCAGACTTTTTTTTTATTTTAAATTTTGCTTAGATTTCATACGTTTGTCTCTCTCAGTCTAAACCCCTTGAAGTTTCATGCACAGCTTGTGATTTAAAATGAAAGATTGTTATCTAAAGGGCTTTATCTTTACCTCAGGGCTTCTGTCACTCTACCCAGAACTCGTCAGGGTACTTTTTTTTTTTTTTTTTCTTTCTCCGAACAGTGATGAGGGCGTGTGAGTGCAGCCTCACATCTCTGCTATGCAGTGTGCAAGTGTTCCTGTAAAACCAGCTGCAGACTTAACCCTGGGTACGAAATCTGTGTTCAATCATTCTCAGAAACAGCCGTCAGCCCTGTCTGTTTGTGCTCAGCTAAAATTGCGAAAGCAGCACGAGTGTTGCCTTTTAACAAAGAATGAAGAGTGCACGTTCAGTTTAGCTGTACTGCCAAGAAGCTCGGAGGCTGGATTGAATAATCTGCTCACGTAAAATGTAACACCAGCTTCAGTCCACCAGCCCACCCGATGCTCATCCAAATAAAAAGTAGACAAAAGAGAGAGGACTGCTGTGTCTCAAGTCAAACTGCTTTGTCAATATTGTAAAATAAAGACTTCAAAGGTGACCCGTGACCATCAGTGTTCCCTCTGAATCTTTGAGTGCTTCATCTTGACAGTGATGGATTGGTTAACTTTACTTTCCTCTCCACTTACCCCAAATGCTAATCAGTGGGCTTGCAGTAGATTATAGTGCAGAGAGCTGACAGTGGATTCATCTGCACTCACTCACCTCCAAACCCGATTTAGTCGCTGTGTCAGCTTCTCTTTTATTGGATTCCATTTAAAATTGATTGCAGATAACAAGAATCCATCCAGAACCTAATGCTCTGTTATTCGGTTTGAAGCGGCAGCGAGGGGAAAACGAGAGGATGGTCCATGTTAACCCTTTGCTTTCTAAGTTTGCTGTAGATGATGATCTCTTCGCATTGCTCAGTTAGACTCAGCTGCTGGGTTTCCCCTCCTTTTTGTACTTCAGCACTGATTTATGTCCTGCGGTGCTTCATCAGCATCCATATTGTGAAACTTGGACGAGTGAGTATAAGCACCGGTGGCAGTCTAGTCAAGTAAAGTCATGTCTCAGAGGGCACAGTGGAAGCCCTTGTTCTAGCTGCTGATGCAGCTGCTGCGAAGATCGTATCGGCACGTGTGCTGCTGCACACCCAACAGAGGTGTGTGTGTGTGTGTGTGTGTGTGTGTGTGTTTGGTCTTTTCTTCTTCACAGTCTCTCCAGGAGTGAGGCCTCTTTTACACTCTACAATACCAAAATCTTGTTTCTGTGCATTTCTGGGCAAAAATCAGCTGCTTTCACCTGCTGTGCGCTTCTTGCACGGGACACTGAGCAATGTACAGTACACAGTGCTTGCTTTTGCATGGTTACGCGTACTTGCTGTGCTGCCTTCCACTTGACCCCTGCGTCCCCACCCCCCTCCTCTTCCCTGAGAGGCTTTGGCTTGTGGCTAGCTAAGCTGGTTAGCTAGCCTCATAACTCAAACAGCCTGTCATTCAGCAGATCTCGGCTGCTTAGACCTACACCACAGCCGATCATGTGACCCATTAATGATGACCCACCATGACCTGTGCTGTCTGCTGTATCCTCATGTGAGTTGTTCCACCTTCCGGTTTGTCCATGGGCTTTTTTTTTTGTTTGTTGTTGTTGCCTCCTTTTGAAGGAAGAGAGAGGAATGAGCTGTGAGAGCATGTGACCTGGTCAGCTAATCCAGTCGTTCACCTTTCATAGCTTGTCAGAGTCATTACTCCCTGAATCCTGGGGAAGTCACAGGATTCGGGGAGTAAGCACAGCATGATTTCAAGCCATTTTAATCTCAGTTTGGCTGAGCCCTGTGGCTGCTCAGTTTAGTGTTTCATGCGTGACACTTCCTGTGTGTGCTACCATTGGGAACATTGTACATTCTATATTTAATAATCACTCAGTGTACAGCTGGTCTATTACAGTCTTTATCATATAACTGCCTGCACTGACGAAAATCAAGGATTAATGAAAAAAGTGAAACTGAACTAAAACATATTAGCTGCGGGGCTGTAATGCGGAAACAAGAAGCTGAAAGGTCCTAAAACGGACAGCCATGGAGCTTAGGGGATTTGGTGAGTTTTTCTTTTGCATGAACTTATTTACACAAAAGAAAATTTATACAAAAGATGGACACCACGCCACCATGACGCCACCCATTGTTTATTTAAGTCCAGTTGTCAGGCGTCGTGCGTGTGTTTCCGCCATTGCTATTGTCATTTTGGAAACAGACTTGCTGAACGAGGGGGGGGGACCTGACAGAAAATCAACGGACAGTACCCACTCATGAGTTGTCATACACAAAATATGACCGTTATACTGGTTATATGACCTATATAAAGTAAGGCTGCCCAGCAGGCGGGTCATTTTCCACTTGGATCACTGTCCTTCTGGAGCTGTTTGAAACTTCTGTTCCCATTGTTGATTGTAACACATTTGCAGTTTATTATAGTTCATTTCAGTATTTTCACACATTGCTTGTAACTGCCACTTGACCTCATTCAGTTGCAAACTGATAGCAGACTGACTCCATCTTATCATTTTATCACCACATCAAGGCACCAAAGTCTTTTTGAAGAAGCCAACTGACAGCAAGTGGTCGTAGACATGGTCCCTGTCTACGAAGCGACCCCATCAAGGACACGAAGTGAGGAGTTCATTACACACATTCATGATAATTTGGGTTGTGCTGCAGTCTCCAACCACTCTCTTCCCTAGTTTGCCCCAAGGGTTGTTTTTCCCCATAAGCCTCTATGCAGAATGCAGGTTTAAGGCACTTCAGGATCCAGGAGCTGTGTCGATCATTTATGTACAATCTATGGTTCTCATGGTAATCGAATACACTATTCAACACCGTTTAGTGCAGGTTTAAATCAGAAACCATTCAGTCAATGAACTTGTAATGCAGATATTTGATGCCAGTACTTCCAGTACTTGACAGGTTTCAATACTTTGCGTAACTGACGTTTCCATTAGTCACACAGGTATTGGAGTCCATGTACAGCCTTAATCCACTCTGCATTACAAGAGTTTTGTGTGTTGCGTTTTAGATAAAGAGAAAGTCAATAGAAATCTATTGTTTATGTAGTAAAGTGTCAGCTGGAACAGCCTCCCATGATGTGTAACTACAGCTGGTGTGGCGCGGCCGAGACAGGGAGACAGCTGATGAAGAGCTCTCCCCCTCTTTCGCTGCCCGAGGAGCTGGAATTGTCCAAGACCTCCCTTGAGCTTGCTCAAGAAGCATAAAACTGAGAGGCACTCTGAGCAAGGAAAGCTGCTCAACTCTGGCCGTCTTAAAGAGGGGACCCGAGGCAGGATACATCGATAGAAAATGTGCAGCAGCACAGGAAGGAAAGGAAGGGGAATGGTTGTGAAAGGTTATAGTACAATGTGAAGGGAGGAGGGCTCGGATAACATGTGTAAAACAGACTTCTCATAACATGAATGCCTGCAGGGAGGGTTTGATGCTATAAACACTAGCTTGTCATTCACACAGAAGACACAAGGAGAGGTTTTATAGCCCATAGTGGGTGTGACAGCCTTTAAAGACTGGTTTGGTCGGTTTACAGCTTAAGAACCCGCACACACAAAAAAGCGCCTGGTTACACAGCAAGGCAGTGAGAAAGTACAGCAGAGCGACAGAACTCTGCAGAGCAGTGAGTTTCTATAACCGGCTCATTTATTCACACTTGACTGTCATTATGAGTGATTGCAGCTCTGTATTCATTCATTCTTAAGACGCTCAAAAGAAAAAAAACCCCAGTACTTTAGAGTTATCTCTCTTACTATAATCTGCTTCCTTGAATGAACACCAGATAAGCAGCTTCCAAACCATTTATATGAGGAAAACTCATTTGTGTTGTGTTCTGCAGTCATTAAATGTAAATGACACTTTCTACCTATTTTCCTTCTGGAAGTGGTGATTATTGCACTTTTATACCCAATTTCATTAACTGAATTGGCCCAGCAGACGTTCATTTAGCTAATTCAAAGGATTTGGATTTAAATCCTGTGTTGTCCTGCACTAAGGGGGATAAGACGCTTCGAAGGCTCAGTTTTAAATAAATATCACCCACAAACAAAAGCCCTGGGAAATTCAATTTTTTTTAATCCAAACCATTGTAATTATACAAATTACTAAGAACCAGCTTAACAATAATTGTTTACTATATATTACATGCTTTTCAAATACATAAAAATGCTCTAAAATAATAAAAAAAAGACTAAGCCAGTGTATTTACATACCAACATTTACACAGTTTTAATCTCTTGAGAGAAATTTGGAGCACCAGTCCATGATTTCCAGCATGGATGAAATAACCATGTTCAAAACAAAACAAAACTGGTTTTTCTGTCTTCCCACAGAGGCAGTAATATTCGAAACTGGTGACTCAGGTAATACTTAAGTGGTGCAACAAATAAGCATTTGGCTCAATTATGGTGTAAGTATTGACAGTGAAGCAAACTGAATACTTTGTAAATGACAAACGAGTGTAGAGACCGGAACGGTAACAGATGTTGTAATAGAAACGTGGATCAGGTGACTGCAGAATGTTTTCGGAAGTAGCCTTTTCTCTCGACTCCTATTTAACGAGTTCAGTGCTTCATTAGTGACCTTATAAATCCGTGTCTAATCCTTCATGGTTACAGTGTTCATATGAGTGTGCAAGTAGCACAACAGGATCAGTCATGTTCTTTGTTCATTGCCGCTCAGTATCCTCTTAGAGAGACAGTTTTAGTCCTTGGTTCAGTATCTCTAAAGAGTAATGCTATACCCTTTGCTATACCATTCAGTCCACTGCAGGGCTTGGTATAGTTTCAGTGCACAGGTCCCATCACTACAAACACTCGCAACCCCGTGATTAGACACTCCAATGGGGTTCTTGTTGTGATTTAAAATACAGGGATGGGCATCAGTTTGGCAACTGCGTTCAAGAGATCCAGAAATGAGAATACTTCATTTAACGTGCTGAGTTCCACAGAAGTTAAATTCCTTCATTCTTTGGGTTCCTTTTACAAGGAAATTACAAAACAGGTAAGTGCAGTTTAAGGCACAGTGACGTATTGTCAAGGTGAAGTTTTTGCACAGTTGTAAGGTATCCGGCTAAACTATTGTTCCTGGTTTTGAGTCTTCATGCCAGTAAAGCTGTTCTTCGGGGTCCATGTTAGTGTGCATTTGGCTGTTGATGTGGGAGTCCATTTGGCTGACATCTATATAGGATCTGTAATGAACACACAAAACAAACACATTAGGCTGCAAACTGCTGACTGTGACTGACTACGGGGTTAGAATCGATTAACCCTGGGCTGTGCGTCTAAACTACAAAGGTAAAATGTCAATATAAAACAGCAATGTGAGCCATCACCTGTGTTTCAGATTTTGTAATGTGAATGCTGATTTCAAAGCCAGGGTCAAACATTCTCACCCAGTTATAAGGCAGATGCACACAGACACAATAGCCGTCTATACACAAACACATGGCCTTCCAATGCAACAGTGCTCAGGGGTCACATTTTCCCTTTGCCACACAAGTGCTCTCCCACCACCACGAGGCACCAAAGTTCGTCAGTGAAATCAAATGATCTGGTGCTTTCTGTCAGTCCCTGCTATGCATAAAAATTAACACATCACCATCACCATGTGGGGAAGTTTTTACACTTTCTCACCCTTTCTTCTCTCCTGTGACTTTGATTATTGGGGGGGAGGGGATAATTTTCCTGGTCAGTAGCATAGGAAGCACCACCACACCTCTCTAAATACCCAGGGGGGCATGCCATCCTATCACATCCTCGCCACTCAAACTCTGGGAGACATCTGTGCATGAGAGGGGGGCAAAGGTCAGTGGTGAATGAAAGCGCATGGGCAAAGAGTGGAGGGAAAGAACAAACAAACAAAAACAAACAAAATCTTGACAGTAAAGGAAGACTGCGGAGAAATGTGACCACTGGATGACAATGTGGCAGTTGAGGAGGAAGTAGGACAAGCATTTTTATATTTTTTTATATTTTTTCTTAAGGAAGCCATGCAATCACAGTATCAGACATGACACTGAATGATCAGTCAAACATCTCAAAAATGCAAAGTTCACTTCAAAACATCAACAAGCAGACTCACGAGTCAGACTGCGGGCACACTAAAAGAAGCAACTGCACGGGGTCTGGCCGATGCTGTTTACTTACTATGAGCTACCTTTAGAAAAAGACACCTTACTGAGCCTGTGCCCTCTGGAGGATTGTGGCTGCGCAGGGCTGGAGGCCACCTGCCTGACCCGACAGCCAGGGGAGTAGTAGGAGGAGGGGGAGGAGGAGGGAAAGGAAGAAGAGGGCAGGGAGGAAGTGGAAGGATAACCAGAGGAGGAAGAACTAGCAGGGATAAAGGCACAGCACCTCTGGCCATCAGGGCTGTGCCAGGAGTCGCCATATCTATAAGAGAGCAGGGGCCAGTGGACAGTTAGGGAGAGCAGAACCATTTTTAAGCTCTTAGGAGGAACTGACTGCGGGCAGCACAGATCCTCTAATCCCATCAATGAATACGGCTGTGAAATTAAACACTGGCCTGTTTGTGGATTCAGTTTCATAATTTATAGGTGAAGGTAAAGAAAAGATGAAATTGGCAACACATTATTTCACATTGCTGATGGGTGTAAGGGATAAAACACCAAATAGCAGCTCGTGTTTTCTGTAGCCATCCCCTCTAGGTAATTAAACACTAGCACTTAACTCTGAGGATAAGAAGGATCAGGGAGTGGCTTATTGGATAAGTAGAAGAGCTGAGGGCCAGGTTTTTCCCCTCTTACCTGCTGTGGGAGGAGTGGGCGTAGGAGGCTGTGCTGTAAGAGAAAGACTGCGGTGCATGCACGGGCATGTCATATTCCAGCATAGCACTGCCGGTCATGTGACTGTGCCAGTTTCCACTGGAGGCCACTGAGGACATGGCAGAAAAATGGTACAAGTCAGAAAACAACCCACCAACATGTAGAACCAGTGTTAGAAAAATAATTCAGAGGACATTGTGAAATTATCTAACCTGACGAGTAGGAAAGGTTCCTGCTGCTGTAGGCTTGTGGCGCATGCGTGGTTGGATAGCCCAGACTCTGCTGGGAGCCTCTGTCATACTCATAGTCGTACGCAGCCTGTTTTTGTGCAGTGTTACGTTTGTACCAGCCTCTCAAGTGTTCAGCCACCAGGGCCTTCTGGATGTTCTTGTTGATCTGTTCGTTGCTTCGAGGCACTGGACGCTGCCTGGATGGCCGTATCGTGGCGTACACGTTCTGTGATGCACCGTCTATCTCGTCATTACCGTAGTGACCATACACGCTGGGGCTTTGATAAGCTGTTTGGGTGTGGTGGTAGGAAGGGTTAACATTATAGTGTCCCTCCATTTCATTGTCGTAAACATAGACTCCATTGGAGTAAGGCTCCGGTTCTGCGTAGTTGGGATAGCCTGTGACATAGTAGGCTGTTGTGGTGGGCCGAGCCCGAGGCTGGTAGCCATAGCACCGAGTGTCTGGCTGAGCCAGGTTGGGCATGCTGCCCGTGTTGGCGTACATGTCTTTTCTGTGGCGCCCGCGCACTCTGCGCCCGTGGGTGTGGTGGTTACCAGGGACGCTGTATTCCACACTAGACTGGCTTGTGTAGGAGGAACCGTCATCGAGCATCTCGGTGCTGTTGCTGCGTCGAGCTGACGGGACAGTCAGTGTTGGCATGGATGGTTTGGTCTCGATCATGAGCTGAGACTGTGACTCCAGACTCCCGCTACGCTGGCGGAAGTGTTGTGGAGAATCCTCTGATCTGCAATTAAAATTAAAGTTTAGTGAATGTAATGCATAAGAGCCGTTTATGAAGCGGGTCTTCAAAATAATGAAAGAACTACATAACGCTCATACCTCAGCTGTGTGCTGCTGTATGCGTTGCGGGTGAGGAGGGGAGTGGGTGGCATGCTGCGTGCATCACGTGGCTGCCTGGAAGCTGCTTTACATGGGCTGCTGTAGACCGATAAGGTGTCATTGTGACTGTAATGGTGCGCTTCCTGGTCTTGGTCATAATGTAATCTAGAACACAGATAGGAAATATGTTCAGATGATTAACACCACTATCTTCTTGACAGTAAATCTAGGAAAGGAAGAAAAAAAAAGGAAAAAACAAAACAGGGTTTGCTCGACTGCGGCACTTTAGTCATTCCTTACACCTGAATGAGTTCCACTGCATAGACCATTAATCTTTTCATGCAGCAGCAAGCATTATGACTTTTACCACCCTTCTTTTAAATGAACCTGAGAGTAAAACATCACCCGCACCACTCTAAACACTAACGCAGTAGCTGGTGTTTAAACAACATTTCCAGCACCGCCTTCTGTTTCCCTTTTCCTCTCAGCTTGGGATTGTTGTTTGCTCCTTTACAGGCAGAGACATGTTGTTTTTTCATCTATTTTTAAAGCCGGTGTGTTTGGGCTGATAAGCAGACTGTTGGAGAGGCAGGAGAAGGAGGGAGGAGGTTGACTGTCAGGAATGTAGCTCTGGATCTACTCTACAGGTCTGTACTAGCTTCACGCTTCAGGCCCCTGGAGAAACAACAGGCATTGCATATCTCCACAGAAAAACAGTTCAGCCATGTTTCCCTGTCATCAGTCATCATACCCATCAATCCAGTGGTTCTCTCAACTTGCCTACATGCATCTTTGTTTTTATTTTCTAGCATTTTACACGCATACTTCCAACTGCCTGTGTGTTGAGCTCTGCCTGTATACTGTGTCTGAACAGAGTTGTGTAGTTGCTCACATTCAGTCTCCTCTTCAGTCACAGTGTTAGGACACTAATAAAGTATGCTCCATGAGTGTGGGTGCTGGTCGCATACCTGCTGTCTGCGAGCTGGTCATTGGCAGAGGCTCGTCTGTCTTTATTGTAATGAGCATCCAGAGTGTCTGCGTGGTGTGGTCTGGGGGAGTATTGGACTGAACGAGACCGCTGCCTCTGGGAGCCAAGCTCATCATCTGGGAGTGAAAAGTCATTGTTTTAAGTATAACTCATTCATAAATGAGATGGGATTTAGGAAGCACATGCACACTGAGCACACTAACCATCATCCAGAGTGAGGCTGTCAGATAGCGAGCTGAGTTCTGAAGGCTGGGGATCATCTGGTCAGAGGACAGAGAGAGACAAGTGTTCTAAGAAATGTCTCTGATATTATTATCCACAGTCTTGTCTCACTATGACTAATGTTCTACAAGCTCTGATATGCAAGTATGTGTCACTGCCACTGTTCGTGAAATCTACCTCGTAAGATCAGTGAGGCTCTCTGAGTGGGTTTCTGTCCTTTTTTGACCCTGTAGTCGTTGATCTGCTTCTCAATCTCTTCCAGGTTTCTCATAGCGTCAAGATAGTTGTGCTTCCTTTTCCTTTTCACAGTCTTGCACAGGTCAGCCTCATTGGCTAGCTTCATGGCTGCTTCCACAATCTTTTGCTGCAAGGCAAACCGACTCTCCAGATTCCTCAGATGTGGATCCTGTAGGAAAACACAAGACTGACACAGTTAATGGGGACTTTCCAAAAAACACACAGATCTTGTTGGAGCAGAGGCACCCATATGAACAAAGAAACAGACATAAAGCACTCAAAGCTAAAAACACAAAGACATCAGTCTTTTAGAGTCATTTTATATACTCATCTTGAGTTAAAGACAGAAACTAGGTACAGCTCCCCATAAGAGTCTCACAGTGTAGGCCTCAAAAACAGAACTGAACTCCAAAAGCCTCACTTTAAAAAGTCAGCTGATCTAAATGAGCCGTAGCTAAACAACAACAGTGGGGCACTAATAGTGTTTCAAGTGTCACAGCAGCCTCACACAGCAAAACCACAGCACAAACAAATATCTGCATTCACCTCATCATAGGGGAAAAGATCATCCAGTTTGAAGGCTGTCCCAACACGCCGTCGCACGTGAGGAACCTTCTCACCTGTGGCCAGGGGATATTCCTTAGGCAATCTTCCTGTAAGCTCCTGCAAATGAGAATAGCAGCCAGAAGTCAGCTGAGAATTCGACACTTTCGGAAACAAATCCAGTAAAGACAGACACTCACAGCTTCTCTTAAGCAGATCTTTTTCAGTTCTTCAAGTTTCGCTGACAGTTTGTCTTGAAGTTCCTTTTCCTTCTTTTTCAATTCAGCGATCTTCTCTTTCTTCTGTTCCTCGCTGACTTCAGAGTCAGCAGAACCTGGAACAGGGACAAAATAAAAAATTAATACATTATCACCTATCAATCTGATGTAGAATAGAAGTCATTATTTGATTATCTGTCTGCTTACCAGTTGAGATGAGGCTTCCATTGCTGGCCATTATTAGGTGATTTTTGCTCTCAATACTGGAAAGTTTAGTGATCCGGGGGGCAGAGATCTCAGTGAGGTCTACTGCGATGTCTCCTGAACTCCTGGTAGTGGTCATCTTTGACTGTAAGTGAGGAAAGAGAAGATTAGGAGGAGAAAAGGGAAGGCGATAGTATTTAATTTTATTGATAGCACGGTGCATCGTGGCGGCTGCAGTGGCATGCTAAATATTTATCATCAGTGTTGACTTCCTGTGCATGGCATCAAACCTGACATGCCATGCGCCTCCAAGACATAGCCTGAATAACTTCATATAACTGCAACAGCACACACTCAACCATCTTAACTATGAAATGCACATAACACACATAACACCTGCCTCAGTGCTCAAGCCCAGTGTGCGTTTCAGGAAGAGTTGAACACTTGTTCCAGGATCTTTGCTTTTAATTCACAGTGTATTTTACTTTTCTGTGCTTTCCAAACTAAATGCTTTCTTTGTGCACATGTAGCTTTACCTTAAGCTACAAATAAAACAAAAATACGTAAAATACTACAATTCTATAATGAATACTACATCCACAACATCATAAAAGTATTTCCTGGGGTGCAATTTCAAGCACTTTGTGCACTTTCAGTTTCATTTTGCAAAAGTGAATTAGAGAGGGTCTGGTTACATGAATTATAACAGCTTTTAAACTTAAGACCTAACAACCTTTCAACATAAAACTCAATGGCATGGAATCTGTTTACTTTAAAACTGGAAGCCCTCGATAAACTCTGAGTCAAGATATTTACACTAGTCACGAGTAAGGGACACGGATCAGGCAGTGTATCACATGAAGAACAGTCATTGTTGTAAAAGGCTGTGACACAACAAACCCTTTAAACATCATTCGGTCACTGTTCAAACTGAAAAAGACTGCAAGCTTTTCTTTGTTGCAATCCATCTAGAGGTTACTCCTTTTACAGCCTACTGAAAATAGGTCAACACCACAAGACAAACTAAAAACATGCAAATAACAAGAAGATTTAGCATTCAAAATTTAAAAACTAAAAACAAGGAAAAAGTCCGTTATGGTCTCTTCAATCTTATGATTGACTCTACTCCGAGAAACCACCATGCATATTCTCTAAACACATCAAACAGTGTAAATTACTGGTGTAAACTGGTGTAGACTGTTTCTTTGTGTTTCACAATAGAAAAACTGGCAGACAGTGTGAACAAAGCAAAGTGAATCATGGAGGAGAAAAAACAGGCAGACACTCACTTTGCTTTGCTTCATGTCCAGGTAGAACTGGTGCTGACTGATGGCCATCACCCAGATGGTTTTAATTAGTGAATGGCTGGCATACCACGTGTGAATAACCAGGCCAGACTGTCCAAAGGTTCGCTTGGTCACTGCTCTTCTGTAGAAGATAAGATAGACATCCAATACTTGCTGTATTGCAGATACAATCTGTTTAATTGCTTAAATTCGAGTGCCTATAATATGTTCATTTAAAGATTCCTCATTTTATTTTGGGTGTGTACCTAAAGCCCAGTGTTCCCCAAATAGTCCCAGGAAATATAAGCCAAACTAATGCTGGTCTAAGATCTGTTGGCTGGTATCAACAGTATGAATCTGGTACGTATCCAGAAAAGACTACTCGTCACATCATCCCATAAAGCACAAGGTTTTAATCAACTTGTTTTTCATGTATTTATATTACAAATATATATTACAACAAAAAAAAAAATCCAGCCAAGTTTAGCTTCCACTATAGCACAAAGAGAAAAAACAGTAACCCACAGCCAATTCTTATTTATTGTTTTCAAATCAATCTTTAAGTCATTTTTGATTGTCCCTCAGTATTACGGTGCTCACTTAGCTCTGGCCTGTGGGCAAATGATCAAATGCTTACGTCAGCCACATTAGCTCGCAGCATAGTGCAACTACAGACTCTCCTATTCTTGTGAGGACACTGTCATCAAAAACTAATCCACCGGGTGCTCAGTTTCTCAGAGAGCATTAGAAACTCCTAAAAGTCAGCTCTTACTGGCAGCAAAAGAACATGCTTGTTTGTGGATGAAACACTTTAAAGTCAGACCTAGTGGACACAGCTCTAGCAAGTTGGCGAAAATGGAGAATGCGAGGCAGTCATTCTATGCTTAAGGGCGTGCCAAACTAGCTGCTAGCTAGTTAACCTGATTACAGAGCGATAACATGGATAACACATTTATATGGGTACATAAAGGAAGTAAGGGCTCAAGTGTCAACGAAGCATTTCACGTAGTTCAGCAACAGTGTTTGTTATCCAACTACAGAACCCGTTACATACATAACAGCTATATAACAAATCAAAGGAAATTAGAAATAACTAGACAGCACAAGGAGAACAAAAATATTATTAAATCTAATTAAAACTAATAATTAAAACTTCTAGATCTCTGTGTAATAATATACTAAGTAGATATGAGGAATAATTTTAAATCTGAAGCTGTCTGTTAGGTTTAATAATGGCTTTAACTGCTGGAAGTGGCACATTAAAGCTTGTGTTAAGGGCAGAGGGCTTATAACAACCTTAGAATAATAAACAGCCACTGAGCAGCAGGAAAAGACTCATTTAACAGACATGTTAAAAGGCTTTAACAAGGTGTCCTAAATGGGCCAGTGGCTGCAGATGACCTTCACAGTGTGTAAGGTGTAGGATAAGGAAGCAAGAGCAGTTGCTAAAATGGGAACACTTCAGAATACAAGAAAAGCAGCTATTAGGTTAAGTGAAGATAAAGTAAGTGGGTTTGTCTTCTGACCTGTGCGGGTCGTTCACTTCCACTGAAAACTTCTTCTCACGGAAATACAAATTCTCCAACTGCTTCCACTGAAACAACTGCAGAGACACAGAGAGGGTTCGGCGGAAAGGAGGGGAAGGGACAGACAGAGATAGATTACACATCACTGAGCACACATCAGCCAACACAACACTATAGAAATATGGATTTACATTACATGAACAAAAAAGAGGAATCAATACCACCAAAAGATACTAAGCAGAGAGGTGGGTATCTAGAAAACTGGCTTAGATTCAGCCACAGCAGCCTGCCTGTGAACACGGTTTATAACGTATACAAAATAACTGCTCAAGTCATGAATGGGACTCAGTGGGCCAGCCAGTCAGGTGTAAGTTCAGGCTAACAAAAGAGTAATTATGAAGCTGCTGCAACTGCAGGAACAAAACTGTGCCAGGCAGCAAGCCAGCTTTTCATTTCTCTCTGTTGAAGAGAACAGACACGACTTCTCTGTGTCAAAAGAAACGTCTGTTCTACCGATACGGAAACAACTCAAACAGATTTAAAGTTTTTGTTGCCTTTCAAGAACTCTTCTCTGCTCACGTACAGGAAAAAACATAATAATAAGACCAAAACAATGGGGCTGCCAGTGTTCATAGAAACTGCTTTACCTGATACCAACATATACACATGCTTTTTGGGCTAAGAATCCAGTATCCAGTTCCATTTTCAGAGTTTATTCTCAGTAAAACAAGTACAGCACATCACAGCAGTGACAGACACAATGCTTTACACATTACAGAAAGCACAGCACACTAACAATCTAGAGAAGAGCACAAAGATACTAAAACATGCCAACTTAAAGATTATTTAAATCAGCCTGACAGGTAACTAGTGGACACCACAACATGGCTTACCGTGAACGTTGTATCTGTGCTCATCAAAGCTCTGAGGAATTCTCTGGACTTGTATTGAATCCTTTGACTTTCCCACAGGGCTTGAGCTTCTTCGAACAATACTCTCTCTTGTCTGTTGTGAAGCCAGATAGGTGTTGCAAGAGTTTTGGTTGAGATAGCCACGCCCTCCACCCCACCCCCCTCCTTAACCCCAACCCCTCCTCCACCTCTCTCTCCTCCTACGATTGCAGGGACACCTCCTGCAGCCTCCAGTGCTTAGTACTGCTCTGCACTCTTCCTTCCCCCCCTTCTCTTCTATGCAGCTCTCTTCCTTTTTGGTCAAACCAGATAAGCAGGTTGTACACAACTATTTGATGAACCAGATATTTCACCTTTGCTCTGCTTACTGTCACTCACAGACATTTAAATGCCCCACACTAAATGTGGGAAGTGTTCTGCCGCCCTTACTGTAAACAGAAGACAGAGCACTGCCATGTATAATAATCCACTACAACCATCTCCCCCACCAAGAAAACATGCTGGCAATAAGTAACTTTGGGATAATCATTAATAGCAGTGGCTTTCTTTGCCATTGCGAGAGCAAGCGAGCACACAGCATGGCCCAAATTACCCTACAACCTGAGCCTACAATACTGAAACTGTACATAAATGCTTAGTTCAAACAGGGTATTCCAGCATGACAGATCATTCCACTAAATACTGCACTCCTAGCAGCTGGTAGACACATTTAAAGACCTAATTTTCTTGTGGAGGTCCTCACGAAAATTACCACTGTCTAGTCACCACCATTTAACATCAATCACACAGTAACAACTGATACTTGTGTTGGCTCACTCATTCTGCTAGAGAAACTTCACACCTGTGTGCCAGCGCATAATAAAACTCTAAGGCGGCTTCTGGTAGAACCACTGCTCGAAAAAATGTTAGAGATGTGACACACCTCAAACTCGGCAATCACGAGACCTCTCAAAGAGGAAACAGTCCATGAAATCACCCAGATCACATTTAGAGAAAGCAGAATCAGTTTGCTAAAACCAGAAAACTAACCGGAATTAACAGCACACAAAAATTTTCTGTCTTCATTTTCTGTCATCTTCCTTGTTTTTGCCAAATGTGTCATTACAGGCAGGTGGAAGTGTGCCAGAAATTCCTGTGGTTTCAGATGGGATCAGGCTGTTCTCATGGAGACACACCCACAAGCCCAAGGACCCCCAGGGCCACAAGTCCTCAAAAATCATACATGGATTTTAAAAAGGAGCCCTGACTCACATGCCAATACAGAAAAAGATCTGCCACACCCATCACAGAGTACGTCACATACCAGGGTTCTACTTGAACACTGTACATTTCCATGGCATGACACAACATGACACACAGCTCGAAGTGGTGATAAACTGATAAAAATGTAGCTCCTGGAACAAAAAACATCCTGTTTTATTTCATAACAGGAGTGAGGTGAGTTGAGTGAAAATAGGAAAAAAACAAAAACACACCATAGAAAAGAAGTTTGTTCAGTTTTTATTTTTCTTGAACAGAGAGTGAGAACACTTTTATACCCCCAGCTGACACTGTCTCGTAATGACCTGAAGACTGGTTTTGGTTCTGCTGGCTCATCGTACGTGTGGACCAGCATGAGGTCCCATTACATGAAGGGAGAGAGCCCAAGTGACGCAGAGAGAGAGAGAGGGAGACTGACTCCTGGTTTAATTTAAGAAGAAATTAAATGTCGACTTGCCATCTGCCTGAGTCCCAGAAACAGTTGTGGCACTCCAGTTTTGCTCCTTCATATTAAAGCATCACAGGCTTCCTAATTACAATTCTGCATCTTTTTCCTCCCATTCCACATTCAGATCTTTGGGATAGATAATCAGTGGGTGTTATCTACATGCTTATATACAGTTCCATTATGTATGCATAATGGAAGCGGGAGAGTATTCACTTTACTAAATATGTCACTTTTCTAAAGCACAGCAGGGAAAGGGGCCTTTCCAGTTTCAGGGTATTCAGTTAAAAGTGATCAAAGTGGGGTGTGTGGAAAGAAGATAATATTGGGTTAAGCTATCATAGCTGCTTTTTAGTTTTACTAGACTTATACAATCAAAAAATAAAAAAGCAGCACTGAGCAAATGTTTTGTCCTCTTTAAATCAGCACTACAACAATGGCAGCAAGTACTAATTTCCTGTTATCTATTTAATGAAAAACTGTTCAAAGCAACATTGTTGAGAAGGGAAAATGTTCACACAGAATTGAAAATTACATTTAAAACTGCCGTGATGGTCAACCGACCTCCCCTTAATACTAAAATCCAGCACCTCACCCACATCCACAGATAACTGTTTTGTTTTGTTTGATCAATTGTGTTCCCTCTGAGACACACACACACACACACACACACACACACACAATTACCATAATGAATGTAGCATGCTGAGAGGGGATGGGCAGGAGGCAAGGAGGGATGGGATGGGTGGAATACAAGGGCTATGAACTAAGACAAGAATACTACCCGGATATAGAGACCTCCCTTCAAGGTAAAGGAAAATGATGGAAACAGAGGCTTCTAATTACCAGCAAGAACAACAAAAAGAGTTATTAAGAAAAAAAAAAAAGCCACATTCTGCCCCCCCCAACAGGAAACTCTTATGAAGTTTTTATGCTCCTGCCCTGAGTAGAAGACTTAGAAAAGGCAAAAAGGCAGTCTTGCTTTGGACGAACATTTCCAACGTCCCAAAATACAAATTCTACCTATCTACTTGGCTATCGAGGAGAAAACTCTGGTCCCAAAGCTTTGCTGCTTCCCTGGAGCACCATAATTACCCCTCCTATAGGACTGCTGGGAGAGCCACGCTGTGCGTCTGCCCATTAATGCCTTGCCTCAGTACTGCACACCCTGCTATGTCAACAGGTTCATACTGTATAAAAGCAGCTATGATGAGACTAAAGAAAGAGGCCAGTGAAAATGCCTGGGTAGAACATTATTAAATGACACCTCCCAGACAAAGGAGACAACAATCACGGACACAGCTACACATTAAGAACGTTTGCCCTATAAGCAGGGAATCTTTAAACTGCAATGGATACTATACAAACTACATTATTACCAGAGTGATGTTTTAAGACACACACCACTACAAATTCAGTACAAGTTATAAGTATAATTTTAAAGCCACTAATCTTATATAACTGGAGTAAGCTACAAATTATAGAAAAAAAACAGCTTTGCAAGAGCTGTTATTTTTATTTAACACACTGGCCTGGTGATATATTTTTAGAATTAATCAAAAAAGGACTATGACACTATTTTTTCAAAGTGTAGGTCTTTGTGTATTTTACCACTTAAACTTAGCAAGCAGATTTTATAATCCATACCACTCTGCATTCCACCCCTGCTTATACTGGTCCATACTGTATTTACTCCTGCAGCCTTGAAAGCACTACGCACATACTGACACTCCAAAATATTTCCCCCCCTCCTATCTGTGTTCCTCTTTCTCCTGACTGGCATGGGAACCAGAGTCTTAATTACACCTATTTACAGTCTGGATGGATCATTAACCAGCCAGCAAGAAACACATGAGTGGAAGCAGAGTTGTCATCAGACAAAGCCTTTCAATGACCCTCAATGCATCATACTTCCACAAACTTAAGAGCTTTCAACTTTACATTCGATGAGTGACTTGATCAAGTATTAAATGGCACTTGTAAGAAAATCAGGTCTATTTATAAAGCCCACACCCTAAGCTAGTCTGAGTTACTTTGCAAACCAAACAAAAGCAACAAACAAGTAAAACAAGTAAATTATAAATAGGAACGCAGATCCAAACCAAACTTTAACATATCCCTTTTTTAGTTCAGGCTCTGTGTCTCCATAAAGTTTCATGCAATTTGGCAAAGTAGATTCATCTGACAAACAGATGAATGCAGTACAAGTATACCTTCACCAAAGACAGGACAAGAGAAAGAAGAGCAACTGTGGCAAATACAGCAGCTATAACGAGAGGTCAACCCACCTGTCGAGGTTTCAGCTTATCCTGCCAATCGTACTGGCCAATGCCTTTATAGCTGACTCCCAGCCACCACGGTATTCCTTGCTTGTCCTGCAGGAAAGCACACACATGCAAATAAACCACACTTTCACTCCTTAGAGGTAACTTTATTGGTGTGTCTAAAAAAAAAGAAAGAGGCCTGTTACCAAAGTAATTACCCTGTTAGGCTCACAACAATTGCAACTCAAGAAGAGATCAAATACATTTAAGCTCTTAAAACTTAAACACTGCTGTTTGATCTCCTCACACACCTTGATTTAATTAGGTTTGGTAAGGGAAAAATAAAACTGTGCATGAATAAGAAAGTGAGAAAAGCTGAATGGATAGATTGCTGTCTTAGCTGAATCAAAAAGCTCACATTTCAACCATCATAGGAAAAAAAAGTAGGAATAGGGGTTAGATTGATGTGTTTAGACTAGATGTAGACGTAAGCTTGTTTTAATGTTAAGCTACTGTATGACACAAGGCACTGCCATTACCTTCACTGGATAATAATGGACTCCATATGTTGGCAGGGACTCCACCAGGGCCAGATACCTTCAGTGAAAGAGGAACAGGTTAACAGGAATTCAGCCACTTACACTTCATCACTGTCATCTGGCTGTTGTAATACAACAGACTGAGTGGGATTTAAGCTACAGCCATTGAGAAGCCACAATCATTTGAAGTGGCAAGCTGATCGATTTGTTTCAGGGCTGTGACAGAGTCCATTGATCAGTTCAAGGGCAGAAATCATCGGAGTGTAAATGACCCAGGGTTGCACAGAATTACAGTCCTGGGAAAAACAGTGCAGGGCTGACACTCTCCCAAGGCTGGCTGGCAAACTGCCGACTCTAAGAGCACCTCCTCTAATTAATGACACATTCTGGCATGGTGACAGTCACCTCTTAAAACAACAGCCACCACAGAGCAGACATGTTAAGTTAAAGAGTAAGACCTGACGTAGAAGCTGCTGTAATGCAGAAGAGAAGTTCAGCCTTAAATCATTTTTAGTCTCTCTCTC
>NW_005187422.1:268932-302242 GCF_000239375.1 Pundamilia nyererei
TTGTTTTCATGACTTACTGAACAATGGCTTGCCCTCTGGTCAGTCCTATCAGCTTCTTGTAATGTTCAATCACTTTTTCCTCACTGTAAATGGATAGATAAAACATTTAATGAATAATCCATCAAGTGTAGCATATTGAAGCCACAGAGGGATTGCTGTGCGAGGGCCATTTCTCCAACACACTTTCTGACTGCTCATGCAGAAAATGCAGTCTGCCCTACTGGCTTGCTAATGGCTCTCGTCTACCTCTCCTGCAAACGCCTCACATTTACATCCCATTGTAATCATTTCTTAACAGCCACACTGCAAACATACTGAAACTTAACACACAGAGAAAGCGAGAACGACAGACGTGTACATGTGGTCACCCAAGCACCATAACAATGTAATTGTAATTAGGATATTAAACTGCTGTATCAGCTTCAGAGACTGTAGCAGCCTCAGATGACCAAGATAAGCAAGAGCAAAGTGGATTGAAGAGGCAGACAGTGATCTTTCAGACAGTCTGTGGCTGTCAGCACCTCCCAGTGCTCTCCAGGACTAATGAGCAAACGTAATTAACACGACCCAGACGCTAACGAGTCACACTGTCAGAGGAAAAAGCTTCTGACAATAAGAGACTAGGTCTGCATTCAACCTTGACACCTAAAAAAGCTCATCAGAAGAGTTAACTGCTGTGTTCAACCAGGCGTTGCTGACCAGTGAGCAGATTTGTTAGAGTCGTGAAGAAAGGGGCTGTGGTGTTGGCTAAAAGTTTCTTTGGTGCTAATCCGAAACTACTTAATCATTCATTATCCTCGTGCATTTTGTGGTTTTCTCAGACCACAAGATCTCAGATATCTTACCAGTAGTTGAGAGACGGGTGTTCCCTTAATACTCTGGTGGGCAGGACTGGTAGCTGTTTCAGGTCTGATGTAGCAGTTTCAGCACTGGAGTGGGGGAAAAAAAATTCTGTTAATTTACAGTAACAGAAAAAGTTATTGTGCTATCCTTTATTGCTGGCAGTGTGACAGTAAAGCACCAAAACTGCACCGATTATTGCCTGTTAACACACAATAGTGTACAAGACTTCCTATACATGGGAATCATGCTTAGAAGTCCAAGGTATCCTGTTTTGGCCTTAAAGTAAGTGGCCTGTGTTGACCATGAGTAAAGAAAATTTCAGTGTTTACGCAAAAATCTCAACCCAAAGTCTAAAAATGTGTCGAGAACATTTCTCCACATGTTCGGACTTTCACAGTGTGTTTTGGATTTCAATCTTAAGGCATGGCAGCAATAACTCACCCTTGTAGATCTTTAGAAAAGGTGCACTGTCAGGATATTGTTTTCATCTTTCTTATCTGAGGTAGAAAGAGTATAACGTCCCGCCAAGACAAAACTTGGGCTTTATTCATGTCTTGCCAGACTTCATTTGCGCAGCACATGCAGAGCTTTTAAGTCACAAAGGGCTTGGAGAAAAATAATCTCTTAAAAAATATCAAAGCCGTTCTATGCAGGTTCTCCGCAGTAAGCCACTTCAGTTATGTAATTTACTGCATGTAAATAATAGTATATCGATTCCTCTTCACGGGTAAGCCAAAGAAGGAGTGTTCTCATGCACAAACCAACCAACTGTTGTAATCACTTTATCTGTACAGAACTGTGGTGTTACTGACTGTCAAGGTCTCTGATACTGAACCATGAGTCACTGCAGCCTCTTGTAGATGGGAGCACTGGGTCTACAGTTTCTGTCAGACAAAAACGGCTCAGGCTTGGCGGGCCAGTCCACTGGAGACCTGAACAAAAGCCATTCACAAGCACTTGGCAGCCTCTGCCTGTGTTGAAAAGTACTGTATGGGCCAGTCCTATTACAAAACAATCCATGTCTTCTCAGACAGGCCTATAATATTAATATGTAGATCACACCATATTTAATATAAAGCTATTAGAACATCCTCAGCTCTTGTGCTATCTAACTAAATTACAATAACCTTGAAAATAAGTATTGAATGACTTTAAGATCATAACCATTTAACCTCAAGCTGACTTTGTGGTCATCACTTTAGCTCATCTTCTTCAGAGAGTAATGGAATCAAACGGTAAGACGGAACCCTAACGATCCAGCTATGCGAACATGCTCCCTAAACCAAAGGAAAAGAGTGAACCACCACAAGGACAGAGGCTCCTGACTCATTCTCCCCTGTAGTTACCTCTCCTAGGTTGACTGGGTTTTGCTGCCACGGCACTTAGCTGTGTGTTTGATGGCATACATTTTATGGGGAGCTGGGGCCTGGTGTTGTCGAGGTGATCTACTCTGCAGCCGCACTGCCGTGTCAGCAATCTGGAATTCATTACTATGTCTGTTATCTTCCCGCAGAATGCAGCGTGGGGGCAATTCCTACACCCAGTGCAGCCCAACCCAGAGCAGCCTACCCAGTGTGGGAGCGATAATGCTCATGTGTCAGCTGTTCCACAGGGCTGAGACATGGCGAGTTTGGAAGAGAGCACAATGAGAGAGCTGGTTGCTGTGAATCGACCACTAACTACAGGGTACACCTGCAAATAGAACTGAAGACCAAAACTGTCTGCGTGTAATGCCGGTTTATGCGCCGCACATTTTGAACTAAACAGACACTCAAGTTAACTCGAAATCATCAACAGATGAATAGACAAATGTCTGAAGATTACGTTTGAAGGTAATTACAATTACTCAAAAGAAAGAAAAAAAAATCCCCAGCCGCTCTTTAAACTGTAAGGCATAATTAAAGCCATCAATCAGTTCAGTGATTTCCAATGCTTCCACCAAACCCCAGAGAACTGCTGAAACTTGTTGCTGTGAATTATACCTGCAGGTGCGGAGAGGACAGCAATAAAGTGTGAATCAGTATGCAATACTGCACAGGAAAAGGAATTCTAACACAGAACACAATGGGAGACCTGATGGCGCATTAATTCAAATCACAGCAGGGGGCCATCCCACACCAAAACAAAAGCATGACTACAGTGAGTCCTCCTGACGCCAAGTTGTCTGCAATTGGACAGTGGGTCTGGCTCATCCCTCTTAAGGCAGCTGTGTCTGTATGCGGAGGGCTCCCTGACTCCTCCGCAGCTAATCTTTACTGCTCCAGGACCCTTCGCTGATACAGTATATGGGAGGCACATTCATATGCTTCCTGAGGGGATTTACTTGGCCTATTCTCTCACAGGAGTAGAAATAAAGGAGATCACTGACAGGGATGAGAAATACTTCCACAGAGAAGTGGGGGATGCACCAGGACAATAATAGTGGTAGATAAATGGGATGGGGGTGCTATGATCAAGTCAGACAAGGAAAAAAGTATTTTGCCACTGAGGGAAATCCATTCTATTTATTAATGTGTAAAGTAAACAAAATCTATTGTGTTTTACAGCCTAAAATCTAGCAACCACAATGCAAGTAGATATCCCTGCAAATACAGACTAACGAAACTCCCAAAAAACTAAAACAGAACTGTTTGATTTGGAAACTTCCCATCATCCTCTCTGATTCTTCAAGATTTGTTGGCCAGTTTTCTTTTATTGTGCTTTCAGAGTCAGGGCAAAGTACAGCCCATCCCTACACCCACATGAACTGAAAGTTCAGACAGTAAAGTGCATGTTACACTTTAAGGATATAACAAGCCTGAAATCAAAACACACTGAAATGAAACACAAGAGGAATAAATCTGCATTGAAGCTATAATAAATGGTAATTAATATTTATCAGGTCAGTCGCGCTTGTAAGAAAATGGAGCAAGTTAATGAGCACAAGCAGATGCAGCCAAGTTGTGTTTTTCCCTTTTTTTCTGCAGGAGAACAAAGGCAAAGGTTTGACAAGAGGTTGAACTGCATTTTCAGCATTGCATATATATCGCCATTCAAACAACACAAGCGCACTCGCCTTACAAAGCACAAATCTTTGTTTCTGCACAATGGACGGAGAGGCCTTTAGAGGCAAAGCAAAGAGACAACACATGCAGGTTCAGGCTGCTTCAAGCTGCTTGCTCATTCAATCAGACAGGCCAGTGTTTACTAGTGGCAGCAAATGTCCTTCACTTCTATGACTGGAGGGGGGAAAAAAAAAAAAAAAAAAAAAAAAAAAAAAAAAAAACCCCCCCCCCCCCCCCACACTTTATCACTAGGCAGGCTTCTGAGAGCAAGTTGACTATGAAAGCATTATCACAACTAGTGAACAGATTATTGAGCTCTGGAACAGAATCTCCCACCAGTGTCATCGACCCAATCGTGTACACTACGTCCCATGTTTGTACATGTGTCATTCAGGCCATGTTTGTTAGGGTACGTGACATTTATTAATAGATGACGCCATCACTACATGCCAAAAAGTAAATCTGTAAAGTGTTCCATATGTTTAGAGCACAAACACATTGCATCATTGCAATTGCATACGCAAAGGCAGGAATTAATAGTAAATCTGTCTTTGAAAGCACTATGTGGATAATGCCAAGCCACATGAGGTTCAGGTAAATGCCACAGGAGCAAACAGAAAAAAAAAAGAAAAGAAAAAACAAAATTATTAACTCAGATAAGTCCACCATAATACAAAATCTGAGCCAGCAAGTTGTACATTAACAGACAGCCATCGTTTAAACAAACAGAACTGACCAATGAACTTGGCAAACTCTGCTTCCTTTATAGATGACAGGAACAAATACTTTATAGATTATGCAAAGCCTGCATTCAAGTGCATAACTTAACTTATAAAAATGTGTATGGAAATCCGTTTATCCAATACATCAAAACATCTTTCTAAACTTCAACAGATAGTACTGTTTTGAATGAAAATCAACTTGATGTAATAAAGACCTTTGAGCCAGGCAATATTTCAAGGGGTTCTTACCTGCTGTAATCTCCTTTGGCCTCCTAAAAATGGGAAAACAAAGAAATTAGTGAAAATATTGCTAGAAAAGTCAAGACTTAATAAACTGTGCTAGTAGCTAACATTACCGCAGAGGTCAGTCCCTACAAAGGCAACATTACATAGTAAACATCAACACGTTTAATTTTGAATTTCATTCATTTCAATAGCTAATAGCTAAAAGCAAGCATGTAGTCGAAGCATAAGGTGATTTTAGACGTCACTGTTGATATAAAAAGGCACAGTTTGGTTAACAACAGCTCCGACTGTAGCCCCCCCACCCCCTCAAGAGACAACTATTTTCAAATGTTGCGAGTCCACCGAGCGTCCTCGTTTGGGCTGAGTGACAACACTTTAGCCTGGAAAGGCTGCGACAAAATCTTTCTTACCTGCAATGCGAACGCGGCTAACTTGAACACATTTTCACTCTCCACTTCAATGGTCTCCTGTTGTTAAAAAAAGAAGAAGAAGAAGAAGAAGAAGAAAAAATTGGCAAGGGTATTTAAAAAGACAATGTGTAGCCCGTTTGAAACACTTGACTTGAGAGAAAAACCTTCCCGTCCCGTACCTCGGTCCCACCGTTACCGACTGAACCACTCTCGCAAAGTCAACCCCGTGTTACAAAAAAAAAAAAAAACTGCCCGTGAAGAGGATTTAACATGTTTTTCAGTCCCCGAATTTATCCTGTCGTTTACTCGTTAAAACTTAACGCACACACCGGAGTGCAGAGAGAGCCTGGGTTAATGCCCTGACTGAAGTTGCTGCCCCCTCGGCAAAGTGGTACGGTCCGAAAGCAGGTTCAACAGTCTGCGTCTCCCATGGAGATCAGTCTGCTCTCCCCGCGAAAAGAAAAAACGGCAACCGCAACGTTTGATCACGTGCTGCCTTCATGTGCTCCTCGTATACCCCACGTTCCCCTGTCCTCTTTTAGCAAATTTGCGCAGAACTTCACACATTTAAGTTTATTTCAAAATGATTAAAAATAATCAAACACCAGTATCTATTAACGTTTATTAACTCTTGTCAGCAAGTAGCACAATAATTTTGCTTAATTTTTTTTTATAAATAATTTAACTAAAATACAAAAGTGACTCCGGAGCTCTGAGTTTTTCATTTCTGTGTTGAAACCTTTTGTTCTGTTTGAATGTACCCTAAACATTAACATTCGACTTTGATAACACCGTTAGTAAATTAGAACAACACTAGGTGGTTTCCAATTGCCACTGAAAGCAGCATTCTGCTCTTGAGCGGTGGTAGAGGGCCTACTGAGAGATATAACAGTATATTATGAATAAATATTACGTAGGCACAACAATTCAGTGTAAAGAACCATGAGCAAAGGAAATCAGCGCATAGCAGGCTATGGGAAGTTGTTACATCTGAAGCAAAATGATGGGAATTTGTGATTTGTCATGCTAAAACAATAGGGAATCAAAATGGGCAATATTAATTCTGTAGAAAAGTGCATGTTTTATTTTTAAAATGTGCATCATGTAGATTTTTTTTCTTAATATTTACTCAAAATTAAATTACCCAGAGCTGTTATGCACCTTCCCATAATGCAATCAGCTATTGTGTGCAATTTATTAAAATGCCAGTTTTGGATACCCTTATACAAAATATTAAAAATAATAATAATTTTTAAAATATTTTGCTTCAGATGTAACAACTTCACATAGCCTGCTGTGAGCTGATTTTCTTTGCTCATATATATTATATAAAACACATTTTGCTCGCAAACACTTACATTAAACACTAGAGATTTAGCATTTAGGAAGAACAGCTCCACTGTTGTGTTGTCTTTCAAGAGGGTGATCTTCTCAATGTAAAACCTGTGAAAAGTTTATTTTGGGTCAGTAAGGCTTACTAGAAACAGATTGCCAGTGCAAGTCAGCCAGTGTTTGAGCATTAAGCACATCATCATGTTCAACACAGTAATGCTGTTTGGAAGACATACAGCTGGATTTAAACCATGTTCCATTACTGCCACCTGCTGGTCATGACGAAACAGTGGATGTTGCTTCAAAACGGGGCTCTCATTATTATAGTGTGTAGAACAATAAGACATGATAGGCTGATGCTTCCAGTAAAACACTCACTCACCTCACAAGGAACTTGAGCTCCAAAGGCCCCGAAGTCTTGGAGAAGTAATGATCGAGGACTTTACGATCTAGCTGGAGCCAGTTACTCTGGCCACTGAGCAGGGATTAATTGCAAAAGAAAAAAAAGAAAATCATTTTTGCAATACAGCTATTTTTCAATTATTTCCCTTTTATTGTTAAAGTAAATTTTCCTCAAGTGCACTTTTGCATTAAAGTGTACACATGTGGAAATGTACTTACGTGTCATCTATGAAGCACAATCCAAAGTACTCTTTCTCCTTCAGATTAAAATGTGATGCTACCAGATCTAGCAGTTCACGGGACAAAAGCTTGGGCTGTAAAGTTTTAAATAATATGCAGGAGCTCAGTTTAAACTACTACTATTATTTTTTTTAAACATAAAACACCATAAATACAATGTGAAATAAATTAAAAGGGTGACGTACCTGAACCAGCAGCTCCAGCTTTCGGTCATCAAGGAGGTGAACTTGGCACAGGCGGCCCTCTGTCATCTAGAGGGGAGAAACAAAGACAACTCCTGTAAAACAACACCAGAACACCTCACTGTCTCCACATCCACCTGTGCGTCTCAGCTCAAAGCTGTGCCTCCACTGTTTCAGGCCTCTTTTCAGGTCCTCTTCAGTGTCACGATTGGCTTTGTGATGAAGGAGTGAATAGGTAAGAAAATCCACAAGCTAAGCACCAATTTGGGACCCACGCTCCCAAAGATCAAAGTCTTCACAAGATCATTCTCTTTACATGTCTGAAAACTATTGTTTAAAAGTCCACTGGCAACACTTTGGCCACAGGTCTGCTTTTTATAAGGCCACAGTGAATCTCAGAAAAAGACATGGAGATTCTTTTGCCGCCAGACAGGATCCCATATCCTGTCTGCTGGTGTGTCCTTTTCACCCACATATCCTTCCTCTGCATCAACACTAGTCCTATGAAAACATTTAAGATGTCGTCATCCCACTTTTTCCTCTGCTGTAAAGAAAGAGCAGTGAAAGACAATGATGTCCTCCTCCAGAGTTTAATTGAATTCCCAGTCTATTGTTTATGATGAATGGTTTGTAAGACTCATTATGTTGCAGTCAGCAGAACTGTCTTTCACTGCAGAGCACCGTAAACATTATTGTCTTGTGATAACTTATAACTTAATTTTTTAAGCTGCCACCAACACTTTGATCTGGTTCTGATCATTTGAGACATGCACACTCCAAGTGCCATTAATACAGAAAAGGGATTTCTATGTAGCACTGAGGAATGCAGCGACACTGCTTATATTCATTTCCTTGTGTTAACATATATTATTCCTTGCTAGTGGAGGCATCGGTCTGCTACAATGTACTATGAACACACTTCATATTTGCAGGCTTTATTCAAACACTCCTGTCTGTAGAGTAGCTGCATATAAGGCTGCCATGAGCAGCTGTTAGCTTAGCTTGGCATGATGATGGGAAACAATGGGAAGCAGCTAGCTTGGTACTGTCAAAAGGAAGTTCGACTACAAGCACAGCTGAAACATTGGCATGGTTCAATGTTATTTCATCTTTCAAAAACTTCATTCCCTCTTAGTTTGACCGGCCCAAAGTGGTTTTTGTAATATCATGTAGTAGACTGAGCCTGTGAAACACACTAGAGGGAAGAAGCACCAGCAAACACAATCTCAACATATAAGAAAGCTTATAGTGATAATGTTAAAGCTTCTCATTGGGGCTGGATCAGGTGATCATTTAGTTAAGATGTAATAGGCCCCAGCTGCTGTGTGCTTGCTATGACCCACTGAGCATTTCTCCATCATTGGAACTCTCCACGTGTTTACACACCACTATGCTATTTCATCTTTTATTTTGAAAGTCTGGCTTTCTCGCACAGTGTCCTTTGTTCTGCCTTCCTCCACTCACCCCCAACAAGTCGCAGGACATGACTGCCCCTCCCTGAGCCTGGTTCTGCTGGAGGTTTCTTCCTGTTAAAATGGAGTTTTTTTCTTCACACTGTCTCCAAGTGCTTGCTCATAGGGGTTGTCTGATTGTTGGGGTTTTTTTCCTCTGTCATTGCAGGGTCTTTACCCTACTTGAGGTGACAACTTTTGGGATTTGGCCTCTTTGGAGGTAACTGAGGGTCACACTGACCTCTGTTCAGGGAGACCACAGGGAGGGAAGACGTCTTCTGGCACTGTGTTAACCTTAAATGTACTAGGACATATCGTTCTCAGCACCACAACAGAGCAGTCATTTCACTTTTATACAGCACAGGCTGCTGTTCCAAGCTGCTGTTTTTCAACACCCAAAACCTCAGTAAGACTTACGCTTCCAGAGACAGCTGGATGTGTGTGTTCAGTTGTGTGTACGGTCATGCTAACTTTTTATTGTGCCATAATTTTGCTGAAAGCTGTAAAGTTCCAGATTTTAAAACGACCTCCTCAGTCTACAGTGCACGTGTCCAAAGGTTTAAGCCTCTGAATCTCTGCCAAAGACAAACATAAAGAATCACAGCAGCTCGACTGTATGAGAAACACATCTTTGGCAGCTTTGTTGTGGTCTGCCCATTATGTGGTTCTCTTTTCATACTTCTTTGTGTCTTGCTCTCTTTTGTCTTGTGTCTCCTGGGCTTTCTTGTCTGTGTCTGTCAGTGTTTCTTTCTTATCTTTTCGTGTGCGTCATGTCACGTTTTTACTCCCTCTTTTTGTTGTTGTTGGGGGGTTTTTTTCTAGCCTTGTTATTGTCACATGCCTCTTGATTGTGTTGACCAGAGTCTCATTAATTCCCTGTGTATTTAGACTCCTGTCCTCCCTTTGTTAGTCATCAGTTTATCTGTTTACTGGCCACCTGTACGGTTGCCTTTCTGATTTGGTGTTGTGCTGTTTGACCTTCTGCTGGTTTATGTTTGAACTGTGTCTTGCAACAGTTTTGGTAAGTCGTATTAAAGCTGATATTGTTATATTACCTCTTAGCCACAGGAGAGCATTTAGGACTCTCCTGAACTCCACACATAACAAGATTTGCCTTGATAAGAATTATAGTAGATGACAGTAATGTCCATTGTTTAAACAGGGATTAATCACTATAGCAACCCTTTTATGAGTTGTTGCTGTCCAAGCCACAGTCCTTCCAAGAGCCTATCTATCAATGCTGTATTGTTGTAAGCCGGGGACATCAAAACAGAAAGAAAGGGACAAAGGTCTTTAGATAATGGTCCGATTTTAAACTCCCAGCCAGTCGTTAAAGTGAGCTCACTATCTAAAACTGTGTGGGACACAAAGCCTCTCATCCATAAGTTTTTACTCTCCATGTCAATGTTTAATTATTTGTTAAAAGTGTCTATAACGGTATCCTGTCCTCCGTAAAATAATGTGCACAGCAGAAACAAGGTCTTGTATCGTTCTTTATGATGACTAAAATCAGGTTATCACCTCACTAAATTAACCCATGGTTTCCCAATCTAGTTATCAGTTCATTCAAATAATACAGGCTGTATTGACATGGATAAGTAGTGGTTATACAAAAGGAAAACAAAATTATAATATTATAAATATATGAAGAGGTTAAACAAATAATACAGACTGAAAGCTACACAGACAGGCCCACTTTGATGCTTCAGAGATTAATTCTAGGAAACAAACTTTTCAGTGACATAGAGGAATGCTTACATTTAATTGTTGTATTATGTGCATTTTGGGGGTTGAGGAAGTCAATTTCAAGTACTATGAAAATGAAAATAGCGCTGCTTTAAAATTAAAGGGATGTGATACCTGTCTTTTTTCAGAACTCCTTTTCAAAGAAGTCAGTGTCAGGTTTTCTGTTTGCTCTTTCAAAGACACAAATGAACTTTACCTTCACATGATAGCATGCAGGGAAAGAGCAAAACCCGAGAGAGAAACCTGAGTCTGCCCAGATGACGTCCATGAAAGTAAGATACGTAAACCACGCAGACAGCGCTCAGGTGTTCCAGGAACCACGCATTTCAAAGAAAACTTTGGAAGTGCCCCTTGTTACCCGGACGCTGAGATCAAACGGCCGGTCACGCTGCTTTCCAAATGATTACCACGTGTCCTGGGAGAGGGACCCTTGTTAAAAAAACAGATTTTGTGACTCAGCATGAGGCAGCCTGTGCCTCCTCACGTTCACACAAATAAACACATGCATGCACTAATGAGCCAGATGAGGAAAAAGCACTGACTCACTTCAGTCAGAGGAAAGTTTGGCCATAAAAATCCAATACAGTAATTAATCACAAGTGCTGCCCAGGCAGCTAGTAAAATCAGCTTTATCTGACTTCCTCCCACTTGAGATATTTACACTAATGCCCTCATACCTGGTAGCATTTCCCAATCCTGAACCAGGCTTCTAGGAAGCGTCTGCATGGCATCAGCCCACGATTGTACCAGCTCCTCAGTGTCTGATGTGCCAGGCTCCAGACAAGCTGGCTACCCGATGCCACCAGATCCTCCATCCCACGTATGATACGCACAGCCATGTCCGAATGCTCTTGCTCTCCGCTGGCCACCTTTCTTTCTTCTTCTACTGGTGACACCTTGCACTTTCAGAATGAGTAGAAGAGCTGATCTGCGGACCACTTTGTTTTGCTTGAGAGCAACAAGCTTAAAGGGAGCACTTACACTCCAGTACACACAGACACACACACTAGTCTACTATGTCTCCCCCAGCTGATGTAATGTCAGTGAGAGTCGGCGCTCTGGAGAGGCTGGAGCAGAGCAGCGTGCCTCCGGCTTGGTCCTGGGCCCCGGTCCAAAACACTGCCTCACAGAGTGCAGGGGAGGGCAGGACAGAACCACAAAGCCCCTGCTGCAAAGGCTCCATCTCCCACCACATAAACACACTTGTATACTAATACAACTTACATGCGAACAAACCTCAGCTGGCCACTCTAAAGTCCCACATTCGTTCATCTGTGGCTCACAGTAGTATAATGTTGAATTTTTTTTTTTAGGGGGGGGGGATTGGGCAAAAGCGAATGACTACATCTCTCGCATTACTTTTTTATTTCAGCATTTATTTCAGTTTCATTGTCTGAGAAAGGGTGTGGGAATGGTCCATCACTTTGTCTGGGATGTGGGGAGCAATTTCCTAAGGAGTCCAGACATTCCCACCCACTATATTCTGCAGAAGCACTAAAAATAATTGGTCCTGTTTGGATCAGCATGGCTGGCAAAACTGACGAGGCAAAACTAAAAGTGATACCGTCTGGGGAAAATCATTTGGGAGGGCTTTGATGCAAACACGCCTTGTTTCTTCCTTTCATACGGCTGTAAATAATAGGTGAACTTCACGCGTGAGCTGAACACCTGAGTCAGACCTACAACTTGGAGAAGGTTGAGCAAAAACAGCACGAAAGGAGAGATGGGGGAGTGCTGCGGCTCACATGGAAGCAATATCCTGATGTTTGTCTATGTGATCCCAGTTTCTGAGAAATTTAAAAGTGGCCACAGACAACAAGGTGCCGTTTCAATGCACATGATCAATGTAACCGTCTGCTACATCTGCAATGACAACACAGAAGAAGGGTGGAGACAGAGGTGAGAGAAGGAGCCTATTAGTGAAAATTGTGTATTATTAATTACCAATGAAAAAGCAGGGCAGGAAGTGAAGGTTTGTGTGTAAACAAACACAACCTTAGCACCCATCAGGAGCCGCCATGTATCTAAAATGCATTGTGTGCGCAGCTATGCATGCACCGTCTCTGTGCAGGAAGTGCACAGGCTACTGTCTGTTTTAGCTCCCTTCCTACTTCATTTAAGTCAGCTTTTTTCAGATTGGCAGCCCCTGGCAAACAAAAGATTGGTAATGTGCCATCACTGTACCGAACAGCATGCCAGGGATACACTTTCATTTGCTTGCATTCATTTTAAAATCATATCAAAATGCAAACAAGCGTCCAGAAAGGATTAAATACATGTGATGTTGTAATCCATCTCACTTGAATCAGATGGATCTACTTCTAAGTGAAAGGTTTCACTGTCCTAAATGTAAAGTTGCAGCTAACTATAATAAACACGGACAGGCGTGCAAAGCCACAGCTGCCTGGAGGGCAGCGGTCGAGAGAGCCAAACATATGGTGGACACTGTTGCTGCTGTTGAACACACACGTGCTTGCCATGTGTGCAAAGGAGGCCGATGTGTTCTGGTCCACATCATTCTGAAACATGAACAGGGGCTTATGCATCTGTGGCACACATTTCTGCCATGTAAACATCTTGACTTTCCACTTAGAGCATGTCACATAAACTGCCTGGTTAATAAGCATTTAAACTGCCTGAAAACAATTTCTTGCATTAAAAAAAAAAAAAGATCACTCTTTGATTCTTGCTAAATTAAATGAACCCATTTGGTAGTGGGTACATTCATTATGTAGAGTTAACAATAAATTAGCTAGGTACACTGGTTAAACAAACAATTATCAGTGTATAGACATGCAGATGCTGTCTTTAAGACACACAGTTTTACTCTCTATACCAAGTTTCAAAGAGGAACTAACTGATATGAACTTTTCCAGATAAAAGTTAATATCATCCGTTGGGTAGATACATATTTAGAATATCTATCTGATACTCTGTGACTCTGTGTGATCTGTAAGTAATGTTAAATCTTAAATAACTGCTTTTTTGGGCAGATGCAGTACTGTATACACCTTGTGACAACTACTCAAATACTAAATCTCATATTGAATAGTCATCCAGTCTCTAACTCTTAGAGGGGATGTGTGGCTAATTAGCACATAATTGCTCCATTATGTTCCCAAGTTACTTGCATTTTGGGCTCTGTGGTGTCGGCCAATCGTGACTAATGGCGCATCTTCTGCTTTTTGTGTCTGCAAACTCATGAGCACAAACCAAAATTGTAAAGATGGGTGCCATTAATCTAAATGAGCTTGAAGCTTAAAAACAACATAAAAAGACAACAAAACCAGCTTTGATCTCTGCATGCCTGAAATAGGTTTCTTTGTCTCCTGGTGATCATAGTGACACACTCATTCTAACTTCTGAAATCTCACACAAAACAAGCTTGCAAGTACAAATCTGTCCACTCATTTCAAGGTAAAGTGATTACTCGACAGCTAAATAAATGCTTTCACAGAGAGAATTTATCACCTGTGTTCCCTCTTATCGTCCACTGTCACAGCAGCCGTAAATACCATGAGGTCACAGCATGGTCCGTCACCCCCTCTGATGTCACTTGTGTGTCACTCTGAATTAGTCATGTGCTTTCACAAGGCTGTGCTCACTTAAAGGCTCATTCTTTTCCAGCTGCTGTTGTACTTCACCTCGGACAGAATACGATCATTGTTGCGGACGCTGCAATGCACCTTTATTGCCAGCAGATGGGGTAACAGGGTGTCAGACAACCCTTGGGGGCAAATGGAGGCAATCCTTTTGTGGTAAATTATTCTGTTTGGAGGGTTTTCCTCATGCTTTTTTTTTTTTGCCAATGTCACACCATTTCTCCTCACATAAAGCTCTTATTTCACTTGTGACATGTGGATTGAAAATGTAATAAGAGTACAGACAGGCAAGTTGTTACAATTTAGCCAAATTCTATCCCTGAAGCTTCGTGTTAATAGGCTTGAATCTGTAGAGAATACAAGGCAGGGCATGACAGGGGGAGCCACGCTGCCAAGATCATCACGGTTTCTTGTCCCGGGGCTCTTTTCAACATGGGATGGCAATTACCGTGTACAGTAAGTGGTAGATTAATAGTCTAAACGGGGTAGGCCTCCCGGTGAACAGAACAGAGCCGGAGCAGGGCAGGGAAACAGCTGTCACCCACACACGCCTGCAGCTGACGAGCTTTGCCACATACAGAGACTGCAGCTGACACACTGAATGGAAGACATTTTGGACAGTACGCTTGACACACATACAAACGCACGCAGGTCGGCACTCTCACTTACAGTACCGTCACCTCACAGGACCCTACCCACACACACTTATCACGCTTCCCGACTGTCAGTTGTAGTTAGAAATTTAGCAGGTGGACACAGCTGTCTGAGATCATGACACCCGATCAGAGCATGATTTGTAATCATACATCACAGATGAACAAATGTGGAACATAAAACATTAAAAAGGCCATCTTTGGTCATGCATAGTCTATGTCCTACTTTTTAAAGGGCTTTAATAGTGCAAGCATAGCTACGCTGAATATCAGATGTTATGCATCTTGTGTGTTCTCACTGTTGTTAACCTCCCCCTGACACATGGCTTGAAATCAATAAATCAGAAAGAACTAATCCTTTAAAGACAAAAGCTTTCAGATTTGACAACCAAGGCAGCGTAAGCGAGAGATATCTATTATGCATCTTGACTGAAATTGTCACCGCATCTGTTTAAGAAACCACAAGACATCTTAATTACAGCCAATTAACACTGTGTGATAGAGCTCCATTTGGCAATCATTGGTGAGACAGAAAAGCTTTGCGTGTGTGTCTGTGTGTGTTTGGGCAGTGTGGGGGGTGGAAAAAGAAAGGAAGACGGGGAAAGAGGCAAGGGCCCGGGGCTTCAGGCTGCCACCATGCACCTATCGGCTTTTGGGTTGTGACTAGGGATTTGGGGCCAGCTCCTCTTGCTGTACAGGATGGCCCTTAGGGGCATGCTGGAGGCCACAGGCCACGACAAACCATGTGTGTGAATAACCCAGATGCTATGAAGAGGAGGAGGTCAGGAGCTGGGGGAAGGGTGCAGGGGGCCTAGAGGCCACAATATGAATCAACAGCCCAACACTGACTGCCACGACAAAATGTTGCCTCAAGGGACTGCGGGTGCACAGATTTGCCCAGGCATTTCTTAGAAGAAGCATAAAGAGCCAGTGTCAGAAGTTTTCAATATCATATCCAAGTGACGAAAAACATGAATGGCCACTGTGCACATCACCACAGGCATCCCAGTGAAACAAAGAGGGACGGAGCAGAGGGCGGGGGGAGGGGAGGAGACACTATCAGTCTGTAATGAGCCTTGAGGCCATGCACGGGGTGAAGTTATTGAGAGGGTATTATGATCTAAATCTGTATTATGATCTGAAACACTAAGAACTGTTTTGCAAATACAAAAAACTGAAATATGATGCTTTGGAACCCCACGAAATCAGAAGTCACGAGTGAATTTAAAGAGAAATACAGCTGTTAGTCAGCTGTCAATCAGTTACTTTTGGACAATTTAAAAAGATGGCTCTGGGAAAATTATGACACAACTCATACAAATTTCATACACTTTACAGACAATTATTTGCAAATATTTAAAACAGCTCACCAGCTGGCTGAAAAATGCATTTCAATCTTTGCTCCACAGTCATTTATATCTGAGACCCAGCACACTGACTGGATACAGCAAAACAGGGAGAGCTAGGTTGCAAGGAGAAGGTGGGTTGCCAAGCAGCTTGCAGAGGTACAGCAGCTGTCGGTGCCCTATATAAGAAATTTCCCAGAGGAATTTATTAGAATTATGTCAGCAGATGTGATCTGCTGGTACTGTGGCTGAGCCTGCCTGCATTAATGCTACTCTTAGTATCTGTGGTTACATTATTTGTGGATGTTCAATTTGATTCCTAATGTTGCTTCTTAATCTGATTTTCACCCCGGGTAAGTGATCTGATACTCTGATGTATTGGCAGGTTTTCATCTGATAACAGAAATTGTGCCCTTAGCACACGTAAAATTATCGACACTAGAAATTCCTTTGAGTCTTCCCGTTCCCATCTGTTAAATCAAAACATTTCCGTTCTGAAGTGTCTAAATCCATTTTGTGGCCACGGTTCGCGATTAGTAGAGACCTGGCAGATGATATCTGCATCTGTACATGTGAGTCCCTCTGGCTTATCATTCCCAATCCAATTTAGTGACTAGATAATCAGATCAGTGATATGGCCTTATCTGGCCATATAACACATGTCTGAGAAACCACAACAGATGTGCAGCTGTGAAGTGCACATGTCTACCCCCCTGTCCTGCGCAGGCACACTGCAGAACCCGTGAGACTCACGGAGACATCACTTTAAAGTAAAGACTTATGGGAGGTCTTATGGGAAAACTGTACTGTCAGTATTAAGCCACCAATATGGTAGAATACCTCTATTTTTATCCTGTCGTATGAATACAAGCGCTCTCAGCGGGCCGAGAGCTCCCAAAGGTGCTGGCATTGTCAGAGCAATTTCATGAGGTGCCTTGATTTGAAGTGGAGTTGAGTTCATTGCGAGTCAAATGGGGATTTATATGTGCATGGAGTTTGTAGTGCAAAGAACCTAAATATAAAAAAAACAGGGCATCTGTTTCTGCTTTACTGCTGCAAGTATGTCTAATTCAATACTTTTACTGTTTATATGGTCACAAATTCTGAAACAGCTGCTACACAGCAGATGGAAAACATGTCTCATTGCTTTTCAATATTTTATTGACTTGAAAACACACCACATGAGAGCAAATTAAAATTTTAACTGTAAATATTCTTAGGAGTTGCCATGAAGACAGAAAAAGTGCTCAAAGCACAGAGAAAGAACCCAGTTCTTGTGGTAAAGAAACACACAAGCATCCAAAAATTGAGATTAGGAAGAGAGATGAGGCAGTAGCTGAAAAATATAGTCCACTAGGCTGCATTGCAAAGCACAAAGCTGAACCAATCCGTATTTGCATTTTGAAACTGGTTTAAATAACTCTTTGGTTTAAAAAAAAAAGAAAAAAAAAAGAGGTCATAAAACAAACAAACCACCTGCCTCTGTGTTAAATTTGAGAATTTCTTAAGTTCATCGTTTTGCTTTTACAACTTGAAAGTCCTCACTTGCTGCTCTCCTTCTGTGTATTTGCAGCTTCCAAAAAACAACTTTGCCAAAAAACTCAGAGAGACCCACAAACAGAATGACAGACTGACCAAGATGCCAACAACAGCAAAAAACATCAGACGAAGTGAGTGAAGCAGGCGGAGACCTAAACTGAGCTAAAACCAGAGAGACCATTAAGTATGACATGTAACCGTTTTTGTGGTCTGCGAGCAAGAAGCAAGAAGAAAACAACACGAAGGGCATCAAAGCAGAAACATTAACAGGATCTGAGTCTTTCTGAACTCTAATTTTGTGGCTTGACTGAAAATGATAAAGACAACATGCAAAAGTTGTCAGCAAAGTGCAAATTATTGGTGCCCAGTCACCTTTTGAATTGAAATAACTTGTGAGTTGTAATAATAATATTGATAAAAGTAATAAAGGCAGAAAATGTTGCAAATGTTTGAATTTTTTTCTTTATGACATGAAATCAGAGTTGTTACCTGAATAAATAGCACAATACTTTTCAATACCAAAATTCTGAAAACACAGTGGTATATTATTGATATTGTTTTTTTGCTTGTCTTTTATTGCAGCGTTTCTACCAGGGAAGCAATTCTTCTGGAACTGAAGGAAGCTGCATACGGCCATTCTGACACCTTCAGTTAATGAGCAATTAAATGTGATGGGCAGGTTAATTCATACTGTCAAATGAGTTAATTTCTCATGCCTTTCCATCTGATGCCATGGTGATGTTTACTCGGAAAATAAGGACATAGCCTGCTTACATCTGCAAAACCTCCCTTGCATTCAAGGGGCAGATGTAAAGTTGCGGTAACAGTACTTAAGCAATATGCTAGTAGAACAGAAGAGCAGCAAATGTAAACGGAGCAACGTTTTTCTACGTGGTAGAATGTTAAAGTGTGACTGAGAGAGAAGCACAGGACAAGAGAGGAAGATGAGAGATTTCCAAAGGTGACGACTGCAAGTGAAATTTTATAAACTAGAAATTTAAATCTTCTGTTTATATCTTGTTGAACTCAGTCGGCTGTATAAAAAGCAAAATCTATTATTATATGATTTATTTCTAACTAATTATTTTCCTTCTACACCCAATTTTAGATTTCTTCCACCTGCCAAATCCCACTTTAACCTCTGCATATGCCTACAAGTGTTCTAGTATTTCCTTGTACAACTGAAGAAGAAGAATGGTGCTCGCTAGCACAGGAAAACCAACATGTGGAAGATGCAACTAAAGTAGCTGCACTGACAGCTCTGCCCCAACAAGTTGATAAGAAAGAGTCAGGTGTGATCTGGAGCCAGCGGTTGACAACCGATTCACAAATGGCAATATCCAAATCATTGTTTAAGGCAGGAAACACTTTAGTCTAACGAAATGCCTAAAACACGGGAATCTAGATCTTTTTAACAAATTTTTTTAACAGTTTCAGTCCAGTATTCAACAAAATCCAAAGTATTATCCTGCTTATGTTATCTGGAAATACACTTTACCACATTGACAGCTAGTGTTGCCCCTAGCTGCTGCAGTCCATACGCTAAAATGTTTGTAATGACTAACATTAAATGCGTAAGCTAGCTTAATGACGCTAAACTTGCTAACGCTACAGTACAGTACCCAGTCTACTTTTTTTTTTTACAATTATTAAGTACATGGGATAAATTTTGGTTTGATATCGAGACTCATGCAGTTGTACTGGTAATACCACAAACTACCAAATGTCTGGTACTTCTGGCATGCCTAAAATGTAATGCGATTAATTTTGATGATATTCAGAAGTCCATTCTGGAAAACCATTTAAATGTAACCACACAAATTTTAAACCACTGATCATCTTCGCCACTATGACAACCACCGCCTGCCCCTGAGGACACCGAGTGTCATCTTTCTTCCCGGTGTGCTCGACACCTGTTATAACTGTGCCCTGCACACAACCCCCATATCAGCTTTCCATCCAAGTCCAGTGTAGAGTGTCATCAAATGCTGTCCTGACATCATTTATTTCTAGTCCAGGTCTGATTCTGCAGGTAACATTGCTGAGGGAAGACCTCAACTTGTTGCTTAGCACACTTTTGTGAAGTGCTTAGTAAGCACACGGCTGATACAATAGTATAAAGTAGGTTAAAGGGTACTCTCACATTGTACAAACCCAGTACACAAGCCTCTTAGGAACACAATGCAACCTTGAAAATAAAAAACCCTCTAGATCAAAGTCGTATTTTTCTATTGAATTACAGGTTTTCCCCCTATGACGCAGTTTCCTTGTCATTGTGTCACACTCCTAAATCTTTCCTGCATGTTAGAGCTAAAATGCAGACGCTCATCCATGTCCGAGAGCTCAGTCTGATCTGTCTGAGTGAACCAGCAGGATGCTCGTTTTCGGTCCACAGGGCAGGTGATAATTACTTCCTGCAGATCGCTCTAACCCACCCTCCACCCCCTTTGCCCCCAACTCCTCCAGTTCCTCCCCTCATCCCAAGCTGCCATGGTGAAGGTGACCGCAGCTGGATGATTTCTGTCTTTCTAAACTGCGGGGGACGCGATCTGTGAGCAGCTAGTGTCTGCATGTGTATTAGCTGGAGCGGGGGCGTTGCTTTCCACTATTAACCCAGTACAAGAGGAAGCTCAGGTAACCCCTCTATTAATGATGAATGCTACGCTCTAGTGAGCGAGCACCTGCAGTATCCAGCCATCAATATATACACTCTGTACGGCCACAGACCCACACAAAATAAATTTATAGAGATATGATTTGAAAAAAAAAAAAATCAAACCAATTCAGCAGGAAATTACTTTGTGAGGAGTTATGAGGGCATCGCATATTCACAGAAGTCTCCAGTGTGTGTCTTTAACATGCCTCTAACCCTTCTGGCACTAAATGTGTGAAACACTCACATGGGGTTTTAAGAGCTGAGGAGTATTGATCATTGTGGGTATGAAGCTGTGGGGTATGTCTGCTTGGGAAGCACGGTTGCTTTTTTCTTTCCAGCTCCACCACCATGTACCTCTCCATTTGTGCCTGAGAGGATAATAATAGCAACTCAAGCCCTTTCCGTCCATCCCTCCGCCTTTACCTTACACACATTTGCCGGGCAGGGACTCTCATTCTGAACATTCAGGCTTTTAAGCACCCGCCTTTACATCACCACCTCGCAGCTCTCCTAATGTGTAATTTGGGTGTAGTGTGTATTCAGGAGTGAAATACAGAGAAATGGGGAATGATTACAGGAGAGGGATTGTTGAATAGATAGAGAGAGGTGCACAAGCGGCATCATTTCAGGGAGAGTCACTCCCCTCCATATCTCCAAAAAAAAAAAAAAAACCTCCCGGGCAAGCCGACAGCAGCAGCACAGATAGAAAGAAAGGTGGTGGAGGGCTTTGCTTTGTTGTTATTTTCATTTTCTCAGCCTCACAGCAATTATATTCTAGTCGGAAAAACAGGCAATGATGAGGAGCAGGAGGAAGAACAGAAACGGGGGTGTTCACTTCTGGAGCGGAACTGTGCACTGAGCTGTTGGGTTCAAGGTTCCCTTAAATGCCCGAGGATGTGGCTGAAACTGGGAGGAGGAAGGCGCTCCTCTGCTCAGGTCTGCTAGAAGATCCACATCTCAACTGCACACCTGAGCAGCAATACACAGTGTTATGATTCAAGAAGTCTTATGAATACAGACAGTTGGGAAAACCAGGAAATGTAAGTGGTTGGAGAGACATTGTTTAAAAATGGTTATTTGCCTATCCTGATACCAACGTGACATTCAAATGCCTGTGTCTGTCTATACCAGGGGTGTCAAACATAAGGCCTGGGGGCCAGAATTGGCCCGACAAAAACTCTAATCAATGAAGGAGTGCAACGATTTCCTGTTGATAAAGACTGTTCACTCCCATTACCATTCATACTCCACCAAATTAAATAAAAGATAAATGAACAAAAACTTTATAGTCTATTAAAAAGGTCCTGATAGTTCATTGCACAGACTTTCCTACAGTCTGTGGAATCAACTATTGTGACTTTTTTCTGCAATTTTACTCATGGTGGCTGTATGTGGTTGACATCCCTGGTCTATACACTCAAAATAAACTATTATTAATAATAAAAATAATAATAAATATCTGACTCTACTTGTGTAATGAAATTAGTTCAAATCAGGTCAAATGAAATGTACTTAATTGGTATACATTCAGATTTTCTTTCATTATTAATTATTTGAATAAATAAATCTTTGATTTTTATATATTTCAGTTGCATTTTGCATTTTAAAATTAGGATGAAGAATCATTACTTTGAGTTTATGTGTTTGTATCTGGCTCAAATTAACAGCAACGCTTTTTCTTTAAAAATAATCAGATGATGCCAAAAAACTGGTATCCACCGCTTCATAATTTCCACATTTGTCATAAAATGAGTGAGTCCGCTCTAGCTTATGCATCTCCCCGGAAGCTTTATTAAGGACACCGGTTATTCCCGAACACATTTATGTGGGTTTTACTGTTGATCCTATAGAATAAATGGGAACATTACTGACCCGCTTGCTGTTGGAATCATAGTAAAAATAATAATAATAATTCCACGACAGGGTTTTGCAGCAATAGAAACAAGTATCACTGAAACTGCTTCTTCTGTTATCTGTACACCCTCAGTTATTCTCCGAATTACACAAGGTTGGCAAACATTATCGCTGGCTGGATTATGGTCACAGGCAATGACTTTCTTTGGATAAACAAAGCATGTACCAAAGAAACATTCACTAACACTTTAGTGATACTGCAACATTTCAGATGCCTAATTAACAGCACCTTGTCACCCTATCTCTTTAGATACTGTTGGGACCCCTTGTTGTCATTTGTTAACTCACTGGGCTCGCGTACAGCCTGCAGGGTTATGCTCCAGATAAACATCTTGTCAAATGAGGAACTAGTAAAACTGCCAGGACAGCGGTGTCACCCAGAAAGCAGGAGTTTGAATGTAATGCATCACAGCTAGTTTTTGGACTTAACTGGGACTGGAGTGTATATACATTAGCTGTGTGTAAAAAAACAAAACAACAACATTATATAGCAATATCTAATAAAGATTAAAAAAAAGGTGGGCTGTGCTATACTGTGCAAAAAGTCTTCTGAAGTGGACCAGCTTTCTTATCAAGACGGTCGCCAACTGCCTGTTTCACCCAAGTTGAACACACTTATGTTGGTATAGCCATGCACAGTTGAAACTGTGATTTATTTTACCACAAATGTTACCCTTTTATTCTGTGCCTGTCCCTGGTTCAGTAGCCACTGATACGCGTGGGTAACCCGTGAATATAACCTTGTGTCCATCCTTTAAATAATTCATAAGGAGGTGGTCTTGAATGATGCATTTTGAGGGGGAATTTGTCCACAAACTGGGAAGGGCCTGCCCTTAAACAGATTGGAGCTTGTTTTAATGCAGTCTCTTTTATCTAAATGATATGGAAACAGACTCCCAGAGGAATACCAAACCCAGCTCAGATCCACTCTCCAAGGTTGATGCAAGTGTTTTCTGCTTTATTCTGAAGGGAAATAAACACACAAACAGAGTCTGAGCACACCGCATTAAAGGACCGCATCCCTCAGCAACCAAGCGAAAACTATCACTGTACACATGTGGCATTTTTGGTACTGCAAATTTTGAAACTGGCAATTAAAGTGGGAAATTTCCCAGTGTCTGTGCTTTGAATGCGAAACTGTGGTCCAGACTCTTTGTTTTACTCAGGATGTCCTTTCTGAAAGGAAAAGAGATGTCTGCACACTGCGTAGCTGTTTCACTACCAATGAGGAACAGATTCCTGTTGACACAACTTTTCAGTGATTATGTTATGGAAAGAACTAGAGTCATTTACTGCAAACACTGGAGGACTGACACATTAGTGATAAAACATTTAGGACTAAATATTTTCACTAAACGTCCGCATGACCTCTTCATTCAGATGTCCTGGGGTCTGGTGATCTGAATAGATTTCCACTGTGAATATAGATTACTGATGACCCACAAACACTGAACTGAAAAACACTCCAGCGTCTGACCCTTTAATTAGGCCTCAAGCACTCCGAGAGGTCTAATCGACACACATTTTTTGCTTTAGTTATGAGAAATCTTTTTGACCCAACACTTGAATACTGTCAGATGATCAAAGGGCAACATCTATTTTATGTTTGGAATTTCTGCAGAGCTAACTCTCGTTTTACAAATGAAGAATTCAGTTTCACTCATTTCCCGTTAATGCAGTCATTGAGACTCCAGAAGTCCCTCATGCAATAGCAATTAAAGGAAATGAGGAGATGCACAAAAACAATGCATTTTAAGGCCACGAGTTCAAGCATCCTTAAATTTAAAAGAAATATCTGAACACAAGTCACACAAGAGACGTCTGTGATTTGTTGCTTTTAACAGAGGGAGAAAACAAAGTTAGCATAAACACAGAGATTCTGCTAGTTTAGTTACAATGAGTGAAGAATGCATTCTGTACCTCTGAAGTGTTAAAAAATGTCATGTCAATACAGTACTAATGCACTAATGCAGATTTTTGTTGGTGCTCAAACGATACTAGTTAAGATTAAGATGGCACCTGCTCTGTTAAATATTCTTTACGTTAGTTTTATGATATTTTGTCCGAATCTCGTGCCCTTGAAATACCTGATGTCCGCTTTTAAAAGTTTTCACAAGCTTGCTAAAGGAGCAAGCAAATTTTATACTTCTGTATAAAATTTGGAAGGATTGCTGTTTACATCATCATGTCACATGGCACTCTTTGATAGTAAGTTTGATCTCCCAGAGTGGAAGACATCACCTCTCAGACCAGTCTGGCAGGATTTCTGCTTGCTGAAAGTGCTGGGTTGCATGAACCTGCATGGTGACTGTATCACATAGTCTAACTGACAAATGTTATCATTCATACCTATGCATGATTAGATGCGTGGGAAAGAAAAAAATGCTGAAGAGCAACTTTTAACACAAAGCAGGTTCATTGAGGAGAGGTGAGAACACGTCTCTTCAATGACGTGCACCTGTGCAGCTTAGGTCACACTGCACAGGTGGACTTGACATGGTGTTTATTACTGTTTACCCTTTCAAAACCGGCCCTGTGGTTAAGGCTGTTAATGGACTCTAATGGGCAAATGACTCCTATGTGCCGAGGCAAGCGTTGGAATATTCTGCGACAGTTAATAGCTTTATTGAATCAGAAGCGCTGACCCCATTAAAAGCAGCTGAACACCCTAGACTAAAAGTCAACACAAAGCAGCGCTGCCTTTGCAGTTTGCCTCTGTATGTGAGTCAAAAGAGAAAGACAGGCAGCACATGTTGCACTCATGAGGCACAATTTCAATATAGTCACCTATACAAAGCAGCCCCGTGCCTTTGTTCTGTATCACTCACACACTTCCTGTCACTGGGTTTCCTCATGCCAGAGCTGTATCATCACAAATGAATTCCACTTTAAGAGAAGAGAAACTCTTGCCTTGACTTCTTTTCTTATATAGAGAGGCTCAGTTTAAAGTATTTTTGTTTTTCACCATCCACACACTTACACAATACACTCATATGAGACCCATACAGGATATCACGTGCTTGGATAACCATTGTTTGTTTTGGCCAGGAAACAGGATATTCACACACAGGAGAATGACCGGCTGACCACAGAGTACTTTAAGACTTTTGCATTTAAAAAAAAAAATGTTCACGAGTTCAGTTTTATGCTGACCTGACGGCGCACCACAATTGTTACTGACTGGGACACACTCATCATTGACAACGTCATAAACACACCAGCAAGTCACTCATGTTGACATGTCAACAGTTCAGCACCCAGCTGACACTGGGTCAGTAGTAGTCACGGAAAACGCAGGCGGGTTGCACAGTCATAGGATCCAGTCATAGTCACAGTCATAAGATTTGTGTTTTTAAACTTTTGCCACACAATATAGTTTTTCAAAGAGTTGATGAAGTGTTTAATTTACAAGCTTGGAGTATGGTGAAGAGCAAACATCTTGTCAGGTGTCACATGAGCACATACTGACAATCCAAGACAAACAAAACAAACGGTGTGGCTGCCAGAAAGCCTGTTACAGGTCCCCTCACACTGTGTTTACATTAGATTATTCCAGAAAAAAAACAAACGGTTCTAATGTTCCCGTACGAATGAAACCATTCTTACCGTATCTCTTTTGTTGTGATGTGATCGCTCCTACTTATTGTCTGTCCGCAGAGCGTCTGAGCGCACACCGGTCAGTTTGAAAGGACAAAAAAAAAACGCGCTCCTTATTAAAAGCGGGCGCTTCTTCACAATGAGACTTCTTGCTAAAATGAGGAGCCGCTTCAGAGGAAGTCGTGCTGAAAAGTCCAGGAGGAGAAGAGGCTGCTGCCTGCTCGGCATAGTAACCTTCTGTACCACACCACACACACGGCGAGTCCCATCCATTCACACTCCCCGCCTCCTGCCGGCTTCCTCCTCCTCTTCGCTACCTTCCACTGATGCCCTGATGGGGCAGATGAATTTCCCACTGCTGCTGTTGGGAGCCAATAGAGAGGCGCTCTCTGCTGCCCAAATCCACCATTGCTCAGCGGAAGAGACAATTAAAAACAAAACACTGTATCAGATTAAGCCCAAGATTAACTACTTTCAGTAATGGAGATTTAAAAAGCGATTCAGCAATTTATGTTCGTAAGACCGCTGTAATTTTAAATGTATTCCCTATTGCACCAGACTTAGCCAGTTTTAGTCCATTAGGCATAGTTAATCCCTTCGCACTGCGGTTGTACCTCCCCAATATATTTATGTTGTTGTTAACTGTGCACAATAGACACACAAATAGCAAGCAGCTTTTATGGCGATCATATGAGAGTTTTACCAGAAGTCAGAGAAGCGTTTTGTCGAAGTGGAATAAAGTGTTATACATTTCCCACAGCTCAGTTTTTACACGACGGAAAAATGAATGTGAGTTTTAGAAAAGGATCAGGGATGCAAAATGGCACACGACCAGCTAAATGCCTTCTCCAACCGATCCAAACAGGTTGCTGTACAAAACACATGACAAATCAATAAAACAATGACAACAACAACAATACTTTGGCGGTGAGAGCTGAAAAAGCTCCACAGCACCAGGTTTTCAGTAGATTTTGGGGACGGCCAGGTGCAACAACTTCTGATATAACCAATCATTCATTTTTATTTTGCTCATGTTTGCTCATGTTAGTTGCTCATGTCAAATGGAGCACCTGCAGTGCCAAATTCAAAGGGAAACCCTATCCAAACCCCAGTTTCCCACAGCTCCTCTCCTTGGAGCCTTTTAGCATGTTTTTACTCACTGTTTTGCTTTTCTGACAGAATGCTTTAATGCTTTGGTTCACTCTCATTCATCACATCATGTTTATCCATCTGACATCACAATATATTTGCAATACTGTGCAGGGAGTTGAGGTTAGATTGCAGGCCTGTAAGAACACCAGTGTATTATAGACTTTCCAGTGATCACAGGAAAGGAAAGGAGTGCCACACTGTTGTGCCTACATGAGGTTGGCTCAACAATAGGAAAGCTGAGTAATCCACAGAAACTCCAGGAGAAAGGAAATGGGAGGGATGAAACTGTCCATTTTATTATGAACCAGCTGAAGTACGTGCTGGTGTTGCTATAAGGTGACGTTCCCTTGGCTACCTCAGCCTTGTATATGCATGGAGGAGAGAACAAAAAAAAGGCCCTCATGTTTAAACGAAGGCGTGCTGTGCTACTGGAGCTAAATGCCCACCAAACCTAAATGAGTAACCCCAGGGACATCCCCAACCCCCCTCCTATTTGTGAGGATTTCTGCGAGCTTGTGATTAGGCTCACCCCAGTGCCATGTGTGCACCAAACCCCCCCCAAACCTCCTCACATGCACACCAAATCTCTGCTTGGCCTTGGCTCCCATTGAGATTAGCCCACTATTGTTCTGATGACACTTCAAATAAGCTGTACTCTCATTATGGTAATACAACAGCACCATTGTGTTACCCAGTTATTTAAAAAAGACAAAGAAAAACAGTAACAAAAAAATGTCCTATATGGAGTACAGAGGGAAAGCAGATACATGCAAAAAGAAAATGGAATAACCAAGACAATAAAAACCCTTATTTGCAGTACATGAACTCATTTTTACCTCACAGAAAACTGAAGATCTGAAAACTGAAAATGTATCTGTTTAAGCCAAATAAATGCGAAGCTGAAGTTAAACAACTGACAAGATGGGGAAACTCTCTAAAGAGGGCCTTAGTTTGTGCACAGGGAGGAAGCCATGGATTTTAAACACAAAGGGATTATGTTGTGCTCGTGGAACAGATGTTAGCACGTAGACAAGTCTACCCTCCTGAGAGTGGCCTCTGACTGACATACTGTCACACAGTTATTGGCCCATTGTTGGTGTGCATCCTGTCCTCTGGGTCTTTGGTTGCATTTTGCCCCCACCCCCTCCAGTAAAGCTTAACTCACCCAACACCAACCTTGACCTTGATGGGCTGCTAATGTCATCTTCCTTTATGTTCTGACAGACATTAACTCCGGCCAACTTCCAAGATCCTCTCCAAACAAACTCCACATGCTCATGAATAGGTTGATATGAACAAAGACTGGATGACAATAAGTAAAGTCAACAATAAACGAGCACTGACCCTCCCGTTCCCCTCTTTTAAACCTTCAAGCTGTTGTGCCGTGGTCCTGTGCCACCAGTTATCATTCTTCCTCACAGCTTGGCCTTTTCAGCGTGTCTTTAGTATTTTCCAGGTCAGGGTGAATTAATTAAGTGGGTTTTCACTAAATGAAACCCAACCCCCACATATTCTGTAAAAATGAAGGGCTTTTTAGTTTGTTGTTGTGGGGGAAAAAAGATCATAGAACACAGACACTGTGTATAGACAGTGAAGTTTAAATTTAAAGAACAATCAAAACCAGCCAAGAAAAAGAAAAACAAACCTTTTTGCATTTTTAAATATTATGGCTGTTTTTATTATATTCCTCAAACCATATTGATGATTTGCCAACATCTGCCACGTTCCTTTCTGCTAGCTGTTCAACGTTCATGGCAAACATGCAGTTTATAGGCTGTGTAATTATTTCTTTAGGGAAGGGGAGATGACTCTTTAGGGTAAAATTAGGCTTCCAGCAATCTCCATCCACAACACACAGGTAGATAATTTGAGTTGCTCCCTTATTTCCCGAGGCGTCACCACAGCTGACAGATCTCCAGTTTGATGTGGTACAGATTTTCTGTCCTTGCTGTCACACCGCTTCCATTTATCTAATCTTGGCACCAGTACTATGAGTATACTAGCTTGTGAGTCCATCACAGTACCAACACCGTGTTTGACTGTTGATATTGTGTTCTTTTTATGGAGTACTGTTTTTATAACAGACATAACGGGGCTCAAACCTTCAAAGACGGTCAGCTTCTGTCTTCTCAGTCCACAGAATATTTTCCCAAAAGTCTAGCGGATCATCAAGATGTTTGTTTTCCGGCAAATATAAGGCAAGTTCGTATTTTTTTTTGGTTTGTTTTTGTTCTTTTGTGAACTCCTGGATGGATTGTCAGTGCAGTCTTGGAGTAATTTTGTTATGTAACATTAACAGTTGTTTAATAATTTAACAAAGAAAGGCAATTACTTTTTCGCACAGGGTCAAATAGCTTTGGACAGCGTTTTACCCTTAACAAATGAAGTAATCCCTTAGACGCTGAATATTTACTTACTCAAGTTATCTTTGTTTAATATTATAATTTCTTTGGTGATCTGAAACATGTAAGTGTGACAAATGTGCATAAAAAACAAAACCCTGAGATATGAGGATGCCACTTTATGTAGCGATGTCCTAATGTATTTCTACCCCTTTATTAATGTCTTCTAGTGTATGTTTTTCAGGCTATCTATGTATTTGTATCAAGAAAGTCATGTTTTATATCTTGTATAGTTGCTCAGTGAGACTTAGTTTCTCTTTTAATTGAATTAGTTATTTAATTAATTATTTTACTTTTCTTTTATTTGGTTTTTATTTATATCTCATGTAATTTTATTTATAGTTCCAATGTACAGCACTTTGTGTCAGCTGTGGTTGTTTTAAAGTGCTTTATACATAAAGGTGATGATGATGATGATCATGTAGTAAAAACTAAAGGTAAGCCAGTATGGGATGGGTAATTTCCCTTGAAAAACATCTTTTTGCTTTTTCTTTGTCTTCTTGCCACAAAATCTCATGTGATCACATTGGCAGAGAATCGAAACCTTTTGCAGGTTTTTGAGATTATTAGGACGCAGCTGGAGAGATACTGACTCAACAGGAAGCCAAGTAAAGACAGAGCACTCACACTGACAGGACAAAATCACATGCTGTGTGTTATAATGTTGTTCAGCCCTATGTACAAATGTGTTCTTTTTCTAATTGTTTTCTTATCTAATGTGCAACACTAGATTTTTTTAAAATAAATTTTAACTTCAATCCAACAGCTGTACTGAGAGAAGCAGCATTCACACGCTGTTGCAGTGCCACTATGTGGACTAGATGTGTAATGCAAGCTTTAAATGTAGATCGGAGTTTATCAACCCAAAACACAAATCAGTTCCTATCACACACTTTCACTTCCAAAAACGTTGGCATGGTGCGCAAAATCTCACTTAAAACAGAATCCAATGATCTGCAAATTTTATAAACTCATATTTTATATTTTTAAAGAAACAGCTGGAGGAAAACTTTACTGTTAATCAGGTTAAGTGGAAACAGATCAGTAACATCACTGGATATAAAAAGAGCATCTTAGAGAGGCAGAGGTTATCAGAAGTAAAGATGGGCAAAGATTCACAAATCTGCAAAGAAAAAAACTGCAAAACAAATTGTGGAGCAATTTCAGAATAATGTTCCTCAATGTAAAACTTAAACAAAATCAAAAGGCCTTATCAGCAGCAGTACATAATATTCCAACAACTCTCCCTGTTAATCTTGAGAAATCTCTTTGTGCAATACCAAAAATCAACATTGGGGATCTTTGAGTTCTCAGGTGGCACTTTATGAAAAACACGCATGATCCAGTCATGCAAATCACTGCATGGGCTTGGGAACACTTCCAAAAATCGCTGTGTGTGAACGCGGTTCCTTGTGCCATCAACAAACGCCGATAAAAGTTCCATTATGCAAAGAAGCTTATTATCAACATTCACTTAGCCTGCGTTTCTGAAGGTATGGGGGTAAATGTTGATGTAATTAAATGACTAAGCACACAATTCTGTTTATTTTCTCACTTTCTCCTCTGTTTGCTGCTACTCTCTTTTGAAACAATTAATCAATTAATTGAAAACAAAGTCTTTTTTAGGTCCAAATCCCAAGAGGTCATATTATTCAGATACAATATTAAGAAAACGTAACCTAGACACTAAACAACATTCCAGGTCAAAAGGAGTGAAGTTGTTCGGCTTTTTTTGGCTTTGTCGCCCTCTAGTGAAAATTGACCTGAAACTGTTTGTTTGACCTACTCACTGACACAGAGCTGCTTTATTCTAGTACTTCTGTACCAGTTGAGTAACCTCACACAGCCTTTAACATTATCTCCTGACTACAAGATAATGTGCACTGCAGTCAGCTATGTGACATACCAACAGCGGTCTTACACAACAACCTTTCACACAGTAAAAAGAAAACATGCCAGTGGGTAATGCAAGAAAAATGAAAAGTAAAAACTGCTATTATGCTCTATGCTTGTATAGTGGCACCTGAATGCTTATAAATGTATGTCCCACATATCTGTTTTAGGTTTTTCAGCTATCACATGTCAAAATGTAACTTATATTTGTTCTAAAATTCAGTGCTTATTTGAAAGATGCCAAAAAGCAGAACATTTTTTTCTAATGCAACATGAGATCGATGTACTGTCTCACTGTTCTTAAACATATAAATCATGGTGAAGTGTTACAGCCTAAAAAGGTTCAGCCTTTCTAAAGTATTCTCAACATGTTGTAAAAGAAATGAAGAAATACAACAAAAGGGAAACAGCCGCAGTAATCAAGGTGAGTGGAGATAAAGAGTTGCTTTAAAATACTCTGCAGGTGATTGGAGAAGCAGGTGATTGCTGAGAAGTCAACTCCTGGGAAGATTGGCAGCAATGACCCACTTGAGGATAATCTTTCTCACGGTGGAATGATGGACTTCAAATGACCTCATAACTCATCCCAGATTGATGGCCTGCAACTTACTTCCGCAAGATCATTGCTGATATCTTTCATGCTTGGGATTATTCCTTCACAATAATGTGAGACTTTAAAAGTCAAACAGAAAATGATTACTTCAAATTCATGATGCAAAAGCTACGGAGTCGTGTGGTGTATTCAGTTTTTTCTTAAAATATCAAACTATATTGATGCTTACAGTACAATGAAACTGTAAAATATTTTGCAATAAAAACTTGGGGGGAAAAAAATCAAGAAATAATATCATAAGAATTTATATTTATTATAGATTCTCACCAGAGAAACACAAAGACTTTAGACAGTGTAAAGAAGCACTGAGTCTGACGGCTCCTCCAACAATGACAACATAAATCCGTCCAAAGTCTATAAAAGCAGAAGCTATCACTTAACAACAATTTCACTTTTCATTGGTTTTTCCAAATATATCTGCATTCGTGAACATTTACCAGCGGGTGTTACTGAATGTCTTGGCCTTAAAAACCACTGCGTAAATGGAAAGCCCTGAGAAACTGCCCGTGGCCCCAGACACCAAGTCAGCAGACCAGCTGACGGCTTCGTGGATTGGTTACAACAAAGAAATCCTCATTTAAAAAAAAAAAATACCGTAACTGTTTAACTCTTTTGCTCCTCATCATACTATTTTTGAGTATTTAGTAAGTGGCAAAAGTTAACATATATATTTGTTCTTGGCTAATATATACTGGTACCTTCTTTTGCTTTACTGACTGATTGCAGCATTACAAATAATGGACTACAGGAGTTCAACAGCTTCAAAGAGGGAAAACAGCCAAAATGTGATGTGCTTTGAAACCCAGCGAGCATTTAGTTTGGCTTGTTATGTATTTATGATGTTGTTCATGTCATTGCAAGAAAATGCAGTGACAACGGTCATGTAAAACACACCTACAGCTGCAACCTTCTTGGCAGGAAGTTCCTAAGACACCGATTGGTCTTCATCAAGGTCATGGGCTTTTGTTTCCCCAGTGTCGAGTCTTACCTTACACTTAAAAGTCAACACTAAGAAAGGTGTCAGTTGGGTAGTTGGTCAAGGTATAAATATTTGTTAAATTAGCCTATTGCACTGTGATCCTGTAAGAGTATACCATGGTAACAAACTCTTTTTTTTTTTCTTTTTTCTTCTTCTTTTTTCGCCTGTCCCATTTGGTTCTTTAGCCATCAGAATTGTTGTCTGAAGACCAACAAGGATACCCAATGGATTTACTTTGCCAAATGGATCATCGTGGCATTGCTGTATTGGTCCATTTGGTCGATCTTTGTTTTTATTATTTATTATATTTTATTTTCAGATGTTACAGACGGGACAGACATGAGTG